>NC_072473.1:92390528-92708528 GCF_027574615.1 Eptesicus fuscus
GTATGAGTGTTTCTATTTTGTTAATTATGACCTACTATTTGTAAAGGCATCTTCAAGCTGCTTTGTGGTGAAATGACTACAGGAGCAAGAAGAGCAGCAAAGAGCAGTCGGAGGCACCAGGTGAGGAGTGAAGCTCATCTAGACCCAGATGGTAGCAGTGAAGATGGCAAGAAGTAGACAGATACAGGGAGTGTTAAGAGGTATTTGAAGCCCATTCACCCCTAAACAAATTTTTCAAAAAGCCACAGGGCAAGCTGCTTTCTTTTCTCCATTGCTATGCACATTCTGATGGGCCCATTGCAAATAGGGTCTACCGGCCCTTCCTAAGTACCCCTCAGAGACTCCCACCAGTTTGAGCGCTCTGGTCTACATTTACCACATAAAAGCATGACCTTGACAGCTCTGTTCATATTCTATCCTATATAGTAAGTGTAGTATGCAAATTGTCCCCTCAACCGGGAGTTCGTCCAGGAGTTCAACCAGGGGGCATGGGAGAAGGGAGTACCCAGCCAGCAGCCGCTAGGGACCCTACCAGTGCACGAATTTTGTGCACTGGCCCTCTAGTATGGTATAAACAGAGAGGCAAACAAATGTTAAGAAAACAATGAGTTTAATAAAATTACTGTTAATTGAATCAGGACACATCCAAGTGGCATTACAAACACCTTCTTAATGACAACAAATGGCAAATTTATACAAATTACAGGCTAGAACATAATGAATACAAAATCCATCCAGAAACCATGTAAAAAAGCATCACATAACAAAAGCAAATCTGATTCAAGTGGCTAAAGAACTCAAGCCCCGCATTTTGATAATTGCAGTTTTCAACGTTAGCGCATCTAAAGCCTGCCCCTGGTCAGGGCACTAGTCAAGACTACAGCATCTTCAATGACTAATGATTTAAAGATTCTAACACTTTTAAGCATTGATGTCAAGAGACATCGGGTAAAAGGTTCACTATGCAAAACTCAAGAATATGTGAACGTTCTTTGCAAACTGTAAGGTGCTGTGCAGATGTTGTTAGCTATTGCTATTATTGTTCAGTGAGATTTCACTGAACCTGAGAAAAAGGAAGACTAGTCTGTGTAACTGACAAATATGACTTGTAGAACATCTTAAAAAGGAACGTAGATAGTACTTTTAAGTACACATAGCAATAAAACTGGCAAGAAAAGTGTGGCCAGGAATGATGGTAATTTTAGGAATTCCAGATTATTTTAATAAATATATAAGGGTTTAAGCTATTCATAGGTTACAAGTAATATTTATCATTAGGTTCCCCAAGTCCCTGAAAATAAGTTATTTTCTCAGGTGACCCTTTCCCCCTGCAAAAAAAAAAAAAAAGAAAAATATTGTCAAGTTATTAATATGCTATTTTAGTCCAGCTCTTGCAAAATTTATCTTAAATATGAGTTCAGTCTGAATAAAGTTGTACTTCTTCGGTGGAGGATGCAAAGTGCTTGATGGCAGAGAAATCCACTGCTGACCTAAGACAAGTGACAAAGTCGGCACCATAGCTGAATCACTTATAAAAGGGGCCTAACAACACTCTACAACTTCACTAGAGTCACTCTACTTCATTGGAGCATGAAGCAATAATCATGAACTGGTCTGGAGATAAGAAATACATACTAGATATGGTTGAAACAAGATGTTTCATGTACCTTCAGCTTCCATTTTCCTTGGGTACTCCTTTATTTGTTTTTACTGGTCTCCTTGGGTACTCTAGATATATACATACATTTATGTAAAAATGGGAAATAAACATCAAACAAGTCAATCAGTTGTCTCTATTGGCAAAGCTGATGAGATTTTTATGGTTAAAACAGTCCAATTATTACAATGCATTTCAGTTGGATTCCCAGGAAACACAGGTGTGGTTTTTTTTAATGAAAGGTTTAAATTTCCTCAGTAACAACTCAAAACTGAACTTTGCTGCTACATGTAAAATGATATCCACTTGAAGAGCTAATGACATCAGATGCATTCTACAGCAGACTTTTCAGTTTTCAGCATAATGAGGAAATGAGATTATATTCTGGGGAGGTGGGAGGCAAAATGGAGGTGAGGTGAAAAAGGTAATGTGTTACAGTAAATGGGGTTAAATCAGTAGCTTGTACTGACATTCAAGTTACACTTCCTAATTGAGGTTATTCTTATAATTAGTTTTCAAATAATAGTGAACATATTCCTATCTTAAAACATTTATAAGGGCTCAATTGTAGCTTTTCTTTTTATACATCCTGAAGTATGTACACTGTGCAACAGAAAACCAGTGAAAAATAAATCTATATATCAAATACCATGTTATTTCAACAGCAGCACACTAAAAAGATAACAGTTGAAAACAAGTCTATACTGTAATAATCCTAAATATTAACACTAGCATCAAAGTCTAAATTTCAAACACTTGGTACTTTTTCCAAGAGGAAATTACAACTGCTTGAATCCCTGGTTTAAATACTTGCAGAAAAATACCCATATAATTATCTACTCAGCAAATGTATGAAACAAAATAATCCAACATGGGACATTAATATTTTACAAACAGTATAATATCCCAAAAGTACAAGAAAAAACATTGGCATTATAGAAAAAGAAATTAAGTGGACAACAATTCTAAGTGCAACATGGCATCTAAAAGTGGGGACCATCTAGAAATCTACCACATAATACCCCAGACTCAAACAGGGGCATTCTACAATTTTATATTAAATTTGTACAATTTTATACTAAAACTGTAGTCTTTTTTTTAAGAAAGCACTTTACATTTAGAATAACTGCTTATAGAAGACATTAAACTACAGACAATATTTAATTCTAGGCAAGAATACAATTCTGCATTAAAAATGGGGTGAACAAATTGGTAATGACAAACACAGCGAGAGGCATTGTATTAGAAATTAACAATAACAGGAAATTTGAACAATGATATACCTACTTGAGACACCTACCTGAAAGAATAAAGGTACAATGTAGTTTTTTTGTTTTATTTGTTTTTTAGAAAATGGACACTAATCACTCATGAAAAAAATGCAAATAGCTGTCAGGAAAAGTTGGTGGAATTTGAACTTAATCTAAACTTCTAGTGAGTATCGAACTAGCATTAAGAAATGCATACAAGATGTAAACCAAAGTAGTGGTTATCTCCAGATGGCAAAATTACAGGGTACTTAAATTTTCTTCCTGTTTTTATATGCATTTTCTGGGTTTGTTTTCATATTGCATACAAGTAGTACCAAGTGGCTAGAAAGAACCACACACTAAAGATACTAAAATAAAAACACAAGTCTTTTTCTATCAGAAAGGGCCTCAAGAATTATCTAATTATATATATCTGGGATATATTGACTCTGATTGAAAAGACTAGATTAGAAATCCCAAGAATACCTCCTGGGTGATAAAAACAATCTATTTTCAGAATTGTTCACATTCCCTAAGTATGCAAAAATAAACATTTAAATGTAAATTCCTATCATATACAGTATAAAAAAAACAGTAGGAAAAACAAATTTAAAGGCAATTTACACAAACGTGGTAATTAAAGCATAACTTCATTGTTGAACAAGAGCAAAACAGCTTATTAAAGAGTTGGTGTGAAAGCACAGGCTGGCCTGCAAGGAGACAGCTAGCTCTGCTTTGCCATCGAGATCCTTCAATAAACCAGTTCGTGTAAAATGAGTGGTATTCAGCCTAGTTTCCCCATGAAATAATGTAACGAAAGGTTCCTATTGACTAGGGATTATACTTTTTTTGAAATTTCTCAGTGACACTCAGAATAATTCCAGCATTAACAATTTAAGCAGTTTTCTATAGGAATTTACAAACCAAAATCCAATGACTTGGTACTTTCATGATAGTTAGGGAAAGTATTTCAACAAAAATAAAGTTTAGATTTGCTTCACTGTGTACCTTATTAATATATCCAGAAAAGTAACATGCAAAACCAACTACAAGAAAAAAATGTTATAGAATGTTTTTGTTGTAAAATATTCCCAGAATAATGTGTAATTAAACATAATTATTTGCCACCAATTTAATTTTTTCAAATTTTCATTTGGAAATGAGAGGCTTATAGTTAAAATAGATGATGCAAAGCACTGTATCAGAAAGATCAAAATTTACACTAGTCAAATGTGACTCCTTAAGGATGGATTTTAACATGTTCTTTCACCATAATTGAAATAATCAGTCTCCTGGATGCATTTGCCATTTTTAAAACAATCTAACGCTATCAAAAGGTGATGTTCACTTTAATCCTGTTTGCCTTCACGCCACTGTCGTGAACCTTCATTCCAGGCCACATAGACAAAGAGGGCCAGCACCACGTGGACAGCAACCACGGCAACAATAGCAGCATAAAAATAGCTGTCCCTATTGGACATCCCAAAGGCACCTATCAAGAGATAAAAGTTTTCATTTTATTCCAAAATTTATCACAGTACAAAAAAACCAAAACAACAAAGCATACTAATTTTTATTAGCTATATTTAATTAATCAGGGAATTAAAAAGTAACACTTTGGGTGGTGATAAAACAAGTATTCATTTAAAGATTTAAATACCTTATACACGAAAAATTATTTTGAATGAGAACTGTAATTATCACTTCATCTAAGGACTCTGATACAAAAAAGTGGACTTTATTTCCTCTTCCTTCCAATGTCTGCCACCAAAGGTACATTCCCCCAAAATTCCTCCTCCCATGACAGCCAACTTTTGCTCTCAAAGGGATATTAAAAGAAAGAATCTGCAAGCTATTTCATAGAAAACCATAAATGATTATGATGTCAAGCTGAAATAACTATGAGTGATGAAAATATTCATTTCATGAAGTAGGACTCATTCAGAGCAACATTATATTTGAAAAGCAAAACAGACGAAAGAAGCAAACTTAAGAATACCCAGTCATAAAGCACAGAACATTAATTATAGTAATATGTCTATAAAAATATAATTACCTTCAAAAACGTAAGATTTAGTGGTGAAATATAACCCAATAGGTACAGTGATCATTAAAGCTGTGAAGAACAGCAGAGTCTTCAGGGTAGATGCTAATGAACTCTCATTTCTGGAATAAAGTAAACAAAGAGAAAATCAGAACCTGCACAGCCACTTCCAACCCTTCTTGTGTCTATAAACACTATAAGTACTCACAGAGAAGACTCTGGAAACCCTGCTTCTGCCTTGAAAGCAGTGGCCAGAGGAAGAGGAGCAGTCAGAGACTCAAAACTGAAAGATCTTAGAGACCCAGCTGCAGGCCCATCTCCAAGAGACTGTCATTCATATCCAGTGTAAGAGGAAGTATCAAAGTGTGAAAGTAGTTTGTAATCTCCAAAGTGCTATGCAAATGTACACTGTAATTACAGAATTTTGGAGGTAGCAAGGGAGAACATACACAGAAAACAACTAATGGCTAGTACAAACAAGGAATGAGAATCTCCAAAGAAAAAGCAGTCTAGAACAATCAGGATGCAACTGAGGAAATTCACTCAAAATTTCTTTGTAATTAAATAGCTATAGTACAGTTTAGATGGTCTTCACATAACATGGATGCATTAAGTTTGAATGTCAAAACAGTTTCTCATCACTGAATTCTATTTGTCCACAGACTATTTTAAAACCAATATTCTAATGGAAAAAGTTTTGTTCCAGAATACAATAAAACTACTCTGAAGAATGTAACCAAGTTTTAAAATTATATATGTAAAGAAAAATAAGTCCAATAAACTGCTACTTAAAACATTAACAATATAAAGATTAATAGAGCATAAACTGGATAACATAAAAATGTCCAATAATAGGAAAATGATTTCACAAATGATGTACATCAATATATGGAAACCTTAAAAAGAATTTTGACTATTATTCACAAAATATTCATGTGACAAATGAACAAGGCAAATTACAGTGTATTATGTATGTCAGGGGTCTGCAAAATAAGGCCTGAGGGACCAACACTCATTTCTGTAAATAAAGCTTAACTGGGACATGGCTACACCCATTTGTTTATGTGTCATCTAAGACTGCTTTGGAGCTGCAAAGGCAGAACTGAGTGGTAGACCATAAGGCCCTCAAAACCCTAAAATATTTACTATCTGGCCCTTTACAGAAAAAGTTTGCCAAGCCCTGATGCTGTTTTACCGACTTTTTAATGTCGGCATTTGTCCTATGCATTACAAATGAGCAAAACTATTGAAACTGAGCTTCAGTAAGCTTCCAGCAACCCTGAACACATACACACCACCTGATTAATTAGCAAAATTCAACCCTATAGCTTTAATCATTAGTTTAATTAAGGTCCTTTTTTCTCCTTAAATCGAATCATCCTCAGACTACTTAGCACACTTCTAACTTTATGCTCATAGTCAACACCTAAATTCAATTCTCTTTCTGGTAATCCTCAGCTAGAGGCTCATTTTTATGTGTTACCTTTAGGAAAGAGACAGCTCAGCATTCAAAGTCCCCCCAAAATATTCTCCCCTCCAGGCACCTTTCCTGATTACACCCTGAAAAGAGTCATTGCTCTCTGGGATCCAATCACACTTTGTTCATACCTCATATGACAGTTTGCTTCCTATATAGTCCTGCACATCTCTCTGTATCTCTAGAAAACCCAGGCAAAGGAGTTCTTATAACTGTATATAGAATTAGCAGGAAGGTTTCTGACAGCCCCAAAAGGAAGGGAACATCACAAGTTTATTACAAACTTTTTTACTGTGCAATCCATCATTAAATAAAAGTTATGAGCCCATACCCCATACAGGCATTTTGATGTTTTAAATAGTTTATAGACATATTATTAATACAGTCTTTAAAATATAACACATATGCAAAATGGGTACTAAAAAGATATTAAGATTTATGTAGAAGTTCTAATATTTTCTTTCCATACTTCAATAGATCATCTTTAAACATTTAATTTAGCATTTAACACTTTGGTGATCACTATACAATTCTCAACTAAAATGCATGAGCTTCCTTAAACTGTTTCCTAGTAGTAAATTTTTAGAGGAATTTATTTGTGTAATCTTCTTGACGAATATGAGTGTCTGCAGTAGTTCTATAAAAACACAGTCAGCATTTGGCCTCTTTTTGTGGAGCCTCCAAAAAAACTTGACTTTCAGGGTGTATCTATGGAGCGTTCAAGTATGGGTTTTAGGGATGTAAAGTTCAGATTATTTAGCCTGATAAAGAAACAAAGCTTAAGAATCTAGAGAAAGGGCCAATTAACTGGTTCTCTTATTCTTTAGATTACTTCCCTTGAATATCTATTATCTGACCTGGTTTTGAGAAAAGGTTATTATTGAAAAGAAGATGTAATGCCATAAAAATGTTTTAAAGCTAACAAAATCACTTCTAATTCTACCACCCAACATAATCTTTTATTTTCTGCATGTTAATTTCTAGCCCCACACACTCCACATATAACATATCTTAAAAATTTGTAGTTTATCTTCAACTCCTTTCTCTTTACCTTAAACTCCAAAAATTTGACTCTTATTCTGGGTTGTGACCTCACAAATATGGGACTAAGTATAAAGTTAGGCATACAAAATTTTGAAAACTAGCAAACTTCCTCTAGTGCTTAGAGGACATTTTCTCCTTGGCTTCCAGACACAGCCCACTGCAGCTGGCAGTTCTGCTAGCTAGCACAAGGCAGCTTGGGTACAACCAGTGATTTATTCTTAAACAAAGCAACTGATGGCATTCAACTGATTTCTCCTATGTGTCTTTGACTGGGTGTTACTGACTTGTTAGAAAGGAACAATGTGGAAGTCCAGAATTAAAGTTGGTCTCACACAAAAGAAATAATGCAGGTGAACCTTATTGTGCCCCACTTTTAAAACCACTCAAGAGTTTACCCCCTTCATATAAACTTCTGCAGCAAACACTAAGCAGATAACAGAGCTTACAACGTCCCCTTTTGTGGCAAGCAAGACTTCTACTCCTAGTAGATTTCACTGCAATTTCCATTAGGAAACACGAAAACCAGTCTAGGAGAGATAGAGTGTATTTTAAGTGTACTTAATGAAAATACCTGTTGGTATCCTTACTAATAAAAGTAATAATAAAAAAAAAAACCCTACACAACACTATATTGACATTGTGAGAGGGGGGGAAAAGAGCACAAGCTCCAAAAATAACAAAATTTAATGTCACAGTGAGCTAGGTCAAATGCCAGCTTCAACACTTATCGTGTGGCCTAACTGTGATATTTGGCAAGTCACTTACCCTGAGTCAACTTCATCTTCCTTAAAACCAGGGAAACTAAGTACTTTCTTCATTCTGATAATGTTTGTAATAAAGCACCTATGCTGAGCTTGGCACACTATAGGTCAGCACTGAATGGTAGCTAAATCCATTCCCAACCTATAACCTACCGAGGTACAGAGGTACTGTTGGCTGGGCTAGTTGGCCAGAACCACCTGCTCCCTTAAACTCCTGCTCAGCTACCATCCCCCATCCTACTGACTCCCCACCAGAAGCAGTCTCACACCAGGGACAGCCCTTACTCCCTTTCATTCATTTATGCAGCACTTATTAAGCCCCGATGGTGCAGGCCCTGTAGGGGACACGGAGATGAAGAAGGCCGGGCTCCTGTCCTCAGGGGGCACCCTGTAGTGGGGAAAGAGATTGCAGACAGCAAGAACGCAATATAGACGACAGTGAGAAGAAATGCTAAGACAGAAGAGCTGTACGCCGCCGGCCTATATCGTCCCATAACCCCGGGTCCCTTGTTCCCGAGCGAAGGGCCCAGGCCAGGCGTGCAAACGCTGCCGGCCCCAACCTCCTTCCCCGCTCCCCCACCCTACAGCCGGGCCCCGAGGGTCCAGACCTCACACCCACCACAGGCCGGCCCGTTCGGCTCTGCCCAGCTCCGGGCCCGGGCCGGCCCGGCTCGCGGTCAGGGGCCCCCTGCCCAGCCCGAGCCCCGCTCTCGACTACCTGACGTCGGGCAGCTGCAGCGCGTTCAGCGCCGCTTTATCAAAGCGCTCCATGGCGTTGCCACCCGCAGCAGGACCTCGCAAGCGGACTGGACTCAGCAGCCACTCTCAATTGATTTAAACCGCGAGCGGTAGAGGTAGGCCGCGACGGAAGTGCCGGCAAGCGCTGGGTGGCGGGACGCTGTGCGCATGCGCGGCGCACTGTGGTGACGCGAGTTTCGGCGGGCGCCGGCGTTCACGTGACTTACCGGACTGGGTTCCTGGGCGTGCGCCCCGGTGGGGGCGGTCGGTGGTCGAGGAGCAGCCCGGGCGAGTAGCCTAGCCACTCCACGTTGAGCCTGGACTTGCCTCGCAGCATGGTTCTGCGGGGCTCGCGGCGCTCTTGCCGCAGCCCCCTGAGCGTCAGCGAACACCTCCCGTCCGGGTTCCGGTCCGAGCCCCTGTCGCAAAGCTGCGGTTGCGAGGCGACAGGAGCAGCTGAGCCGAGAGGAGGGACGTCCAGGCAGACCAGTGTGGTGCTAGGCAACCAAGCAGATTCCGATGACTACAACAGAAAAAAAAAAAAAAAAAAGCAGTGCACTTTATTCCCCAGCCCTTGAGCAAATGCCTCATTAATTATTACCCACAGTGAAAGTCCAGCCTTGGGAAACTGGGAGGAGTTAGTTAACACTCACCGGAGCCCGTAAAGCTATAGAATGTCAGGGCTGAAAGAGCCCTTGCTGAGAGTAACTGTTCCAGGCTCCACGCTGATGACCCCAAAGTCCACTTAAAGTTAAAAACCTATTTTGCAGCTGCTTCGAAAGCCGCCAATGAGACAACAGGGACTCAAATAGTAAGGGACAGATGGGCCTCCCGGGAGGGCGGGCCTCGAAACCCGAGAATGTATAAACGAAAAGGGTGAGTAAGCCTAGGGTCAGGCTTGACAAACTTAGGCTGTCACTGGCTGCTAATAAGAGGACAGCCCTTACATGGTCAACTCCTGGAAAGGGCCACTGACCACATATCTATTTTCTGCACCACATGGACACAAACACCACATTTGAAATAATGACTAAACCAGCAGCTTAAAGCTTTGTTAAGGACTGTGTACTGTGCAGCAGAAAGCCAGTCTTTGAGTTCAAATTTAATAATCCCTCTCTGGGCCTCATGCAGACTCTTAGGGGCATAAGAATCAGCTAATACCAGAACTAGGGCAGAATTAGAGAGACTCTAGCTCTGGGGTTTGCAAATCTCTGGCCAGTTGGCCAAATATGTACAGCCAGCCTGCCTACCACCTGTTTTTCTGCAGCCCATGAATTAAAAATGCTTATTCCATTTTAAATTATTTTTTAATGAAAAGAAAAATAATATATTGCCACATGTCAAAATTAGATGAAATTCAAATTTCACTGTCCATAAATAAAATTTTATTGACACTTAGCATGCTCATTCATTTGTATTGTCTATGGCTGCTTTCATACTACAACAGCGACAGCGTTGAGTAGTTATAA
The DNA here is from genome assembly GCF_027574615.1 of Eptesicus fuscus. Taxonomy (NCBI): domain Eukaryota; kingdom Metazoa; phylum Chordata; class Mammalia; order Chiroptera; family Vespertilionidae; genus Eptesicus; species Eptesicus fuscus. Next base: position 92,400,969 of record NC_072473.1, read on the forward strand.
CAGAGATTCTTACCATCCACAAAGCCTAAAATGTTCACTATCTGGCTCTTGACAGGAAAAGTTTGCTGGCCCCTGCTCTAGCTAATCACCCAGTAATGAGTTCCTTGAACCCCTAGGGATCCATAGATGTAGTAATGAGAGTTCTGAGAATAATTTTCAATATTAAAAAAAGCACCCACCAATGAATGTATTTATTGTATGTATTTATTTGCTATAAGGAATCAACAGCTACTTAAAACATCACCTTTCTTTGATGTCTGGCACTAATTACATCACATTGATAAGGTAATACTGGTTACTGCATGAGGAAATACACATATTTTTACTAAACCAAAATAAACTATTGTATACTTGGCTGATTAAATATTTTAAAACATAGAATGAACACAAGAGGAGGGGTCTTTGCTTTGTGACTTTGTGTATCTCCAATGCTTAGAATAAGGGCCTGATGTATATTTGTTAAATTAATGAATTGGGTCCACAAGGGGGGAAAGAGCAAAAGGGTTATTTGTAGAGAAAAGATTGGAAACCACTGATGTAGTTGTATGAGCTTGCTAGGTCTGCCTTAACAAACTACCATAAAATGAGTGGCTTAAACAACAGAAATGTATTGTCCCACAATTCTGGAGGCTAGAAGTCTGAAATCAAGGGGTTGGCAGAGTTCGTCCCTTCTGAAGATAGTGAGGGAGAATCTATTCAGTGCCTTTCACCTAACTTCTAGTGGTTTATTGGCAATGTTTGGTGAACCCTGATTTGTAGATGCATCCCCCCTGATCTCTGCATTTATCATCCCAGGGAATTCTCCCTGTGTCTGTATCTGTGTCCAAATTTCTTCGTTTTATATTTTATATTGGATTGGGAGCCTACCCTACTCCATCATGCCCTCATTTTAATAGTTATAACTAAAACGACCTTAAATCTAAATAAGATCACATTCTGAAGTACTGGGGGTTAGGAGTCCAACATAGGAATTGGTGGTGGGACACAATTTAGGAAACTGTGTCCTGGAAAGAGAAGGGATTTGTCAGAAGTCATACATTTACCTGGTGGGGCCTGCCTCCTGGTCAGCACTTTTACACTTGCACATTAGCAGCCTGTGTGACAAGTTTCGTGATAACTTAGACAAGAACCAGTCATAAATGAGATTTGATGTGGGACAAAATGCCTGGCTAATCTCATTTATATATTAATCATTTTATTTAAATAAACTAAAACTCTCATACCTTTTTTTTTTCTTCCGGACTTCTACACTCTACCCACACTTACTATGAGCTCACTGAGGTGGAGATCAAACTTTTATGATAAACTAAGAAGCTGTAAGAGAAAGAAAGAAATTAGCCAGCACTTGGGCCCCTCACCAAAGTCCTGAAACCTCCTACCTGCAGCAGCTGCTAAATAACTAAAAGCCAGTGAAGCCCAAACAGAGCCGTTGCCATGGGAATAAAATGGCATGTCAGGCAACTGTAAGTTGGGCCTCCCTTATTCCTTTGAGAATCAGAAAATGATTCTCAGATGGAAAGAGCCTCAGTCTGGCCTTTTAATTTAATTTAATTTAATTTAATTTATTTTTTAATTTAATTTAATTTATTTTTTTAGTTATTTAGTTATTTATTTTGGCCTTTTCATTTTAGTTGAGAAAACGAAAATCAAAGGATGGGAAGTGACTTTCCCAAATTCACTGGATCAGCAAAGGGATTAGAAAATTTAGAGTTCCTAACTCTCAGTCTAGTGTTTTCTTCACCATAATGTTTTAAACCTCAGTTCCATAACCCAGTGATATGGAAAGTGTACACCCAAAGTCAGTTTGGCAACATCCCCAATTTTCTTTATGGACTCCCAAAACCATGACCCTCCCCCCCTCCCCCCAGCCCCCAGCAGTCTCCAATTGGGTGGCTGGCAGTGGGATAGGATCAAAACGGCCATGCTTAAAACACCAACTGGTACTTTCTGAAACTGATGCATGCACAACCTGGCATATTAAAAGCTAAGCCATGAGGAAAATAGAAATAAGCTTCACTGTACAATCAACAAAACTCACGCTTAAAAAAATGAGAAAGACAAACTCTGGCTTCTTTATAAAGAGGTGTGATTTTTTTTTCTTCTAAAAATAAATATGGATAAAATATGCCCTCTGGTGAAAAAAATAAAAACTTAGTTCCACTTCTAGAAAAAAAAATAACCAAGGAGTTTTGGCTGGGGGTTATTTTAGTAAAAACTTATTTTGTTAGGACCCCCTGGGCAATGAAATGCAAGTTTTACTTAAGGAGAGAATTTTTCCTTGAATCCATTATCTCATCTTCATTGCCTCAGTCCACCACCATTACCTCCAAAACCTGTGTCAGGTTTTTCTTTTTACAGAGACTATTCACAATCCCTACAATTTATTTACCATCACCATTTCACAGATAGAAAGACTGAGGCTAAGGAAAATTTGGAAGTTGGGTGAAGACTAAGGTGATCAGACATCCCGCTTCTGGCGGGACAGTTCCGATTTTTTTTTAACAATTTGTCCCGCGTCCCGCGGCGTTTTAAAAAAGTCCCGATTTTTTAAAAGAATGCACGACAAGCTAGGGAATGGCGGGAGAACGGGAAGGGAATATACGGTTTTCGGCGGCCATGCGGCTATTTAGCCAGGATATGAGTTTTATATTATTTTTGTTAATTTTATAATGTTAAACTTTAATAATAACAAATAATTGTTGAGAACTGATTATCGAGAACTGCTTATCAAAGTTCGCATTGTTGATCAGTTGTTAGAATTCGACCACCATTGTTTGGACTTAATGAACAATGGCATTTTTTGGGATTGGCAACGATGAAAACATTTTGTAACTGTCTCTCAGACGATACACATCGTACTGCGTGCTAGTAAACTAGTTAAACAAGTGATGTCATTACAACTCAGCTATTCAGATAATTTAGGTAAGTAATTTATTTATTTCATAAATACATAAATTTTCTTGAATTTAGCTGACAGTACTCGTATTATTTATATTTTATAGTGGCGGCAAAAAGTCTAGCACCAGCCTTGAAAGTGACACTTACGACTTACGTTACGGCAAATTCATGACCTTTTAAACAACGACAGCAATCTACTAAAAAAAAATTCACTCAAATGAGAAATATGCCAAAGAATAAAATAATACTATACATAATTTTTTATTTATTATATTTGTACTAGAGGCCCGGTGCATGAAATTCGTGCACGGAGGGGGGTTGTCCCTCAGCCCAGCCTGTACCCTCTCCAATATGGGACCCCTTGAGGGATGTCCGACTGCGGGCCTAAACGGGCAGTCGGACATCCCTCTCACAGTCGGACATCCCTCTCACAATCCAGGACTGCTGGCTCCCAACTGTTTGCCTGCCTGCCTTCCTGATTGCCCCTAACCGCTTCTGCCTGCCAGCCTGATCACCCCCTAAACCACTATGCTGCCAGCCTGTTTGCCCCAACTTCCCTCCTCTGCCGGCCTGGTCACTCCTAACTGCCCTCTCCTGCAGGGTTGATCACCTCCAAGTGCCCTCCCTTGCAGGCCTGGTCCCTCTCAACTGCCCTCCCTTGCAGGCAGGGTGCCTCCCAACTTCCCTCTCCTGCTGGCCATCTTGTGGTGGCCATCTTGTGTCCACATGGGGGCAGGATCTTTGACCACATTGGGGCAGCTATATTGTGTGTTGCAGTGATGATCAATCTGCATATTACTCTTTTATTAGATAGGATAGAGGCCTGGTACAGGGGTGGGGGGCAGCTGGTTTGCCCTAAAGGGCGTCCCGGATCAGGTGGGGGTTCCCTTGGGGTGTGGGGCGGCCTGAGCGAGGGGCCTGTGGTGGTTTGCAGGCCGGCCACGCCCCCTGGCGACCCAAGTGGAGGCCCTGATATCTGGAATTTATTTTCCTTCTACAATTGAAACTTTGTAGCCTGGAGCGGAGCCAAGCCTGGGGCTCCCTTCGAGGCCGGCCGGCAGCCATTTGTGTTGGGGTTATAATTGAAACTTTGTTGCCTTAAGCGGGTGGGCCTGGCCAGGGTGTGCGAAAAGTTTTGCTTCCCCTGTTGCCGGCGGCAACCCTGGCCTGCTCTCTTAAGCTCCATTCTGCCGCCATTTGTTTGAATTTGTTTACCTTCTATAATTGAAACTTTGTAGCTTGAGTGGAGGCTTAGGCCTGGCTAGGGCAGGTGGAAAGCTTGGCTTCCTCTGTTACCTAGGAAACCTTGCTCTCTGTGGCTGTAGCCATCTTGGTTTGGGTTAATTTGCATACTCGCTCTGATTGGATGATGGGTGTGGCTTGTGGGCGTGTCGGAGGTATGGTCAATTTGCATATTTGTCTATTATTAGAGAGGAAATTATACTTATGTTGAAATTTAAAACAATATATTACAATACTATTTTTGCGTTCTATGAAAATTTTTGTTGCTCCATATAGACCACATTTTTAATCAAGAACACCCCCCCCAACCCCACCCCCCGGTCAACGGTGTCCCGCTTTACCAATGTTAAAATCTGGTCACCTTAGTGAAGACCCCATAGGGCCCCTTATCTCCTGACTCTCAACCATTTCCCTAAAATTTACATTAGGCCACTTTTCCCATCTCCATCTGCAGGAGAGCTAAGTTAGCATCTTAGAGCTAATGAAGGGTCTTGCTAATGGAGTCAGGGAATGCTTGGGGTCCATGACTGAGGATTAGTCTCACCCACCTGGACTAGGAGTTAAGACTTGTAATGCACTAAGTAGAGCCGGTGGACCTTCTTGCAAAGCAAAATTAGGCGCTGGGGAGCAGTAAACCAGGCCCCACCCCTGCCCAGCGTGATGCAGGGTCAGCCTAGGGTCTCAAATCCCCTGGCACATCATGGGGTTTGTTACTGTCAGAAGAACCATGGCCCGTGACATGCAGCAGGGTCCCAAAGTGAAGGATCCTGGCTCCAGTGCTTTCCAGATGGGCTTGCCACCTCAGGCTGTGCTATGGGAAGGGGTACTTGGCAAGAAAACCCCAAGGACTGATGTGATTAGGATCATACCCCAAGATATACACATGCTGTGCTCAACAAGGGCTAGGGGCAGAGGTGACTTGAGACCAGTTGGTTGAGTGAAGAAGAGAGTGCCAGCACCCAGAAAGTAAAACCAGGGCTCCATCAAACCCCATGGTTCAGAAACACTGCCCATCACTGAGCTTGCAGCTAGGCGCTGAGATCTCTGGGTCAGGTTTCTAGGTGGTCTTTCTGTGAGCCAAGCAAGTGGGGTGGGGCAGGGGCCAGGCTTGGGTGGGCTAAGGCCCCTGAGGTCTGAGTGCAGGGTGAAATCTGAGTCTCCAAGTGTTCCCCACCTATGGAAGCTGTCACACCCAGCCTGAGCTGCACTACCAATATTCTTTGAATAAAATTAGTTGGTTGGGCTTCTAGTGTCTCCCACTAGACTGTACACTAGTACGGGAGAGGTGGACATGTCTGGGGCCTTTTTCATCTCTGTACTACCACAGCACAGGGCCTGAATATGTGCCCTCAGTCAGAGTTGCACTGAGAATCCTGCTAGGGCCACTTCTTTGGCTCCCCTCACCCCACTCTCTTCTGTTTCTCTGCTCCCTAAACAGTGCTGAGAGATTATTAAAGCCAGAAGAAAAGGATTTAGAAGATGTTTCCAAAGTGATTCCCCTAAGAATCTTGGCAGTACAGAGCTGACCTAGTGCACTTAAAATGCATAAGGGCCAAGTTTCATTCCTCCTCATCCTGCCTTCCACCCTCAAGGCTCTCAGTACCCCATTGTGTAAAGCCTGAGGGAATCTACATCTTCTTTCAAAGAATTATGTCCAGCACCCCCTTGTGGTGGACAAGCTGGTACTCCAGGTCTGAGGAAGGCAAGAGGCCATGAGAAAGGAGCGGGCTTCCTGGAGCTGTTCAGGGCCTTTCTCAAACAAGAAGGCCAAAATTTGTGCCAAGAAATAGGTGTTCTTTGGAAAATCGTGATTTGACAAAGTTATGTGCTCAGTCCTCTGATTCCTGGTCAGGCCGAGATGTGACTGCATGAGAATAGTAGTTAAAAATTCAGTACTGGAAAGTCCTATGCCAAGAAGGTACCCTGGCAGCCTCCTGCCACCCACTTTACCATGGGAGCACGTCACTGGCATGTACTTTATCACATGTCACTGGCATCTGGCTTTCCACATATCTGAGGGCCTGGTCAAGGTGGCCATCATTTCATAGCTCTCCTGTAAAAAAGGCCATGAACCCCATCAGACAAGTTAGAGCAAATATTGCCCTGGAAATGAGTGGAGCAGTGGAGACTCGCATCATCGCAGAACTGCCAAGTGGTGATCTAGTGTCTATTCTTCCTCCAGAAACAAGAAACTCAGTGTCTCTAAGACAGCCAGATTGCTCATTGCTAATCATTATTCAAAATTTAGTTTCTTATTTAATTGCTTGTTAAATTTTTGGTTACATATTTATGAATGCCTAAATATTTAGTTTTCCTTGTTTTATTACTTTTATTAAAAAGGCGCCATACCATATGTTGTCTCAGTAAATAACATATGGGATTATTTTGATGAACAGAAGTTCTTTATTGTAGCATATTTAATTTTTTCAGTCTTTTCCCTTATGGTTTGTATTTATTTGTATCTTGTTTAGCTATCTTTCCTTAGAAAGTTTTAGTCATTGCTTCAGGTAGTGCTGGATTAGGTCATTGCAATAATTTACTTGTTAATATTGTATAGTATAAAATTTTAACTGAGTGAGTTGAATAAAGTAATCCTGAGAATTTTCAAGGTAAAATACTAAGAAATATTTTATTACTCTTTTCTGTTACTTTAAAAAAACAACTGTCCTTAATTGTGTTTTACTTAATATATTTTTTAATAGCCTTGACTAGAATCTGAGGCAAACCTTGAAAGCACGGTAATTTAAAGCAAGATGGGATTAACTTAGGGATATTGGAAAGACTTTATAGTCCATTATGAAAATTAGTAAGCATAGAGTCTAAGACAAGTAATTCATATTTATATAAAGACTAATATTTTATTTTTCATCATTGAACATTTTAAATTTGTATATACAACAGAGAATTGGAAGATAATATTAAGAGAAAGAAAGAAAGAAGGAAGGAAGGAAGGAAGGAAGGAAGGAAGGAAGGAAGGAAGGAAGGAAGGAAGGAAGGAAGAAAGGAAGGAAGGAAGGAAGGAAGGAAGAAAAAATAACCATTGAGGATAGTTAAAATATCTGGACAGTAGTCCTAACTGATTTATGTCATTCCAAAAGAATACTGTATTAGAAATCTGCCTGTTCTAACTCTAGAAATGTGATTTTCTTAATCTGGGATATTTGCATATAGACCAAATAACTCTTCTGGGGTAGCTTAAAGGGATTTGTAGGTATATATTTGCAATCTTAGTACTGATGAACATTTCTTGAAAATATATTTCTTAATTTAATTTTTTTGCCCTGCTTTGCTACGCAAGTATTCTATTTGACTCTTCAGCATCTACCATTTCAATTAAGCAAGTTGAATTTTTACCGCTCATGAAGCAACCATGTCAGGAGAATCACAGGATCAGATATACAAATGCATAAGCAGTGAGGGGAGGGGAGTTCAATCGAGTACATCAATTATAATGGTGGTTAAACAAATATATATATATATGATCAAATTTCAAAGAACTGTATACCAAAATAAAAAAGCCTGCATGTAAAAAATGTTGAAATCTGAATAATATCTGTAATTTAGTTAATAGTATCATACCAATGTCAGTTTCCCCATTTTGATAATTGTACTATGGTTAGGTAACTATTAACATTCGGGAAGCTGAGTGAAGAGTACAAGAGCTCTCTGTAAAATCTACTTCTAAGTCCTCAAAAGGAGCTTGCCCACAGCGTTGAACTCCTATCGGTCGCACAGGACCCTGTTTAGCATTGTTCTGAGCACAGAGGAGGCAACGCTGAGAGACTGAGGCACACAAGGAGGGTAGACAGGCAATTAGGTAGTACCTGCCTAACAAAGCTTCTACGGCAGTCTTCCCTAAATGAGTGAGTTCATGATACTGGAGGACTACCTTATGGGCTACCTGTTCTGGGACATAGACCCTATGATCTGGGAGTATCCACCAGCCTTCCTTCGTTCTCTTGCCCTCTTCTTGCTGGGCCCATTCCTCTTCCTGAGGAGTGTACTTTGGAGGTTCAGGTAATTCGGGGGCCAACATGATCCGTGACGGTGCCACTTGTTCTTTAGCAGCCAGCTTGGCTGCGGCATCAGCACGTTGGTTTCCTTCTGACACTGAGTCTTTCCCTTTCTGGTGACCTTTGCAATGGATGACGGCTATTTCCTTGGGCTCTGAGACTGCTTCTAGTAACTTTAAAATCTCATTCTGATTTTTGATTCCTTTTCCTCCGGCCATCAAGAGCCCCCTTTCCTTATATATGGCCCCATGGACATGCAGTGTAGCAAAGGCATAGCGCGAGTCAGTGTAGATGTTGGCACACTTATTCTTACTGAGTTCTAGGGCTCTTACTAGGGCCCAAAGTTCTTCCCTCTGTGCTGACCATCCTTCAGGCAGGGCCTGTGCCTCAATTGTCTCAAAGTTTGATACTACTGCATATCCAGCTCGTCTTTTTCCTTCATCTAAGAAGCTGCTGCCATCTGTGAACAATACCAAGTCCGGGTTTGGCAGGGGCCTATCCGTTAGATCTGGCAGGCTGGAGTAAACCTCCTCTAGGACTTCCAGGCAATCATGCTCAGGGGCTCCCTCAGCAACAGGTAGAAAGGTGGCAGGATTAAGAGTTCTTACTGCTTCTAATCTTTCCCGTGGATTCTTGCTTAACAGGCCTTGGTATTGAGTCATTCGAGCATGAGTCAGCCAGTGCTTCCCCTTAGCTTCCATCCGGGTGACCACAGCATGAGGTACTTTTACATTTAAGTTTTGTCCTAAGGTAAGCTTATCCACTTCCTTGATTAATAATGCCGTGGCTGCAAGGGCCCTGAGACATGGGGGCCACCTGGAGGCAACTGGGTCAATCCACTTGGAGAGATAGGCTACTGGTCTTTGCCAGGGTCCAAACTCCTGGGTTAGAACTCCCAGGGCTACCCCGCTGTTCTCATGAACAAAAAGATTAAAGTCTTGTGTCACATCTGGTAGCCCTAGTGCCGGGGCCTCAGTGAGCTTTGCCTTTATGGTGACGAAGGCTTTCTCCTGTTCGGGACCCCAGTCAATGGGTGCCTTATCTTCTCCTCTTAAACTTCATAGAGAGGTTTAGCCAGGTCTGAAACCCTGGGATCCAAATTTGACAGAATCCTGCCACTCCCAGGAATTCCCAAATCTGCCGCCAGGTGCTAGGGACGGGATGGCACATACTGACTGCTTCCTTTCAGTCCCTAGCCTTCATTTTCCTTGGGTGATCTGCAAGCCTAGATACTTGACTTCTTTCTGACAAATCTGTGCTTTTTTCTTAGACACCCGATAACCTGTTTCAGTTAACAGTCTCAGAAGGGCTCGTGTTCCCTCCCAGCACTGAGCTCGTGTGGAGTTAGCCAGTAGGAGGTCGTCTACATACTGGAGTAGAACACACCCCAAGTCCTGTCCTGGGAACTTAGACAGATCAGATGCTAGTGCTCCACTAAAAAGAGTAGGGGGGTTCTTGAACCCTTGTGGCAGTCTGGTCCAGGTGAACTGCTCCTTGGCCCCTGTAGTTGGGTTTTCCCATTCGAAAGCAAAGAGATGCTGACTGGAAGGAGCTAATCTAAGGCAGAAAAAGGCATCTTTCAGATCTAGGCATGTAAATCATTCTGCTTCTGATGAAATGAGTCCAAAAGAGTGTAGGGGTTCGGCAGTGCTGAATGCAAGGTTATAAGAGCCTCATTAACAGCCCGTAGATCCTGCACTGGGTGGTAGTCTTTAGTCCCAGACTTTTTGACAGGCAAGAGAGGCGTGTTCCATGGAGACCTGCATCGTTTAACAAGTCCCCACTGGAGCAGCCGGTCTAAGTGGACCTGGATTCCTAGGCGTGCTTCCCTTGGAATTGGATATTGGAGGATTTTAACAGGCTGTGCCCCAGGCTTTAACTTGATTAGCACTGGGGCGTGGTCCTTAGCCAGGCCTGGAGGATTCCCTTCTGCCCAGGTCAGCGGGAATTACTTCTCTAATTCAGGTTCTAATGGTGAGGCCTTTGACTGGGGGCTGTAAAGTCTCCATTCTTCCTCCCTCAGCACTGCTAAGGACAGGATCATTGGGGAGGTCTCCTCACCTAGGCTAAGCTGTGCTGAGCCATCTGGAGCAAAAGTGATTTCTGCCCCCATTTTGGCTAAAAGGTCTCTACCCATTAGAGGCACTGGACAGTCTGGCAAGTACAGGAATTCATGAATTACTTGATGACCGCCAAGTTGGCATTGGCGAGGGCGGCAGAATGGTCTACGGGTCTGGTCCCCAGTAGCTCCAATAATGGTGACCTCCTTTCCTGAGAGGCACTACTTTCTGTGTGACTACTGAGTGCTCAGCTCCCGTATCAACCATAAAGTCCACAGTCTAGCCCCCAATTTTCATTCTGACCATGGGCTTGTGGGGGCCTAGCTAAAGTGAACCCGGTCTGTCTTAGTCGGAATCAGCCATTGCTAGCCCATTGAGAACTGGTTCAGGTGGCTCTGGTTGATAGCAACTGGGCGGAAAAGGGGGCCCAGTCTTTTTACTTTGCTGTTTGGGACATTCATTTTTCCAGTATCCTGTTTCCTTACAATAGGCACACTGGTCTCGTCTCAGGCTCGCTCTTCCTTTTCCCCCTGGTCTGTATCCTTGCTGATCTGTCTGGGAGCCTGAGCCTCTAAAAGCCACTGCTATTATATTGGCCCTTCTTTGTATTCTCTTTTCTTCCTCCTCCCTTGCTGCACTGTCTCGATTGATGAAAACCTTGTTAGCTATCTCTAGAAGTTCAGTAGCATTCTTTCCTGCAAACCCTTCCAGTTTCTGTAATTTTCTCCTGATGTCAGGCTGGGCTTGGCCTACAAAAACGGCATTTACCATGGTTTGATTTTCTGGGGCCTCAGGTCTAAAAGGGATGTAGATCCGGTATGCCTCACATAGTCTCTCATAGAAAGCTGCTGGACTTTCGTCAGGCTTCTGGAAAACCTCAGAAATTTTAGCCATATTGGTGGGCTTTTTGGCTCCGGCCCTGACCCCCTGGAGGAAGGCCAGCCGATATCTTTCTAGCCTGGCCCTTCCGTCTTCTGAGTTCGGGTTCTAATCGGATTCCTCATCTGGGAAGGCCTTCCTGGCTCATCTGTCTGTATCTAATATTCCTGCCGGGGCCTGGGTCTGGAGCCACTTCCGAGCCTCTGTTACTAGTCTCCTGTGCTCCTCAGCGTTAAAGAAAGTGAAAAGGAGCTGCTTGCAGTCCACCCAGGTGGGCTTCTGGATCTGGAAGATGGTTTCTAAGAGGTCTATCATAGCCTGAGGTTTTTCAGAATAAGCTGGGGTGTGATGCTTCCAATTCAAGATGTCACTGTTGTAAAGGGCTGATAATAATAGACTGGCCTTCCCTCCTGCAAGGTCCCATCTTTGCCAACTACTTTGGCACCCTGAATCTCCCTTAGAGGCATCTGACGTGCTGGTTGTGGCCTGGGCCCTTGATCGGCTGAATGCAAACGCTGCCCAACTGGCTCTGGAGAGCCTGGTTGAGGAGAGACGAAGGGGGCGATGTTTCTGGACCTTTCAGACCAGCTGGGGAAGCACTTGGTGCTGCCTGTGGCACATATGGAGATGGTAAAACTAGCGGGACTTCCTCAAGAGATCCTGGCAGAACAAGGGCTTGGGTTCCCTTCTGAGAGATCTGTTTCTTTTCTCCTACTACTAAAACCTTACAGAACCGGACCCAAGGCGGCAAGGTTTGAGCAATTCCTAACCAGCTGTCTATGTAAGGGAACTGATCTGGGTGTTCGGGGTCTATCATGACTACATTCCAGACTGCCCTGACCAGTCCTACATCTAAAGAGCCTTTCAGGGGCCAGCTGACCCCAAAGGCTGGCCATTCTAATTCACAGAATTTCCTCAGTGTTTTGGGGTTCATTTTAATACCATAGTCCTCAATAAAACCCTTTTCAAAATTTTCCAACATGCAATTGAGAACAGTGGGTTTACTTTGTCCCAAACCCATGATGATCAAGAGACAGACAAGGGTGCAGGGAAATTTACTAAAAGCCTGGAGGGTCTCCTTAAAGAAAAGATCCTTAATCAGCACAGGCAGGGGCAGGGCGGGTAAAATCTCTCCTCCCTGCAGAGCTGTGAGCCCCGACCCTGAAAGTCCCAGCCAGCCAAAAGAGACAAGAAAAGCTGCAAATACCTTTAAATCTACCCCAGAATTCCAAAATTTCAACCTAACATAGCAAAATCACAGAGCAAACCAAAGCCCTTAGTACACAAACATAGACAGAAATTTTTATCAACTATCCCTGTGATAGAGAGCAAACTAACTCAACAGCGCTGCTTGAGACTTTTGCAGACCATCACGGGTTCAACCTTCAATAAATCAAACGTTTTAACCAGATGAGCAAACAGAAAATCAAAGTAGCTTTAGCTTTCACACAGACCAGTTAATCAGCAGATAATTATGCCAAGACAGACAAACATCCGTACTCACACTCTCTCAGACTAGCCCAGACTGGAGCTGAGCAGATAATGCCCAACTCCCCAGATGGGCATGGGGGCACTCTCAGCACCCAAGCCCCACAACAGAATTCTCGGCCAACGTCTCAGTGAGAACCTACCGGAGGAGTTAAGACTGCGTCCAGCCCCCCTTCTTGGTAGCAAATTGGCTAGTCCCACACACAAACAAACAGAAGAGTGAACCCATAATTCCTTAATGGAATCTGAATTCACTCACCTCCGGAGTCCTGATTCCTGATTTACCTGACGAAGTCCTATGACTTCCGGGGAGGTGATCAAGCTCCCCCTTCCACTCACTTGGAGTGGGCCTGACTGACTGGGGACCTTACCTTACCGATTCTGTCGACAGGTCCAGAGGTGTCCGTCCACTTTCTCCAGATGCCAGACGGGTCCTGGGCTGAGGTCTGGGAGCGCCTGGAGTCCCGTCCCGTCCCCGCCCCCGCCCCTGGTTCAATTCTGCTAAAATCAGCAGCGTGTGCCTTCTGGAGGCCTGTCCCATGCCCCCAGGCCCCAAACCCCATCCACTCACCAGAGGTAAGAGACAAATGCGGTTAGTTTCCTGGTTCAGGGAACCAAATGTTTCAGAAGACCAAAGAAATACCAAGCACGCTTCCTAGAGAAAGGGAGGGACTCAGTTTATTAACACTAGTGGACTCCGGGAATAATTTCCAAATCAGAGTGAAGAAACACGCAGAGGGCTTCACTTTTTGTAACTTTCTGGGGTCTTCGTCTTGCAGATATGGTTCCGCCCCCTTTCGTGGGCTTACAGGAAGGCCCCCAGGTGTTGGGGATCCCCAGGCCATATCTGATAATCTGTCCTGGGGCCAGCGATAACGAACCTCCCCCTGTCCCCGCCCAGGGCAGTGCACTGTTCACAGTTTTTATGGCCTGACACGCCTTGCAAGACCAGTTTCCTTCTCACTTTGGCAGAAACAGCTACAATCTGCTCATCTCCCAAATGAGGATAATCACCTCTGCCTTTCATCCCTCATGGACTGCTGTGATGATTGAATGAGATAATGGAAGGGACATAATTTCGAAAAGGAGAGGTATTTAGTCTCTGAAAGGCTCAGTGAATATTTTTGCATAAAAACTGCCTCAATTTTGTACTCAAAGGGTGTTCTTTTCTGTATAATCTCTCCCAAGGTGCTGAACTGGTTCTGAAGCACTGTAATAACCAGTCACATGGACTTGCAATGATCTCAAATTGATTTTCTCTTTTACCCCCTTATTTTTATTGTTGACACTGTGGACAAAAAGGGGCTACATGCTAACCTAACTCAGAGAAGGCCTGAAAACTCATAGACCTAAAATAACCACAAAGGATGGTCTGAAATTAAACTTTTTAAATAAAAAAGCAGTTTATAGTGGGTAGTCATGTCCTAGGCCAGTATCTTCCCTGACAAAGATCAACTTTGATCATTACTGAGCATATTGTCTTTTTGTAACTTAGTTTTTTCTGTAGCCCTCGGGGCACAACAAATGGCACTAGGGTGCAGACCAGAAATTCCCTCATTGTCATTGTTATCATGTTAATTTCACTGTTAACTGTTCTATCTCCACCTTTGTAAAAGAAGCATGTGTCCATCATTTTACTTTTTTATCCAATTTCAGAGGTTTCCCTGCTTTCCTTTCTCCCACCTCCCTAATCTATCACCAATGGATTTCACCTAACCTACTTATGTCTCCTCCTTTGATGGTAATTTATAAAAAATAGATGGAAAAAAACACCATTCTCTGGAGCACTATCTCAATACTTTGAGATTCTGCTTCCTGGCAATTGTCGACAGTTTGGCTCAAATAAACTCACAAAAATTATTTACAAATTTGAATGTGTGTTGGTTTTTCTTTTATGTTATGGTGCACAATTGAGTGCAAGAATGTGCCTCACACAATATGACTATATTAAGATAATTCATATAAAGAGATTAGTACAGTGCCTGGCACATAGTAAGTGCTCAGTAAATGTTCATTGCTGTGAATGAATGATGAATTCGACCACATAAAGGTTTAAGAGAAATCTGGCTCTGAACAAAGACAACAAGCTTGTGGGGGTGGGAAACATTGGTGGCAGCTCAGTAGGTAGTGGATTTCACCATAACTCATAACTCACTTTGGGGGTGGGGTCTCGGTGGGAATGGAGAGAGGGACGGAGTATGTGCCTTTGAGATGAGATAAATGGGGACCAGAAAATTTACAAAATCAATCCATCTGGACTTGGCTTGGTAGCTCTGTGGGCTGGAGAGTCGTTTAGATATGCAGAGGTTGTGGTCCAATCCCCAGTCAGGGCACATCCAAGAATGCCTAATGTGGAACCAGGTTCTAAAAATGTCGAACCGCATGGTAAAGGATGCGGATAGCATCCACGGCACCAACCCTCAATATCTGTTGGAGAAGATCATTTGGACTCGAATCTATGAGTCCAAGTACTGGAAAGAGGAGTGCTTTGGACTGATGGCTGAACTGGTAGTCGATAAAGCAATGGAGTTAAGGTTTGTGGGTGGCAACCTAAGGCCAATTCCCTTTCTGTTTTTGACCTTGAAGTTGCTGCAGATTCAACTGGAGGATAGCATTGCTGAGTTTATAAAAAATGAAGACTTCAAATACGTTTGCATGTTGGGAGTATTTTACATGAGACTGACAGGCACTGCAATTGATTACTACAAATTCTTGGAGCCTCTGAACAATGACTATAGAAAAATTAAGAGCCAGAACCGAAATGAGGAGTTTGAACTGATGCAGGTAGACTAATTCATTGATGAATTTCTGCACAGTGAGAAAGTCTGCGATATTATTCTGCCCCAGCTACAGAAACGCTATGTGCTAGAGAAAATTGACCAATTGGCACCTCGGGTTAGTGCTCTAGAACAGGACATGGATGAGACATGAGTGAAGAGGATGAGAAGTTGCAGAGGTGTCAGGGGCAGAAATAGAATATTGGGGACAAGCTACAATTATAAGAAATATTAATCATGCTCTGTTAACCATGATGGTGCTGTTCTGATTAGAGAAAGCACATTCTAACCTGGCTGAGAGTTGTACACCCTAGGACATAGGAGCTAACATTGGAATGCAGTCTATCCTCCTTTCCTGAGAACTGCCTATCACTATGGAAAGATTTACAACCTCATAGCGGAAACAGTCTAGTCCTGGAGGCACCAGCTCTTTATCACCCTCAGCCCCTATTGCCTATTATCTGGTCCCGGAGCGCAAGGAGGCACCCAGAGGCACCCGCCCTCTGTGACACCCACCCCAGCCCGCATGACTTGTAACCTGTAATGATTATATTGTGCCTACTTCCCCATGCCTGTAATTCCTACTTTCCCAGGTAACCTTTGCCCTTCTACCCAATATAAGCAGCTAGCTTATGGGGAGAGGTGAAGCAAATTTTTGTGGATGACCTACTGCTCTCCCATACTGCCAGCATTATTGGAATGAACACTCATGTATGATTCAACCCTGTCTCTGCTTAATTGGATGAATTAGTGATAAGCAGCCAGGACCCCTTGGTTGTTGGTTATGGAGGCTACCATCACCTGATCACCACTGGAGAAGCTACCGAGACTTGGACAAGCCCCGTCATTCTCCCACACTGTGCTACAGGAGAAGTAAGAGCTGGTCTCCTGGAAGGCTGAGTAGGTTTCCCAAGAGGAGGAGCCCCTCCCTTCACTGCCTAGAGAGGCATCAGAGCAAGAGTCCAAGACCTCACAGATCCCCTTAGTCACAGACACAGGGGCCACTCAAAATTTCCAGAAAATCTACAAAAAGCCACAAGAAGAACTGGAGAGAAAAGGAGTAATGGAATCAGATTGGGGTTAGTCCAAATGGCCTGCAGATATGAAGTCATCTCTCTGTGTGGAAGGATTAAGATCTACTCCTGAGGCAGCTATGAGAATACTTTAGGGTTTTTTTTTCCCTAAAAGAATCCACATTTTTTTCTTATTAAACGAAAGAGGTACTGGAAAAAAATGTCCATTGCTGTTTCTCTTTACTTTCTTCCACTTCCTTGATTTTCTCTTTCTTAATTGAAAAAGGGTGTTTTCCGGTTCTCAACATAATAAAAGCCATATATGACAAAACTACAGCCAACATCATACTCAATGGGCAAAAACTAAAACCATTTCCCTTAAGAACAGGAAAAAGACAGGGATGCCCACTCTCACCACTCCTGTTCGACATAGTACTGGAAGTACTAGCCATTGTGATCAGACAAGAAGAAGAAATAAAAGGCATCCAAATTGGAAAAGAAGAAGTAAAACTATCCTTATTTGCAGAAGACATGATACTGTACAAAGAAAACACTAAAGACTCCATCAAAAAATTATTAGACTTAATAAATTAATTCGACAATGTAGCAGGATACAAAATTAATGCCAAGAAATCTATGGCATTTCTATACACCAATAGTGAACTTACAGAAAGAGAGACTGAAAAAGCAATCCCATTCACCATCGCACCAAAATAATTAAGATACCTGGGAGTAAACTTAACTAAGGAGGTAAAAGACCTATACAAGGAAAATTACAGGACACTGAAAAAAGAGATAGAGGAAGACATAAACAGTTGGAAGAACATAGCATGTTCATGGATTGGTAGAATCAACATCATTAAAATGTCCATACTACCCAAAGCAATGTATAGATTCAATGCACTCCCCATTAAAATACCAACGGCATATTTCACAGACCTAGAACGAACTTTCCAAAAATTCATCTGGAATAAAAAAAGACCCCAAATAGCCACAGCAATCCTGAGAAAGAAGAATAAAGTTGGAGGGATTACAATACCAGATATCAAGCTATATTACAAAGCCACTGTTCTCAAAACTGCCTGGTCCTGGCACAAGAACAGACATATAGACCAATGGAACAGAACAGAGAACCCAGAAATCAACCAAAGCCATTATGCTCAATTAATATTTGACAAAGAAGGCAATAGTATACAATGGAGTCAGGATAGTCTCTTCAATAAATGGTGTTGGGAAAATTGGACAGACACATGCAAAAAAATGAAACTAGACCACCAACTTACACCATACACAAAAATAAACTCAAAGTGGATAAAAGACTGAAACGTAAGATGGAAAACCATAAAGATCTTAGAAGAATCCATAAGCAGCAAAATATCAGACATATGTTGTAGCAATATCTTTACCGACACAGCTTCCAGGGCAATGGAAACTAAAAAGAAAATAAACAAATGGGACTACATCAAAATAAAAAGCTTTTGCTCAGCAAAAGAAACCATCAACAAAACAACAAGAAAGCCCACTGCATGGGAGAACATATTTGCCAATGTTATATCCAACAAGGGCCTAATCTCTAAAATTTATAGGGAACCCATACATCTTAACAAAAGAAAGATAAATGATCCAATCAAAAAACAGGCAAAGGACCAAAGTCAATAATCATGTGAGAGATGCAAATCAAAACGACAATGAGATACCATCTCACACCTGTCAGAATGGCTATCATCAATAAAACAACAAAAGACAAGTGCTTGCAAGGATGTGGAGAAAAAGGAACCCTCGTGCACTGCTGGTGGGAATGCAGACTGGTGCAGCCACTGTGGAGAACAGTATGAAGTTTCCTCAAAAAGTTAAAAATGGAACTCCCATTTGACCCAGAAATCCCACTTCTAGGACTATATCCCCAGAAATCAGAAACACCAATCAGAAAGGACATATACACACCTATGTTCATAGCAGCACAATTTACAATAGCTAAGATTTGGAAATAGCCTAAGTGCCCATCAGCAGATGAGTGGATTAAAAAACGGTGGTACATCTACACAATGGAATACTACGCTGCAGTAAAAAAGCAAGAATGCTTACCCTTTGCAACATCATGGAGAGACCTAGATAGCATTATGCTAAGTGAAATAAGCCAGTCAGAGAAAGATAAATATCACATGATCTCACTCATATGTGGAATATAATGAACAACATAAACTGGTGAACAAAAATAGAGCCAGAGACAGAGGAGCATCGAACAGCCTGTCAAACGTCAGAGGGAAAGCAGTGGAAGGGGCGGGTAAGAGATCAACCAAAGGACTGGTATGCATGCATATAAACATAACCAATGGACACAGATACCAGGGGGTTGAGAGCATGTGCTGGGGGGTGGGGGTGGCCAGGGAGAGGTCAATGGGGCGGGGGCGGGAAAGGAGACATATGTCAATAAAGAATTTTTTTTAAAAAGAAAAGAAAAAGGGTTTTTTCTTTTTCAGAACCAAAAGTTTGTTGCATTCCACCTTTATTTGTACCCTAAATCTTTCTGTCCACGAAATTATCTGGGTGAGGGGCCTTCCTTTCTTGCCCTACCTTCTGTTCCACCAGGAACCCATATAGTCAAACAGATGGAAAGTCTAATCCACATCTGCAATGGGGATACTAATCCCTCCCCAGAGGCCCCACAGGACTGCACTGACCTCTCCCTAGGCTGCCAGAAGGATAAACTAAGATATGGTAGTGTGGGGCACTGAGTGCAAAGTCAGTAAGGACAAAATGTGACAGAAGTAGGCAATGCAGCTATTCAACCAGAGTATGGCGCTCTGTTCTCTTCCTCTCATTTGATCAAAATTGTTTTGGGACCAGTATTTCTGTTTTTCCCTTTATGTTCTACAATTTCATTGACATCTTCTAAAATAATTACTATGGACAGCTTCCTTTGAAGACATTTTTCTTCAGTGAAATCCTGGGGCCAACAATGTAAGCTTTCTTTCTGGGCCTCCTTTTCCCAGTGGCTCTTTAACTGTGGTTTATGTCTGGTGTCTTTCCCATGTAAGTAAAGGGCCTTTGCTATTATAAAACAGGAAGGCATCTCACTCCAGGGACCACCTGAGTGACGTATAACATGGTACAGATTCCTTGGGTGGTACTTTTCCAACAATCTGTGTTTCTAGATGCAGATGCACAGCCCCTAGTACCTCTCCACAACACAGGCAACGGTACATGGAGAAACATGAACTGCTTTCCAGATATTCATTTCCTGGGTGGGGCCATCATGGGCACAGAGCCTGTCCTCAAACCACCACTTTCAGCTGCTACAGGTCATCTGCAACTGTCTCAACAAGTTTTCTAGTGTTTTAAATTAAATGTCTGTGTGGAATTCTGACTTGGCAGAAAGCAAACAAATAGAATACTGCTCGTTTTTTTTATGGAACTTGGTGTCTCAAACCTCCGGCACATTAAGTGATGGCACTTGTTTGATATAGACACTTAGATATTTTATTTAACAAACACTTAGAGCACTTACTCTGAGCAGGAACTGTTCTGGATGCTTTCCAGTCATGAGTCATCCACTGAATCTGAGTTACCCTAATCCTGGAGAGGGGAGCCCAGTGATACTTGATTGGAAAATAATGACAACTTTATGAGGAAGCCCCGAGGCTCAGAGTAGAGAAGTCATCAGTGGTGGCACATCTGACTCCAGATTCCATGCTCTTAGCCATTGTCAAAGGGCACCTGGGAGGCACCTAGAGATCAGACCCCAAGAGCTACCACAGGGAAGCCTCATCTTGGCATCTACCAAGACCTGCAGATGTGGACAAAGTCTGCCTATGAAAGGCACCCAGTAAATGCTTGTGGAATGCACTAGGACATCTGCCATTATCCTAGGCATGGAGGAATGTTGAAGTATAGAAGGTCCAAGCTAAAAGGACCTTTAGATATCATCTAATTCATTTCTGCCAATTATAGATGGAAAGATGGAGGCCTGACACAGGAAGGGACTTGCCCATAGACATTTATTATGTGCAAGACACTTATTATGTGCAAGGGACTTACTCTTCCAGAGCTCATAGTCATAGAACCAAGGACAAACACTAAGCAGGACTTAAATGATAAAGCTATAATGCTCAATGATTAAATGTTACACTTGCAGACAAAGTTGAAAGATAAACCTCTAGATAATAAAGTGTATCATCCCCAAGACGAAATCTGGCCCCTGGGGCTGCAGTGGATAGAACACAAAGCAAACACTGATTTAAAGATGGTGAAGTGCATGTTGGTGGGAATTCAGATCGGTGCAGCCACTATGGAAAACATTATGGAAGTTCCTAAAAAAAAAAAAAAATGGAACTGCCTTATGACCCAACAATTCGACTTCTGGAACTAGCTAGAGCTCCGAAGAAACCCAAAACATTAAATCAAAGAATATATGTACCCTTATATTCATTGCAGTGTTATTCACAATAGCCAAAGCATGGAAGCAACCCACTTGCCCATCAATAGACAAATGGATAAAAGAAGCTTGTGGCATATATATACAATGGAATATTTACTCGGCCATAAAAAGGAGTAACATCTCATCATTTGTGATAGCATGGATGGATCAAGAGGTTATTACGTTAAGTGAAATAAGTCAATCAGAGAAAGACAAATACTGTGTGATTTCACTTTTATGTGAATTCTAAAGAACAAAATAAATGAAAAAACAAAACAGAAATTGACTCATAGATACAGAGAACAGACTGATGGTTGCTAAAGGAAAGGGTGGTTGGTGTTAGGGTGAAAAGGTGAAGGGATTGAGAAATACAGATTGGTAGTTACAAAATAGCCATGGGGAGGTAAAGTACAGCATAAGAAATATAGTCATTAATATTATAATAACTGTGTATGGTGTCAGGGGAAAACTTTGTAAAGTATATGATTGATTGTCTAAACACTATGTTATACACTTGAAATTAATACAAAATAACATTGAAAGTAAACTGTGATAGAAAAATGAAATTTAAAAAGAGTCAAAAAAAGAAAATTAAAAAAAAGAAATTTAAGATGGTGAGCCCAGCTGGCATGGCTCAGTGGTTGAGTGTTAATCTATGAACCAGAAGGTCAGTGTTAATCTATGAACCAGAAGGTCATGGTTCAGTTCCTGGTCAGGGCACATGCCCGGGTTGCAGGCTCAATCCCCAGTGTGGGGCATGCAGGAGGCAGCCGATCAATGATTCTCTCTCATCATTAATGATTCTCTCTCTCTCCCTTCCTTTCTGAAATCAATAAAAAGTTTAAAAAGATGGTAAAGTGCACAAACTATAGTGTGCTCTTGTTTGTACTGAATCCACATATGTGAAAGAACAGAAAGAAAAATACATTTACCCATACATAGGCTTGCTTGGAAATAAGAAGTGCACCCAAAACTGAAAAATTACCAGAATATAGATAACAGGCAGGAGCTACAGAGAGACTACGGAACATTCTACCACAGAAAGGTGGTGGAATTATGTCTTTTTCTTACTTTTGTTTTTATGTTTACTGTCCACATTTTACATAATTAGCATGTATACATTTATGATGGAAAAGTAAGTTTTGTCCTTAAAATAGTCTTTGTAAATAGTAAAAGAAAGAAAAAAAAAAGGAAGAAAAGGAAAGAATCATGATCAGATTTACTGGGTCATAAACTTATCTCTGTTACCACTCCCTGCTGGCCTTGGCATTAGCCCTTCTCTTCTCTGGGTCTCCTTTTCTTCCTTTATAGAAGGCAAGGACACTGGGCCATCTTACAGCAAGCTTCTGGTGGTCATATCCTGAGGACAGGTCATTTGGGTGTGGGTGAGGGAGCATTTTAAAGGGGGTTTGTCCTGCCTTTAGGCAGGAGATTCAAATGTGATTTGTTTTGTTGCCATAATTTTTGTAATGATTGATTTTGTTACTAGTTTTATTGTTGTTTTCCCTCAATGTCACTGGAGGTCCAGCTAGAACTTCTGCTCTAATACTGACCTTCTCTCCAAGCCTGGAGCCTTGGACTGTACAAGCCACCAGAAATCCCAAAGCCTCTAGAATTCTTTTATTTAATCACTAGAGGCCCAGTGCATGATTGAATCATGCATGTGTAGGATCCTTTACACGCTTTCGCTTTCGATCGCGGGGGAGCTGGGTGCCTGTCCGCTGGTGCACCAGGCCTTTCGGAAGCCTCCAGCTCGGCGGAGGCTTCCAAAAGGCCTGGTGCCGGAGCAGACAGGCACCCAGCTCCCCTGCTTTTTTTTTTTTTATCTGAAGGAGCTTTATTCATTTTTATAATGATTTTATGAATGTCTGAGTATTTTTTTTTAATTTCTTTATTGATTAAGGTATCACATATTTGTCCTCGTCCCCCCATTCCCATCCCACACCCCTCCCCACACATGCCCCCACCCCCCTGTTGTCCTTAACTGCCGGTTAGGCTCATATGCCTGCACACAAGTCCTTTGGTTGATTTCCCCCTTTACCCCCACCCTTCTCTACCCTCCCCCCGAGGCCCGACAGTCTGATCCATGCCTCCTTGTTTCTGGGTCTGTTCTTGTTCATCAGTCTATGTTGTTCATTATTTCCCCTAGATGAGTGAGATCATGTGCTATTAGAAATACACTTATAAGAACCGAAAATGAGACAAGCAATAATGGTTATGGTGACAGGCAAATGAATCAGTGTGCAGTGAGTTTCTTTCTGGGCCAACAGTTCTTTTGAGACCCAATTTCAATGTCCAACAGTTCCTTATGTGTACATGTCAGCACTGACATTTCAGTTCTGGATGGTGGACAAATGGTGGTAATGCAGGTCCGACTCTGTCTGGTTTGGTCCTGGGCAATCTGCAGTGATGCTCTCTGTTCATGTCGAGGTTGAAGTCTCGTGATGACTGGTGCCATGGATCTGTCTCTCACCCAGTGGGGCGAACTGAGCCCGCCCTGGAGAAGAAACCCGGGTTCCAAAAGATATGTGATCAGTGCTGGGGCCCCGCCAGCAGGCGAGGGGATCCCAAGGCAGGTGCTGGGCATGGAGGCCATGGGGGCATAGGCTACCAAGGAGACAAAACTGAACCTCACGTCACCCTGCTTGGCCCTGGAGGATGGCTGGTTAGCCAGAGACGGGTAAGATTTCTCAAGGAAGGAACAACCTAAGACAGGCACAGTTGCAGAGGGGCCATCAGGAGAGAATTTGGGGATCAACAGAGGTGGGGCACAGACCCTCACCCCCCCCCAACATCGCAGGGGCCTGAATCCTAGCCCCTTCTGAGGGAGGTCTCCTGCCCCCATGGCTGCTTCATGCTTCCCATGCCCAGCTCAGATCAGGACCCAGGTGACCGACAGAGACTTGGCTGACAGCAGCTGCCCTCTCACTCCAACAAGAATTGTTTGAGTTGTCTTGTACCCATGGTGTGGGGAAGTGGGTTTATGATATCTAAATCCAGCCTACCACCAGGAATGCTCAGGACCTACTCAAGAAGGCAAATAATCCCTTCCACCAATATTTACAGGGTAAAACAAGATTATTGTTAGAGTAATAAATTTGACAGTAAAATAGTAGTGAAGTTTTCAGGCAAATTTAAATTGGCTAGTTGAAACAAGCGAATATTCTAGAAAAATTAATTGTACTGGACAAAAAGGTGTCAACTAAAATTTTTATTGGTACTTCATCTCATGATAAAATTGTGCACCATATAATGAACCTAAAACAGTAATATTATAGTGCAAAAAATTAAAATTTAAAAGCCATCAAGACTACATTATAAAATTTCAAAAGCCTCCTAACATTTAAATCAAAAAAGGAGGGTATAGTAGAGGAATATCATGTAAGTAAATTACATCTAGAAAATTAATACTTTAGAAAATTAATTGTAAGGCTAAAAGCAAGACACCCATGAAAAACACACAAGGTGACAAAACAAGCAAGAGGAAAATCATTTGGGCAAAAATTGAAAAAGGATCCCCAGTCAAATTTATAGAAAATATTCCTTTATTAACTTTTGGTCGAGAATATGTTTGTATATTTTCAGAAAACAACTCCGAGACCATGTGGATTCCAGCAAGAGAGGAATCGACAGGACTACTCCAGCCATGAAGACAGAAGAGAAGCAGTCCAGAGACGGAAGACGCTGATGTGGCTTTCCCATACTAGCAGTTAGCAGCTGTGCTCCCCCGCTTTTGATAGTCCGCGGAGGGACGTGAGCTTGCTGCCCCAGAGGCCCTTCTGTTCCACAGCACAGCCATGGCGCAGACGCTGAGCTCGCACCGCCACTGGCAACACGAGCTCAGCGTCCCGCTGGCCCAATCGGCTACCCGGGCCACCCCAAGTCCCGCCCCCTGTGCCTCCCGTTGGCCCAATCGTGGGCATAGCGGAGTGATGGTAATTTACATATTACCATTTTATTAGGTAGGATGGAGTAAGTTGGTCTTTCTTGTGGACCTCATCAACCCCAACAATTCTCTAGAATCACAAATATCTCCCAAATAGAAGAACCCCCAAATCCACATGAAAGTTAAAGTTAACAAACAAAATTGCCTTTCACCTTCCCTTCCTTCCTTTCTTCTTTTCCTTTTTTTCCCCTATTTTTTTTCAAGAAAACATTTTCTTTCATTTCCATCATACAAGCAATACATTATCATTGTAGAGCAATTAGAAAAAAAGATTTGAGTTTATATGTATGGGGTAATAATATGCAGCTATTGAAGGGCATGCATACTTTTTAAGCTTAGGTAAATCTATATGTATTGGCATAGAACTATGCCCATGACATATTGTTTAGTGAAAAAAAGCAAGTTACAGCACAGTGTATAGAGTGTGATCCCATTTGTATTAAAATATACATACATATCTTTATATGTGTGTACAAATGTCTGGAAAAATATATGTCCACAACAGTCCTCTCTTGAGAATGGAGTGGTGATATGGAAAGTGTCTATATATTTCTGTCTGGTTTGAATTTTTACAGTTACTAATTATGTAAAATGTGGACAGTAAACATAAAAACATTTTTTTAATCTAAGAAAGTAAAAAAATAAATGCAGCAAAAGAACTAGTATGAATATTTTACATTGAAATGAAAAGAAATATCAATTGGGCAAAAGAAAAAACTCATGTATAATCCTTACTTCTCCTTCCCTGACTTGAGGCAATCACTGTGAATATTTTGTTGCATAGCCCAATCTATTTTGTAAACATGTAATGCATATATTACTTTTATTTACATAAAGGGATTAACTTATGCATGCTATTTTCATTTAACCTGCTTTTCTCACCTAATAATATAGCATGGACATCTTTCCAAATCAATGAGAATACATTTTTTGAAAATCATTTTAAATGGTTTTCTATTTAGTTGTTTTCTTTTTATGTCCCCCCCTTTAAAAAAAAAAAGCTACTGTCAACATCCCTGGGCAGTTAAATCTTTGCACACTTATAGTATTATATCCTTAGGATAAATTACTAAAAATGAAACTTCTGTATACCGGGATGTGCAATGTTTGCTAAGGATTTTAATCTATGACATCAAATTGCCTTCTGGAAAGGCCTTGCCAATGCTCCCTCCCTCAGCAGTGTGTGGGCCAATCTGGTCTTCACATCATCTATCCCCTCCATGAGTTAGTTCCACTCTGAAAATTTTGTTCCTTTGGTAGTTGAAAAAAATATATAATCTCTATGTCGTTTTAATGATTACTATTAGGGCTGGGCATTTCTTACTGTTTCTCTGTCACCTGTTTGTCTTTTGATGAGTTGCTTGTTCATGTATTTTTCCAATATTCCCACTGGGATGTTTCTATTGATTTGTAAAAGCTCCTAATATGTTAAGGATATTAATCACTGTCTTTCATATATGTCATTTTGCTAAGTATGTTATTTAGTTTGTAACTTTGTCTATGATTTTTTTAAATCTTCATCTGAAGATATGTTTTTATTGATTTGAGAGAGGGGAAGAGAGAGAAAGAGAGAGAGAGAGAGAGAAAGAGAGAGAGAGAGAGAGAGAGAGAGAGAGAGAGAGAGAGAGAGAGAGAGAGAGAGAGAGAAACATTGATCAGTTGTCTTCCATCCAGGACCAAACCTGAAAACTAGTATATACCCTGATCAGAAATCAAACCTGCCACCTTTTGGTGAATGGGTCTACACTCCATACAACTGAGCCACCCAACCAGGGCTATGATTTTTTAATGCACAAAAGTTTTTAAACTTTGAAATAAATGTATCAATCTTTTCCTTTATAGTGTCTGTGTTTGGTGTTATATTTAGAATAGCTGCCCACTCCAAGACTATATAAATATTTACCAATACTTTCATCTAGTGTGACATTAAACTCTTCAGTCCATCTGGATGTTACTTGAATGTATGAAGTGAAATGGAGGTTTAAATGTCCTTTTTTGAAATGGCTAGCTAATTGTCCCACCACCCATCCTGGCAGTTTCTCCACCTGTTTATTGGGAATGCTATCTTTATCACATCTACTGAACATCTCTTGCACATGGGTATGTGGCAGGAATTTCTCTCCTTTGTTATTTGTTCAAGACTAGAAGTTCAGAGTCGGCTTTTGGGTTTCTCCAGAGCCTTTTGTATCACATTGGCCATAAGTACAAAGGAGGCGAAGAGGCAGATACAGGAGATAGGCTTTGAGGGGAGTGGATGTGCAGCCATACACCGAGAAATGACCTTTTCTAGATATAACTCAGCTCGGACCACTTCCAGACCTCCAAAGTACCAGCCACTGTCCTGTAAACCCCCAAAACCCACCTTTGGAATCAAAACTCCCTCCCTTCAGAGTCAAAACTCTTTCTGTTGGCTGGCACTGGTGGCCTCTGGGTGGCACTGTAGAGCCATTCTGTGCTGTATGGCGGTTGCATGCTAGAAGAAGCCATTTCAGGGTTCTCTGGGAACCCTGGGGTTCTAATAGCCTGGGCAAAGGGATGCAGGAAGAGGCCACCAGCTTGGCTTCCTCACTGTCCTTGGTACAGAACTACATTCTGTTTCTTAAAAAATGTAAGCATGGCCAAGTCTTCAGGAGCAAGGCCATTATGAAGGCACAACAGCCAAGGCTCTATAAATCACCCCAGTGGAAGCAGTACTGACAGTTCTCTGGCCAGTTTGCCTGTGTGCTGACCTTGAGGACCAGGCAAGATAGGGGAAGGACAGGGGCTGGAACTATGTAGGATTAGTAGGGACACCAGCAGATGCTCATTGAGATGCTCCTGGAAATACCTAGATCTTCCCAGTTTTGAGCTACTTTACAAGGCCTTTCACAGTCAGGGACTCCTTTAGGGAAGGAAGCTCCAGACAAAATCATCTCCACCTTTTAAAAGTCCAAGGACAGAGCTTGGTATGCAGCTCAAGAAATGTTTGTTAAACAAACAAGTGGTAAAGCCCTTTGTGGGAACTTGAGCAGATTTCTATCCCTCTCTGATGAACAACTATCAAGTAGTGCCAAATGTGAAGATTTTAAAACATTGTGCTGCAAGTTCATCAAGCTGAGATGTGGAGGAGAGCTTTCCAGATGGAAAGATAGGTCACGTTCTCAGGAGTATTAAGAGAACATGTGTATCCAGGTGTAGGTTACACAGTGTGGCTGGCAGTCTGGAAAGGAGAAGGCTGGAGCCTGACAGGGTCGGTGCCAAACGATTCACAGCAGGCAAGAGAGTAGATTTGTGCTCACTTTGAACGTGCTTTGAAAAGTTTCATGGGCTGAAACAGAGCTTGCGCTGGGAGGTAAAGGAATGGATGAGTTGAGAGATGCTAGAAGGCTGTTGCAGTCGTCTAGGAAGGAGATGAGGCAGCTCCTCTGGGACTTGAGAAATACTTTGAAGGTAGCCCCAGTACTTGTTGATGGGTGGCATTTATAGAGGGAGGAAAAGAGAAGAATCAAGGATAGGATCTAGGTTTTGGCTTGAATTTGGCCAAGGAATGCCTGAGGAGAAATGGATTTAAGGGTGGTATTAGAAAAATTATAGTACTTCCTCTGTGTCAGGACTTGTGTAAGTGCTTTATGTACAGTAACAGATATAATCCTCCTAACAACCCTATGAGGTAGGAGCCATTGTTATCATGCCCATTTTACAGATGAGAAATTAAGACACAGATAATAATTTGCCAAAGTCATATGGTAAATTAGTAGAGATGGGACACAAACCCAAGCAATCTACTCTAGGGTCAGTGTTCTTTTTGTTGTTGTTAATCCTCACCTGAGGATATTTTTCCATTGATTTTTTTTTTTTTAGAGAGAGAGAGAGTGGAAGGGAGGGAGAGATACAGAGAGAATCATCAATGTGAGAGAGACACATCCACATCAATTGGTTGAGGGGATCAAGCCTGCAACCAAGGTACATGCCCTTAACTGGAATCAAACCCACAACCCTTCAAAGTCCATGGGCCAACGCTCTATCTACTGAGCCAAACTGGCTAGGGCTATGGTCAGTATTCTTAACTACCATGCCATACTACCTCTCCATACTCACATTCTTGGGAATGAGGACTTGGGTTTTGGCCAGGTTAAATTTGAGATACCTGTTAGACATCCAAGTGGAGAGGTCCAGAACACAGATAGATAACAAGATTACCTGAGATGGTGGCTGTAATAGGTATGTATGGCTCTTGTTGTTATTATGTGTAAAGGGCACTGGACATACATAATAAGCCTAAAGATAATAGCTGTCATCATTATCAAGAAGTTCTACAGGCACTTCAAATCCAACTTGCCCAAATGAAACATCTTTCTCCTCAGAAATGAACTCCTCTTCCACTCTTTCTTTTAGTTAATCAAACTGGAAATGTGGTGTCAGCCTCTATTTCTTCATCTTGATCATCTGCCATATCCAATAACCACCAAGTCCTATCCACCTGGATTCTAAACTGAACCTGGTATTATTTTTCTCTTCCTCTCTGCCCCCACTACTATTTCCCCCAACAAACCTTCCTCTCTTTTTTTTTAATTTTTAAGTTGTTCATTTAATTAAGTTTAATTAATGAACCAACCAATGTGTATTGTTCTTGGATTTTTCATTTTGCCAAAGACAACTAAGACTTGGTCAGTTATGTGACCTGGTCTGTGGGCCTACACTGGGGACACGGGGCATGCAGGAGCTGGTGGGTCAGTAGCCACTATAGAAATATCTACAAAGGATATATAGCTAAGTAAAGAAAACAAGGCACAGAATAATGCATACAGTATGCAATCTTTTGTGTAAAGAAAATGGAGATTTGGATATATATATATATATATATATATATATACATATATATATATATAATATATATGTGTGTGTGTGTGTGTGTGTGTGTGTATGAAAAATTAAAGGAAAAAGTAAAAGCCACTGCCTGTAGATGAACAGAAAGAATGGGGAGAGAATACAGTGATAGAAGTTAAATCTCTCTAAATATAACTTGTTTCATAGTTTCAGATTTAGAACTGTTTAATATTCCATATAATTTTAAAGCAAAATTAAATCAAAGAGGGAAAAAAATCAATCCCTTAAAATTGAAAAATTCAAAGAAATAAACCTGTCTATCAAGTTGATGGCATAATCATACAACACAGAATAATTTGAAGATTTTAAAACACAATATTTTGACTACATATCCCTGGTGGAATATATACTGAAGACAAGAAGAAAGAAAAATTAAATTGTATTCAGTCTTTTGTTAGTATTTATGATGGTATTGTCATTTTAACACACACATATTAGAATAAACCAAATCATATATACCGTATTTTCCGGCATATAAGATGACTTTTTAACCCAGGAAAATCTTCTATACGCCCAGTCTTCTTATACGCTGGAAAATATGGTATGTATATATTTATATACACACAAAGCAAATAAGTAATAATGTTAATGTTATTAGGAACAACAATTTTCAGCATAAAAGAGATAGTATAAAAACACAGACGTTGACGCCGAAACCGGTTTGGCTCAGTGGATAGAGCGTCGGTCTGCGGACTGAAGGGTCCCAGGTTCGATTCCGGTCAGGGGCATGTACATTGGTTGCGGGCACATCCCCAGTGGGGGGTGTGCAGGAGGCAGCTGGTCGATGTTTCTCTCTCATCGATGTTTCTAGCTCTCTATCCCTCTCCCTTCCTCTCTGTGGAAAATCAATAAAATATATTAAAAAAAAACACACACACACACAAAAAAAACACAGACGTTGAGTAAAATAATCTTCCTAAGAATTGAAATTATCAGTATCAATCCTTTACTTTTACTTTCTAAAAGGTGCATATTTCCTAACTCTATCCACTGAAAAAGCAAGGAAACAATGCAACCCGGTAGTAATGAACATTCTTAATGTCCAGTTTGTGGTCTTTAAATATTATTTCCCACTGAAACATGCCAGGGCTCCTTGGGGAAAAACAAGGTTGATTCCAGATCTTTGGCAGAAAATATACAACATGAGATGAAAACCTTTTATGGTGTCTAGAATTATCAAAAATTACTAGAGTCAAGTCAAAGGACATAGGAGGGTCTTCATTTCTAATAATGCCAGGATTGCTTGTTGCAGATGAACCTTTCTGCTGTGAACAACTAGAATAGCTGAACAAAATATGAGAGAAAAAAATCTATTTGAAGACAGTGGGGAACCTACCAATGCAGTGGGGACTTGAGAAACCAAGATGCCAAAGAGAAGGGAGACACAGAGTTGTGGGCATGACGTTTGCCACCACTTTTCTTCTCAAGGTATTTACTTATTGTAAGCAGTGGCTAAGACACTGGGGGGCTGAGCAGGAGTTCCATAGCCTTTTGGAGTCGAAGGGACAAACATTGGCAGTCAGGACTCACCCAAGAGGAGAGGTCTGATAAACAGATTCTAAATTGAGATCTCCAAAGAGCTACAACTGGTATTAGGTAGGAGTGAACAGGAAGTTACTAATCCTCACAAAGATTTAAACACAGCTTTGAATTAGCTCAATTCCTCCTTAGATTTAGATGATTTGCTCTTACCCACAACCTGCAAAAAAAATCAAAGTAAATCCTCTCTTTAGGAAGATGCCATTATCCAGCTCCTCAGTTTATCTCTCTCTACTGGTATATACTAGTAATACCTGGTATTCAATAAAAATTAATCAAGAATACCAGGAGATAAAATCACATGAACAAAAAACAAGAGAAAAGATAAACAATTGGTACCTACAGATGATACAGATTTTTTAAAAAGTGCTACCAAACATGGTCATGGCTAAAGAATTAAATGGAAACTCTAGTACTAAAAAATACAATAACAGAAAACTAACAGCTTAATATATGGGTTTAACAGAAGAGTAGACATAGCTAAAGGTCAGTAAAATGGAAAAAAGTTAGGAAGAAAAACATTTGTGCTGAAGCATGTACAAAAATGAAAGGGTGAAAAATACAGAAAAGTATGTAAAAGCTATACATGGCATGGTTAAAAGGTATTATGCATTTTTTTCCAGAAGGAAAAAAAAGAGAGACAAGGAGATATAAAAACACTTGAAGAAATAATGTCCAAGAGTTTTCCAAAACTGACAAAAGGCATCAAGCTATAGATTCAAGAAGCACCACTGACCCCAGGAAAAAACACAAAGAAAGCCACACCTAGGCACATTATAATAAAAATTGAAGCAGTTTTATTTTTGTTAAAAACCACAGACAAAATGAAATAGTAAAAACAATCCAAAAAGACACATTGCCTCAATGAAACTATTACAAGCTTGATAGCTGACTTCTCAGCAGAAACAATGAAAGCCAACAGAGAAGGGAATGGCATTTTCAAAGCCTTGGGGGGAGGGAGGACTATCAACCTCAAATATGATATCAAACAAATTTTCCTTAAGAAATGAAGGTGAGAGAGAATCAAGATGGCCGCAAAGTTAAACTAATGAACTGCGCCTTGCACAGCAATTTCAAAAATACAACTAGAGAACAGAGCGTCTGCCACCCAGAACCACAGGAGAGCTGGCTGAATGGTGGATTTACAACTAAGAGGGAAGAGGAAAGCGCAAACTCGGAGGGGCTGAGACACAGTGGGTCCTCACAGCCAATTGGCCTGGAGGAAAATTCCTCCCAGTGACACCAACAATAATCAAGACTTAATTACACAAAGGAGGACCAAGATGGAGGCATAGGGAGGACGCCTGATTGTTGCCTACCACAACAATTTTGAAACTACAATGGGAAAACAGAGCAGACACCATCCAGAACCACCAGAGGGCTGGCTGAGTGGATGCTCTACAACTAGAATAAAAGAGAGGGGGACGCGGGATGATGCTGATGCCGGTGAGCCAAAGATCACACTTTAAGAACTACGGCTCTGGCGACACAATGGCGGCCTGGAACGTGCTCGGCGCAGTTCCCCTGGAGGTCTCCGGCTGAGGGGATGGCTCCACTTGCTGCCGAGCACGAACAGACGAGCCCCTGGGGGACATGAGGTGGGAGACCCCGTGCTTGCTGACCTCCGAGTCCTTCGAGAATCTCAGTGCCCCGGAAGCGGCCAGGTGCGCACACCCGGCGACCGGCCACCGCTGCAGACCCGAGCCCCGGACCAGCCTGCCACCGCACACCAGGCGCACTGGAGCTTTGCCGAGCCCACGGCCCAGCGAGTTCTGTGGCAGCCGCCCCGGAGCTTTGAGAAAATGGCCGGAGGAATTGCTGAGAGGGAATTGACCTATGAGAGTTGGGATCGGGAAGACGAGGCCCCGCTGGGTCCTGGATCCAGGAGCACTCGCCCGGCGACTGGTTGCCGCTACAGACCCGAGTGCCGCCGCAATGACCTCGGACCAGCCGCCTCCACGCACCGGGTGCACTGGAGCTTCACCAAGCCCGCCGCCCAACGAATTGCGCGGCAGCCACCCCGGAGCTTTGAGAAAATGGCCGAAGGAATTGCTGAGAGGGAATTGACTGACAGGAATTGGGATCAAGAAGACGAAGCCCCACTGGGTCCCGGGTCAAGGTGAGGCCGCACGCCCCTGGGTCTGGGCGAGGCTGGGACCCGGGTCAGGGTGAGCCTGAGTCCCGGGTCCGGGTGAAGCTGCGCACCCCTGGTTCGGGCGAGGCCACGTGCCCCTGGATCCGGGTGAGGCCGCACACCCCTGGGTCCGGGTGAGGCTGGGTCCCGGGTCCGGAAGAGGCTGTGCGCCCCTGGGTCCAGGTGAGGCCACCCGCACCTGGGTCCGGGTGTAGCTGGATCCCGGGTCCGGGTGAGGCCATGTGCCCCTGGATCCAGGTGAGGCTGGGTCCTGGGTCTGGGTGAGGCCACGCACCCCCAGGTCCAGGCAAGGCCACGCACCCCAAGGTCCGGGTGAAGCTGGATCCCGGGTCCGGGTGAGGTCGTGCGCCCCTGGATCCAGGTGAGGCTGGGTCCTGGGTCTGGGAGAGGCCACACACCCCTGGGTCCAGGTGAGGCCACGCGCCCCTGGGTCCAGGTGAAGCTGGATCCCGGGTCTGGGTGAGACTGTGCCCTTGGGTCCTGGAGAGGCCACGCGCCCCTGGGTCCGGGTGAGGCCACGCGCCCCTGGGTCCAGGTGAAGCCGTGCCCCTGGGTCCGGGTGAGACCAAACCAGAGGGAGTCGGACCTGCAATACCAACATTTGTCCACCATCCAGAGCTGAAAAGTCAGTGCCGACATGTACACATAAGGAACTGGTGGACATTGAAATTGGGTCTCAAAAGAACTGTTGGTCCAGAAAAAAACTCACTACAGACTGATTCATTTGCCTGTCAGCATAACTATTATTGCTCATCTCACATTCGGTTCTTATAAGTATATTTCTAGTAACACATGATCTCACTCATCTAGGGGAAATGATGAACAACATAGACTGATGAACAAGAACAGACCCAGAAACAAGGAGGCATCAATCGGACTGTCGGGCTGCAGAGGGAGGGTAGGGGAAGGTGGGGGTAGGGGGGAGAGATTAACCAAAGGACTTGTGTGCATGCATACGAGCCTAACCAATGGTTAAGGACAACAGGGGAGTGGGGGCATCCGTGGGGAGGGGTGTGGGATGGGAATGGGTGGATGAGGACAAATATGTGACACCTTAATCAATAAAGAAATTTAAAACAACAACAACAACAACAAAAACAAAAAAATACACAACTAAAAAAAAAAATAAAGAAATGAAGGTGAGCCCTGGTCGGTGTTCCCAGTGGTTAGAGCATCTACCCATGCACCAAAGGATTGAGGGTTCAATTTCCAGTCAAGGGCATGTACTTAGGTTGCAGGTTCCATCCCTAGCCCTCATGGGGTGTGTGTGGGAAGCAACCAATCAATGTGTCTCACACTGATCTTTCTATCTATCTCTCTCCCTCCCTCTTTTCGACTCTCTATATAAAAAAATCAATCAAAGAAATATCTATTGATAGTGAACTACTATCAATAAAAAAAATAAAATAAAAAAATCCTGAGAATATTTATCACCAACAAAAATGCACTAAAGGGAATTTTCAAACAGAAAAAAATATCACAGATGGAAGCATGGAACTACAGGAAAAATGGAGAGCAATAGGAAAGGTCAGCAAAATTAAAATGGATTCTATAAAACAATAATAATAAAACGCTACAGTAGTTAAAACATACATAGTTAAAATATATAACAGCAGTAAGCACAAAGAGTGGATGATAGTAAACAAAATTAGTGTGTTCTAAGGCCATCATTTTGTTCAAAAAACAGTAAAAGTAACACATTATCTTAATCTTTGATGGTTCAAAGACATAACTCCAGGGCAACCACTAAAAGTGTAGTGACTTGCACAATATAAATGTACTTAGTGCCACTGAACTGTACACTTAAAATGGTGAAAATAGTAAATTTTTAAGTATATTTTACCAGAGTAAAACAAGAGCAGTATATAAATACACATCTAACAAACTATTACAGGGGGGAATTAACTAATAAAAATAGTCTATCTCAGAGAAAGAGCGGGAGGGAAAAAGAGAGGGAGAAAGAATGATGAAAAGCATACAGGAAATTTTTTGTATTATTCTTGCAATTTTTCTGTAAGTTTGAAATAGTGTCAAATATAAAAAGTTAAGGGGAAAAAGTTTTCCTATGTTAAGAATACATAGACCAGTGTTTTCAAGTCTTCAGAATTTCACAAATGAGAAATATTTCAAAAATGCATTGGTATATACAGCAATGAAAATGAATAAACTGTGGCTACACAGAACAACATGGTTGAATTCACAAACAA
Organism: Eptesicus fuscus; assembly: GCF_027574615.1. Classification (NCBI taxonomy): domain Eukaryota; kingdom Metazoa; phylum Chordata; class Mammalia; order Chiroptera; family Vespertilionidae; genus Eptesicus; species Eptesicus fuscus. The sequence goes on from NC_072473.1 coordinate 92,436,469, forward strand.
AATATTTAGCAAAACAAGTCAGGCTGAATAATTATGCCTCTGGCTTTATCACTAATTTACAGGCAATAAGAAGAATAAACACCTTAAATGCTTGATCTACCAAATCCAGAAAGCAGGAAATTCTATAAGACAAATTACCCAGTTTCTCTAATAAGTAAAAAATGGTATTAAAAAAAGGAGGGATATCTGTTATAAATTAAAAGAGACTAAAGAAGATGTAATGTAATATGGTAGGATCCAGATTTGAACAAATCAACTGTAAAAATAGTTATTTAGACAATAAAGGAATAGTAAACATGAACTGGGTTTTAGATAATAAGAAATCATTGTTAATTTTGTTGGCTGCGATCATAGGATTGTGGTTATGGTTTTTCTTAAAAAGATTATCTACTAGAGATATATCCTGGAGTACTTACAGGTAAATAATATGCCAGATTTTTTTTTTAAATACTCCAGCCAAACTATTGGGGGGGGGGCAGAGACAGAGACACAGAGAGACAGTGACAGACAGACATATATGAGAGGGAGGGAGGGAGGGAGGGAGGGAGGGAGAGAGAGAGAGAGAGAGAGAGAGAGAGAGAGAGAGAGAGAGAGAGAAGCCCAGAAACAAAAGCAAGTGGTTAATAACTGTTAAAGCTGATAATGGATATATGAGGGTTCATTATATGTTTTAAAATGTCCATAATAAAAAGTTAAAAACACTAATGGGTTCTTCTGACTGCTGTAGGGTGAAGAGACTGATGGGAACAAGAATGGAAACAGGGAGACCAGTTAAACTACTACAATGATCAAGATATAAAAGACTAGCTAAAATTCCTGTTCATTATAATGTGCTTGTAGTAAGCAGCCTCCATAACTACTCATTAATCACTGACTATAGGCCACATTAACATTTTAAGTATCTTGTAATTACAATAGTAAAACCTATATATAAATGGTCAGTCTTAAGGGTTTGGTGACAGTTTGAGATTTATGCATAAAGTGGGTGATTAGACAAGTCAAGTTCTCAAACTTTTTTTACTCCAATTGTGGCAGCCACCTTTATTATATCCCCTAAGCCTTGTCTGCTAGTATTCATACCTCTCTATAGTCTTCTCTAACACTGTATCACTGTTGGTCTGTATCACCAGCCAAATATGGCAAAAGTGATGGTATGTGATTTCTAAAGGTAGGTCATAAAACACATTGTTATTTCTACCTTGCTCTCTTGGGTTGCTTCCTTTGGGGGAAGCAAGCACCATATTCCAAGAACACTCAAGCAATCCTATAAAGAGGTCCATACAAGGAGGAACTGGAGTCTTCAGTCAATAGCCAGCACCAGCTTTCTAGGCATGTGAGTGAGACATCTTGGCAGCAAGTCCTCCTCCCATAAAGCTTTCAGATGACTGCAGCAGCTCTGGCTGGCATCTTGACTGCAACCTGATGAGAGACCCTGAACCAGAACCATCTAGCTAAATTGCTCCTGAATTCCAGACCTTCAGAAATGGTGAGATAACAAATGCTTGTTGTTTGAAGTAGATTTTGAAGTAATTGTTATGTAGCAATAGATAACTAATATACCAACTCACAGTAAAAAATAAATTGTATATCATGACCCAATACACACATATATATGTATGTAGAATTATAATAAATTTCATGAAATTAAATAAGATCAATTTGATATTTTACTTTTCTAAATTTCTAGTCATGACCCACTAAAATAATTTTATGACCCTCTAATGGGTCATCATACAAAATCTGAAAAGCACTGGAGTAAGAGGATATTATCCCTCCAGTTCTGAAATCCTATGGTTTCATGTAGCACGGGTATATACTCATAACATGAATAAGATAGAACATTAGCTCCAAGGAGCAAAACATGTGGGCATTTCAATAAGTGTTAAAGGGACAAATGACTGTGTAGATAGAGGGTGCTTACCACACATAGAGGTTGTTGTATTCTCCACTCTGCTTTCCATTGTCTCAACCCTTTACACTTAAATCTAAATCTAAATCTAAATGTTGATTTTTAGAGTTTTTCTTATGGAATAACTTGGACTTCTCATGCAGGTGTGTTTTTCCTGCTTGGATATATAACTCCTCATCTGTGCTATTGGAGAGATGTCAGTCATCACCTGGGTTTTTGTCTTGTCCTTGACTTTTTATTGTCATAGGTCAGGAAATGATAGCCCACCCTTCAATCAATTAGGGGGAGTTCCTTGAAGAATTCAAGACTCTCCATCCCATGCACTATCTTAAAAAAACAACAACCATGGTCAATGAACTTCTAAGATAATTTTTTCATACTGGGGTGTAAGAAGACTGCAGTTTAATGCATGAAATTAATTATTGATATACAGTGGAAATACTGATCTTCAAAATAAGAGAGGTATGGAGTGGGCATAAAGGGAGAGGAAGGAAGGAAGGAGAAAGAAAGAAAAAAGGGGAAAAGGGAGAGAAGGAATGAAGAATGAGAGGGAGGGATTAGGAAGGGAGAAAGGGAGAGAAGGAGGAAATAAGCAAACTAATTTGCTACAGTATAGTATCCACCAGCTGGGACATAAAAACAGGCAGGTATATTTTGAAATTTAATCAGGGAGAACCACACAGCTTCTGAGAACTTGAAACTGCAAAATGTTTAAAAATATAGAATCACAGAGCGACAAAGCTGGAAGGGATATGCCCAATTTACAGAAGGAAAACTTGTGGCTCAGCTAAAATACAGTTTTTTACTAACCTATAGTTAGGCTTTTCCTCTGGAAGAACTGGGCAAAAGGCTAGCAGCATGCCCACGGAATTGATAAGTGGTTGGGGAGCCTGGGCCTCAAGGAACGGTTAATCCTAAAGTCGGCACCCAATTTTCTAATTTCCTGCTCTTGGGGGATGAGTTGCCTGATTGGCCCCCACTTGTTCCCATCTTCAGCCAAATAAAAAGGACACAAACAAGCACACAATATTGAAAAGAAAAGGCCCAACAAGTGAGATTCCAAAGGATTTAAGGACTAAGCCACACAAGAATTCCCCCATTTGTCTAATTGCTCCCAGAAGCCCTGTTTCAATTTGTGTCTGGACTGAAAAAAAAAAAAAAACACAAAAAACCCCCACAACCCTCAGAACTAATAATCATTCTACAGGTGGCCCTATTTAGAGGAGATTTTCACAAGTGTGCAATTGATTGTTAGAAATGAATGCATCTGTATAATTGTATAGTCTAAGGTAAGCAAGAGGTCACACCCTTTAGATATTCAGATGCTTCAGTCCCCTCCTAAGGTTCCTATCACGTGGTTATCCAGCCGCTTGAACTCTTCAATGACAGGGAGCTTGCCACCTCCTGGAGTTGCTAACCAGTTAACTCCAGCCTTTGGAACTCATTGATATGGAGAAACACAGGGGAAGAACTGGAGTCATTTGTTGTGTATTCATCCAACAGTGAAAGGATCACTCTCTTCCTCTTGGAAGAAATGCCATGGACTTTCTTGGCCTCTGCAGCTGATCTTTATGTGTAACAGCAATGTATCCCCAAAGCATTGCCTGTCTGTCTTATCAACTAACCAGCCAGAAATCAGCTTCAGGATGGTCCCAAGTCAGTCCTTTGAAAAATAGTGCATGCCTTGATTGAATTCAAACAGTTAAAAATATTTGCAACTGGCTTATGCATGTGTTGTTAGGATTAATGTTTTATCATTGTGCCTGAGACCATACCCATTACTGTGAAAGACAGGGCCGCTTTGGTACTTATTAGGCAAGTGATAAACAATTGTGGTTACCACTCAGGTTGTCTGTCATTCAATTTATGCATAAGGTTCATTGAAATAGAACTCAACTTTTATGTTCATTTTTTTCCCAATAGGATCATCACAGCAGAAAGGATTGAATGATGTTCACAGATGGTACTGTACAGTCATTCAGTTATTCTGTGATCCTTGATGAGGATCAGCAGCATTCAGGGTTTTAAGTAGGAACAAGGTCTTCTATTCGTTGCAATACCATTAAACCAGGGAGGGGGGATGGTAGTGAGGCCTGAGGTTGAACAGGTCTACTGAAGAGTGAAATAAGAAAATTAAGAAAGAAGATTTGGAGATATGTAACCCTGGTTCTCTATTGTACACCATGAAGCTTTCCTGTTTCTGTGTACTTGCCTTTCACTTGAGTGAATTTGCTTTCCTCTCACCAAGTCTAAATTAAATCATACCCTTATTTGAAGGCTCAGTTCGTAAGTCACTTCCTCTTTGAAGTCTCCCTTAGTAAAAAGTGAGGTTTTCCCAAGTGACTGAAAACTCCTTGAGTAAGGCTCAGTTTTGAGCATCTGAGCTTGATTGAGGTGCTTAAAGGATATACAAGTTAAGATGACCAGCATGTGGATTTGAGTTCTCAGGAGAGAGATCTGGACTGAAAATAAAGATCTGAGGGACCCCACAAGTGCATGAATCCTTGCACCAGGCCTCTAGTATGCATATAAGATCTTTGGTTAATCTCTTCCCGCCCTCCTCCTCTCCCCTTCCCTCTGAGATTCATCAGTCTGTTCCATGTTTCCATGCCTGTGCGTTGAGCATCTGCCCCCTGGTGGTCAGTGCATGCCATAGCTACCAGTCGAACAGTCGAATGGTCACTTAGGCTTTTATATGTTATACTAGAGCTGCCTTTCTGCCTTCCCATGCTACCCAGAGGCCTGGAGTGGCTGGAGCGGTGCGGAACACCTGTGTCGTTGCCATGGTGATGATGGAAGCATCCTGTCCTGCCCCCAGCCACTTGGTGCCTGCGTATGCAAATTAACCCACCATCTTTGTTGGGTTAATTTGCATACTCACTCCTGATTGGCTGGTGGGCTTTGCGAAGGTACGGTCAATTTGCATCTTACTCTTTTATCAGTGTATATAGTATATAGTATATAGTATATAGTATATAGTATATAGTATATAGTATATAGATTCCCTTTGATCTAGACAAGCATTTGTCACTGAGATCTATGTCAGGGATAAGACAATGACAGGAAACCAGTAAGTGCTACTTGACAAAGAAGTCACAGAAAGAGAAGTCCCATTCTCAAGGTTGTCCCTGTAACAAGGCTTCAACTACCCTAAGCTCCCCCAATCCTCACACATGGATGACAATGGAAAAGGTAACTCTCAATCCCCCTTGATTCTCAGTTTAGCTGACTCCTCTATGTAGGCCGGAATGAGTAGATAATAGCAGGAGATAAAGAATAAGTTGCATGAAAGTGACCAGCAGAGGCTTTCTCAAATCAAGTATACTTTTTCTTTTTTTCAAGTCTTTGCTGAATTTTGGAAAAACGTATTTCAGTATCAAAAAAGCTGAAATATCTTATTGGCTGTAGATTTCCCATATCACCCTAGTAGGAATGAAACTCTGCTTTCCTTGCGTTCCAATGGCACATTGCATAGTTTTTAGGGATCCCAGTTATTTTTGTCCCTGATAGTCTCCCTTAATAGATTACGAGCCCCAAGAGGGAAGAACTCTGCCTTACTCACCTTGGCAATTCCCACAGAAGCTATCACTTTGCCCTTTATATGGTGGAAAGGGAGAGGCACTAATAAATGCTTATTGAAGTAGAGAAAAATGTGGTTGATAACTGTAGTGCTTGTTCTTCTTCAGAGGATCCTGACTTGTGGGGATCCTTATGCCCCATCTCTCCTTGACCCTTCCTCTGCTCTTCACCAACTCCTTTGCTTTCCCTGACCATAGCATTACCATTTCATAGCATCACTGTGTATTAACTTATTTGTCTATCCTATAGATTGAAGTGAAGTTAAAAGCTGGGATTCTGTCTAATCCACCTCTGGAACCCCCGTATCTCAAACATAGTGCTTAATGAGTGTGTGATGAATAAATGAACCAAAGGAAGCGGGGTGGAGGGTAGAAGGAAAGAGAAAGAGAGCAGAGAGGGAAAAAGGATAAAAAGATGAAAGGATGGGAAAAAAAGATGATCTGAGGAATGTAAGTCTTGGATTGGAAGAAAAGTAGTTCTTATCCTTCTCCAAAACATGGAAGCTAAGAAAAGAAACGAGTGTGACCCTGGTGGGTGTGGCTCGGTTAGTGTCGTCCAGTACACCAAAAGGTGGCAGATTCGATTCCTGGTCAGGGTACATATCCAGGTTTCGGGTTCAATCCCCATGCAGCAGCTGATCAATATTTCTCTCTTCCCTCTCTCTATCTCTACTTCTCTCTCTCCTCCCCTCCCTCCCTCTAAAAAAATAATTTAAAAAAGAAAATAAACTAGTGTGGGTGGGAGGAGGGAGAAGAAATCAATTTGTCTGCAAGAAGAAATACTCCTGACCTTTACAAGAAAATACAAGAGTGCCAATTTACAAGTAGAAGTGACTGTGAATCCTTAATTATACAGCAGGAAAATCATACATTGTGGTTTGTGGATCCATTTATGTAACAGCTAGGATACAACTTTGTCCAATTTAGGGACCCCAATTGATGAGAGATTTTTCACCCACTCAAGCTATCTGGAATTGATCTAGAATGTTTAGTGGCATGTCATTACTTTTCTAAAACTTTCTGCCACTTAACACTAAGTCAATTGCTGCTTTTAGGAATGTGATGTTAGCATAGGTGTTTCAGAAATATTCAATGATTGATTGATGTGAAGAAATTGCTCCAAGAAACAACATGTCAAACTCTAAACTTAGAGAAAGATGACAAGGAGTAAGAGTGCCTAGGAAGTCAGTAAAGAAAATATAGTACATATTAAAAGGGAAGAAAGTCAGTGAGGTAGCAAGCAAAATTGTCCACTTGAGAGCATCTGCACTCCAATTTCCTGAAATCAGATAAAAGAAGGACCCAGATCAAGGTGTTCCTCTTTTTTTTTTGCTTTCTTTTTTTTAAAATTTAATAAATATTTATTGTTCAGATTATTACAATTGTTTCACCTTTTTTCCCCCCATATCTCCCCACCACCTGGTTCCCAACCCCCTCTGCCCTTACCTCCCCTCCGCTGTCCTTATCTATAGGTGTATGATTTTTGTCCAGTCTCTTCCCATACCCCCCACACAGACACCCTTTTCCCCCTGAGAATTATCAATCCACTCCCATTCTATGCCTCTGATTCTATTATGTTCACCAGTTTATTCTGTTCCTCAGATTTTTTAATTCACTTGACTTTTAGAATCACTTGTTGATAGATATGTATTTGTTGTTCATAATTTTTATCTTTACTTTTTTCTTCTTTTTCCTCTTTTTAAAAAATACCTTTCAGCATTTCATATAATTCTGGTTTGGTGGTGATGAACTCCTTTAGCTTTTTCTTATCTGTGAAGCTCTTTATCTGCCCTTCAATTCTGAATGATCACTTTGCTGGGTAGTGTAGTCTTGGTTGTAGATTCTTGCTATTCATCACTTTGAATATTTCTTGCCACTCCCGTTTGGCCTGCATAGTTTCTGTTGAGAAATCAGCTGATAATCATATGGGTGCTTCCTTGTAGGTAACTGTTTTTCTCTTGCTGCTTGTAAGATTCTCTTTATCTTTTGCCCTTGGCATTTTAATTATGATGTGTCTTGGTGTGGTCCTCTTGGATTCCTTTTGTTTGGGGTTCTGTGTGCTTCCTGGACTTGTAAGTCTGTTTCTTTCATCAGGTGGGGGAAGTTTTCAGTCATTATTTCTTCAAATAGGTTTTCAGCGTCTTGCTCTCTCTCTTCTTCTGGCACCCCCATAATTCTGATGTTGGTACACTTGAAGTTGTCCCAGAGGCTTCTTACACTATCTTCAACTTTCTGAATTCTCTTCTCTTCTTGCTTCTCTGGAGGAGTGTCCTTTGCCTCTTTGTATTCCAAATCTTTGAGTTGATTCTTGCATTCCTCTAGTCTGCTGTTGGGTCTCTGTATAATATTTTTTATTTCAGTCAGTGTATGTTTAATTTCTAGTTGGTCCTTTTTCATATCCTCGAGGGTCTCATTAAATTTATTGGCCTTTTCCATGAAATTCTTGAAAAACCTTATAACCGTGGTTTTGAACTCTATGTCCATTCGTTTGTTCTCCATTTCCTTCATTTGGGATCTGTTTCCTTGCCTCCTCATTTTTGCTGCTTCCCTGAGTTGGTTGGGTAGCTTTGTGTACTAGGTGTCCTATTGGTTCAAAGGGTCAGCCTCTCAGTTACCTGAGGTGGACACTCTTGGTGTACCCCTTTGTGGACTGTGTGTACAGCCTTGTTGTAGTTAAGTCTTGATTGTTGTTGGTGTCACTGGGAGGAATTGACCTCCAGGCCAATTGGCTAGTGAGGACCCGCTGTGTCTATACTGGAAGAAATGCTGTGCTGGAGACACAGCAGGGCTTTGGTGCTCTCTGAGTCTACCTCTTGAATGTGTCCCTTATGAAAGTGGTTGAAATCTGGTGTCATCTCACACCAACCACTAGATACACTAGTGTCTGTATCTCCAATGGGGTGCAGGTCAGCTACTGTCTGAGGCCCCCCCAGCAGGAGCTACAGCAAGAACTACAGTTTTCTCCTCTTTGCTTGGGCGGTTTTGGAGCAGTCTGACTGGAGCTGCAGTTAATTTGGTTAAGCTGCCACAGAACAGGCCATTTATATGCAAAAGCCGCTGTGTGGAGCCTGGGTGGGTTTGTAGAATATGCGGGGCGGGGTCTCAGGGCAGGGCGGGGTCTCTGGGCATCACTAGGCTAGGGCGTGGCAAACGGCGATGGCTGCCGTCAGCCATCTCTGCCTTTCCGCGTTTCCAAGTCCCCGTGTCCTGCGCTCCAGCGCAGTAAACACTGATTGCTGGGCACACCTCTGCAAAAAAGTCACTCTCACTTTCTGACCCGATGGCCGAGAGTCCAGCTTCTCCCCTTAGGCATCTGGGTACCCCACATGTCCTCAGAAACTGGATTTCAGAGTGATTGGGAGCTTGTCTCCCTTCAGGTTGAAGAAAATCCGCGCGCCCAGTCACCCGCCACCAGCCCGATTCACGTGCCTCCATACCTCAGCTTTTCAGCGTTTGTGCTCCTTTCTCTTCTTAGTTGTAAATATTCCACTCAGCCAGCTTTCCCATGGTTCTGGGTGCTAGACGTTTTGTCTTTTAGTTGTATTTTTGAAATTGTTGTGCGAGGCAGCAGTTTATTTGTTTAACTTTGCCGTCATCTTGGTTCCTCTCAAGGTGTTCCTCTTGTTAATGAAAAATCAAATAAGAGGAAGTGGGCTTTCACTGAAACCGTCCTCATTTTGATTAAACATAAGGGAGAACTTTCTGACCTCCAGGAACACTAAAAAGATTTTCTAAAGAGTTCATGGATTCTTCAGTTATGAACATCTTCAAAACAAATACAGACCTAGTTCAGTCTGTTACTTTCCTGGAGTAAGTGTTATTTTGGAGGTGGTGGTTTAATATAGGGACATTGCAATACACAAGGGAGGGGGGAGGTTATCTAAAATGCCAGCATCTAGGGCAAAATCGCCTACTTACAAGTTACATGTCCTTGACAAAACCCTTTAACTTGGCTGAACCTCTTTTATTCAGCATGAAAATGATGACTCTATACCTCATGGGGTTGCTATAAAGATCAAAGGAAGAGATTGTTTATATAGGGCTTTATAAACTGTAAAGCAATGTGTGTGTGCTCATTTTATTTTAAATTCTAGTGTTAAAATAATCACCACCCTAGCCAATTTGACTCAGTGGTTAGAGCGTCAGCCCATGGACTAAAGGGTCAGTTGCAGATTTGATTCCAGTCAAGGACATGTACCTTGGTTGTAGGCTCAATCCCCCGTCCCTGTTGGTTGGGATGCATGCTGGAGGCAACCAAGGCAACCAATTACTGTGTCTCTCTCACTGTGATGTTTCTCTCTCTGTGTCTCTCCCCCTCCCTTCCACTCTCTCTAAAAATCAATGGGAAAAATATCCTTGAGTAAAGATTAACAAATAATAATAATAGTAATACTTATTATTATTACTATCTTTATCTCAAATTCACAAAGCAGGCAGCCAAGGAAATATTTTCAGGCTAAAGACTGAAGTCTAAATCCCTTGTCCTGGCACAGAAAACTCCCCATGATATGGCCTCTTACTTCCTGTGCAGTCTCATTGTTTCTCCTGACCTCACCACCATCAAACTGATACTCCAGTTGTACCCAAATAACATGTAGTTCCTTAAGTGAACTGAAGCATCATCTTCTCCATGAAGCTTTTCCTGACTCTACCTTCCCAGGTGGCACAGACCCTCTTCTACTATGGGCTTTCTTTGCCTATGTAGAGGTCTACCAAGGCACCTCCATTAGATTTCTCTGTTTACTTGTTTGTGTCCTTTACTAGACCAGAGCCCCTTTGCGGACTTCTATCCCTGAATCATCCCAGTTTATTTCTGGACCTGCCCAATGTAACGTCCAATATATGAAGGCAACACAATAGTTTTCATTTGCAATCACTTTGTATAGACTGTACTTATACCAATACTGGAGGCCCGGTGCATGAAATTTGTATACTTGGGGAGGGGGGTCCCTCAGCCCAGCCTGCACCCTCTTGCAGTCCAGGAGCCCTCAGGGGATGTCTGACTGATGGCTTAGGCCCACTGCCATGGAGGCGGGAGAGGCTCTGGTTTCTGGTTTTCCCTCTGTGGGAGCGCACTGACCACCAGGGGGTAGCTCCTGCATTGAGCGTCTGCCCCCTGGTGGTCAGTGTGCATCATAGTGACTGGTCGGTCCACCGTTCGGTCGATTTGCATATTAGCCTTTTATTATATAGGATGTTTACCAGTTTCTTGGCACATCCTTGCTTCTTTAATTGCACTCTTTCTTCCTAAGTTTAATTTCCTTGCTGAAGTTCATATTTTAGTAGGTCATTGAGCAAAGATCTATGTCTTTGTCTTATTGTTTTGTGTTTAAGGTATATAACACCCTAGCATACAGTATGTTGTCAAAAATAAATGTTAAATCCAAGAATAAACAGTAAACTCTCTGTCTTTATTTGTATGACTGTTCTAGGTACTTTGTATTTCCATATATATTTTAGAATAAATTTGTTAGATTTTACAAAGAAGTTTGCTGAGGTTGTGTTTACAATTGTGTTGGATCATTAGGTCAATTTGAGGAGACATAGTATCTTAATAATATTGTCTTCAAATCCATGGGTATGGTATATCTGTATAATTATTTAGATCATCTTTAATTTTTCTCTGCAATGTTTTATAGTTTTAATATGGAAGACTGGTATGCTTTTTGTTAAATTTATTCCTAAGTATTTTATATGGGTTTTGATTCTATTGTAAATGATATTTTTAATTTTTTTTCATTTTCTAAGTGTTCATTGCTAGTATATTATGTATTGTCTGTTATAATTTTGTATGTTGGTTTTGCATCTGGGACTTTGCTAAATTCATTTATTAGTTCTAATAATTTTTTACATGCCTTAGAAATTTTTGTGTACACAATCATTTTTTTTTTCTGTGAATAAAAATAGTTTTACTTCTTTTCTATTCTTTTTTATTTCAGTTTCTTGAAATTTTGTACTCTAGAACATCTAGGTCAGTACCAAATGGAAATGGTGAGAATTGACATTTTTGCCTTGTTGCTGATCTTAGGGGAAAGCATTCATTATTTCATTAAGAATGGTATTTATTGTTGGTTTTGAATATATAGCTTTTATGAGATTATCTCTATTCCTGGTTTTATGAGTTGTTTTAACTTTAAATAATAAATTGGTGTTGAACTTTACAAATTCTTTTTTTGAATTATTTAGATGATATGATTTTCCCCCTTTATTCAGTTAGCATGGTGAATTAAATTGGTTGATTTTTTAATATTAACCAGCCTTTCATTCCTGGAATAAACCTCACTTGGTCATGAGATATTATGCTTTTTATAATTGCTGTAGTTGACTTGCTAATTTTATTGAGACTTTATTTGCTAGATAATATCTTTATTTTTCTCTGCTTCAGAATGATAATTTAATATGGAATTCAAGGTTGACATTTTCCCCCTGAGAACATTGAAGATATTCACCTGTCATTTACATTCTATTTGTGATGATTCCATTCAAGTATTATTTCTGTGAAGGCAGTATCTATTTCTTCCTTTATGGAAGCTACTAAGATTTTTTTTCTCCTCTTCAGTGTCCTAAAATTTCATCATAATGTGTCTGGGGGTAAATTTATTTTTATTTATTCTCCTTAGGACTCAGTGTGATTCTTCCATTTGAGGACTTGTATCTTTTTTAATTATTGGCCTTTATCACTTTATCACTTCAAATATTGTCTCTCTCTCTCTCTCTCTCTCTCTCTCTCTCTCTCTCTTTTTCTCTCTCTCTCTCTGTCTCATTGTCTATATCTTCTCCTCTTAAACCACCTATTAGATATGTTGCCTGTTTTTATTCTGTTCTCTAAATTTCATAATGATGCTTTTTATTCCCTATTTCTTGGTATATGTCTGTCTTGCATTCTGGGTTATATCATTAGCTCTATCTTCTAGCTCACTTTTTCTTTTTTCAGCAGTGTCCTATCTGCTATCTCATCCACTGAGATTTTAAATTTAAAAATTACATTTTTCATTTTGAGAAGTCCTACCTGGTTATTTCTCAACTCTTTTTTTTTTTAACCACTTTGCCTTGTTCTTTCACTATGGCTTATTTTTTTTTATCACTGTATTTATTTTAAACATACTTACTTTATACTTTCTTTCAGATCATTCTATTATTTCAAGAATTTTAGAGTGCTAAATTTGTTGTTGTATCTGCTGATTCTCCCTTATGAAGATTTACTGTATTTTGAAGTTTTAATTTTAGGGTAAAGTCATATGTGGTGAGGGTTGTTCATTATGTCAGAGAATGTGTCCTGCTTTGTGCAAGTGTCATTGTATACTAGCTTAGTGTTTTCTTTTTCTCAAGGTCCCAGGGTTTTGATGGTTCTAGACCAACTTTTATAACAATGTTTTGACTTATGGTCCATGTCCCATGCAAGTAGTATAAATCATAACCCCATATCCATGAGACATGTGGACTGTGGGGGTTTTGATTTTTCATGTGGGACATTTTTCTTCATCCACAGCTTAGGTTGATTTTAAGTTTTCTTAATTCTTTTCTGGGATGATCATGTTTTTTCTAGTCTGTGAAGAAAGGGGATACATGAAGGTTCTGGGCTTTATGCAAAGAGCTCAGTTCTAACTCCCTTGCCTAACATGGACATCTCTCCTTGGACATATCTCTTCTCTATGCTTGGGACCCAAAATCCAGGCTCTGGGACTTATATCAGGTTCAAATTCCCTAAGGGTTACACCAGGATTAGTTTATCTTTACTGCTCTGGCTTTAATATTTCTCTGTATTTGGGGTGTTTAGAGTTATTTGATAAATAAACAAATACCCAGACCTTGGATTTAAAAGTATGTGTTTTGTGGCCACATTTATTTCATCTGTTAGATTTCTGAACCATTTCAAAATAAGTTGCAGTAATCATGGTGTCTTGCTCCCAGTTACTTCAGTTTGCATCTCCTAAAAATAAAGACATTCTCCTATATAACTTTATCATTATTATACTTAAGAAAATCAACCTATTATCAAGTAATATTCACATTTTACAAATTGTTTGCAAACTACATTTTATAGCTGCTTTTAAAAAACCAGATCCAAACAAGAATCACGTGTTGCATTTTTGTTATATCTGTTTATTCTGTTTTAGTCTGTAATCATCTCTATGAAATTGACTTTTGGAAGAAACCAGGCTACTTGTGCTGTATATTGTCCAGTATTCTGGCTTTGTTTGATTATTTCTTTGTGATTGTTTAACTTTATCCTGTTTCTATATGTTCTGTAAATCAAAAGTCAGATCCAATGATTTGATTTGTTTGGCAAAAATATTTCATAAGGGGTGCTGTGTCCTTCCTATTGTATCACAATAGGAGGGACACAAGGTATAGTTGTCCCATTATTAGGGATCTGAGTTAAGGTGATGATAGCCCAATCTCTCTGTTGTAAAGTTACATTTTTTTTCTCATTTGATAAGCAAGTAATCTGTGAGGTGTTGACTATGTATTCAAAGCAGATTTTGGTTGTGTTTTATCCATGTTTCTAAGAAATTGTGGGAGGGATCCCATTAGCTTGGTAGTTTATGTTGGTGAGCTCCTGAGCTGGGAAGACACAAGGATTGGTACTTAGGGAATGCAGAGACAAAAGGGGCACAACCCTCACTAAGGGATCCCACAGTCAAGTTGGGGAAATGATACAAGGACACCACAGATATTTCAGACCTCTGCTTCTCTGGCTGTAATGAATCACCTCCCTCCTTATAGAGAAAACCAAAGTGCTGATCTTTGAGAAACTTGTTTTTCCTGTTTGGTTCAGCAAAGCTTTCCTGAGGCCCTTCTGTGTGCAGAGACTGTGTCTGGCTCTGGGAATAGGGATTTGAACAAAGCGTGCCCCTTGCCCTCCCAGGGCTCAAGGTCTAATTGGAGAGACAGACACATAAACAGACAATTGCAGTCCAGCTTACCAAGCACTCAGGGAAAGAAGTAAACAATGTGCTGTGGGAGGTCAGAGGAGAGAGCAATTACCAAAGCCCAGCGAGGTGGACGTGAGCCCTCCTCCCCTGAAAGCCCCTCACACTTTCCCTGGGCCTCCCTTGTACTACTTAGCATTGTTTTATTACTGTGTGTTCCTTAGATGGAAAAATGAATATAAATAAACTCAGGGTTTCCTATGGAACCTCACACTTTCTGATATGCTCAGTAACACTCTTGGACCTTGCAACAGTCCGGCTGCTCCACTCTCTTTAAGGGAGTGATCCCTGAACACCTCACAGTATTCCAAATGGTGTTTGCTCAGTGCAGAAAGTGTAGCCTTCTTTTGACTGAACAATCTATATCATCAATAACAAGGCAGTCAAAAAGTGCATCCACTTTTGGGTGACCACCTTCCTTTGTGGCTTCAGGTTAAACCGGCTGTGAACTGAGCTCCTTCATTTGTTGTTGTGTGGTTGTTGTTCCTGTTGTTCTTTACATTTCAGCCACTGTAAATTACCCTCTCTGTAGCTGCTCCAGCTTTTACCCTCAAACCTCTGAAGCGATCTAATCCATTTCTGATTAAGAATTAAACATCTTCTACTCTGACGTGGTTCTGCTAATCCAAGACAGTGTTTAGTTTATTGCTTTAGGTTTCTTATTGAATGACTGAGTGGGCAGACATCTCCATTCACTGGGGAGAATTTCCTGGAATTAGCAGTATAGTAAAGAAAAACCTTGGCATAAAAGCATTAAGGCAACTACAGCTAAAAAATCAATTTCAGCCATGGTATAAAAGCAAATGGTTAATCCCAGCTTGTAATTAATTTTAGCTTCTAATCAACTCCTTCTCTGAGTAAAACATGTGACAAATATGATCTCCAAACTAGTAATTCATAGTAAACTTTCACTTCTTTGAGGTATGTGCAGTGTCTGTGTCTGGAATTGGTCTCTTCTTATGGGTCTGAACAGGGAAAACTTGAGTACTTTCTCCTCAACTTAATCAGGGAACCAAAAGCTATTATTGCCCTAGCCAGTTTGGCTCAGTGGATAGAGCTTTGGTCTGAGGACCAAAGGTTCCTGAGTTCAATTTCGGTCAAGGGCACATACCTCAGTTGCCATGCAGGAGGCAACCAATCAATGCGTTTCTCTCACATCAATGTTTCTCTCTGTCTTTCTCACTCTCCCTAAAAATCAATGGAAAAATATCCTCGAGTGAAGATTAATAACAACAAAAAAAACACACACCCACAAACACACAGACACTGGGGCGGTGGGGGCTTGCCTGGGGTGGGAATGGCTGCAGGGCAGGGGAGGTCAATCAGGGGCAAAAGGAGACATATGTAAAACTTTAGACAATAAATAAAAAACCCCACAAACAAACAAACAGAACAAAAGCTATTATTTATGTTTCACACAGAAAAAACGGCATGTAAATATATGAGCCTGTTGTTGTTAACCTGTAGATCAATTAGAAAGCAAAAGGAAAACCTAACAGATTCCTATAAGCTGAGCAGTCTTCCTACAATTTGTGCCAACTTCAACACAACACAAATGTTTGTTTAATAAAATGGGTACTTCTAGGAGAACTGCTATGGCTAACTCAAAAGACAGCACTTGAGTTGCTATGTTCTGTGATGATTAGGGAATAAAATAAATGAAGCAAATGCTCTGATAATGCTTCTGACTTGACCACCTTCTCAACACATCTAATATTAGGCACAGAGAGAGCAAAGAGAGGGAAAGGTGGAGACAGAAGAGTGGCCTCTGAGAAAGGCAAGTGCAGAAGCCATGTGGCTCAGAGGTCCCCCTTTCCACTTGGATGCACACCCCTCTGTGTGGAACAATCTTCAGGTCATTATCTGGGGATAATGGTGCGTGCCAGGTTGTCAGTGGGAGCCAAGAAGTTTGAGGTGGTTTTTATACATGAGTCAGGCCCAGGTGTTCTGCAATGAATGGCTGTCCCCAGATGTCATGTCCTGTCATCCAGCTCTTCAGGCTGCTCACATTTGAAACCATCACTGCACATCACAAGAGAGTGTTCTGAGAATGTACACTCTCCTCTCTGAATACCAGTAATGCCCACCCCCACCCCAACTCACCATCTTCATCACTAAACATAAAAACAGAAAAAAATGTTCTTTCTAGAAGACATAACTTTCAGGCTAGCTTTTGTTTTCAGGGTTGCCTTGTGAATGGTTTTTGTTTTGTTTCGTTTTGCAGGGGAGATGGGGTCAGAAAATAGGTACTCCATGCCATGTTTTTCTGTGTCTGAGAATCAGTCTTTCTGCTGATGGCAGGCAATGGGGAGGCATCATGAGTTCCCATTTTGTTGCTTGCCTGCAGTATCTCGCTAGCTTTCAAGAAGCCTTCATTTGATTTCCCAAGAGGAGCTGATGAGTGCTGGTTCTGAAACAATAATGTGCACTGTCCCTATGAAAGTGGAGTGTGGGGTCACTGTCTTGAAGTAGAGGCTGCAGAGGGGATGAGGGCCAATGATAGACCAGGGACAGTTCTGCCTGAATTGATGTTTGCCTTATACTTCATGCAGGACAGATTTACAGATGAGTTCATCAAATGCTAAAGAAGGCAAGGAGCCTTCCCAAGGCCTTAAAGCACACTAGTTGCAGAACTAGAATTGTGTCTCAGCCCTGCAGACTCCTGGTTCATTGCCCTTCCCTGCCAGTGCTGCCAAACTTACTTTTGTGATCATTGATCAAAATCACTTATATGTGGGATCTAATGAACAAAATAAAATGATGAACAAAATAGGTCATGCATGCACAGACTGACGAATCTCAGATGAGAGGGATTGGGGGACTGGATGAAAAAAGGCGAAAGAATTAACTAAAAAACATACATATATAGCACATAGATGCAGACAACAGTGTGGTGACAACCAGAGGAAAATAGGGATGTGGGGTAGGGGTAGGTGGGCAAAGGGGAAATGGAGATAGAAACTTTGATTTAGGTGATGGGCACACAATGCAGTGTGCAAATTATGTTTTATTGAGTTGTTCACTTGAAACCTATATGGTTTTGCGTTGACGAACCAATGTCACCCAAATAAATTCAATTGAAAAAGTCCTCTTCACTTAAATTCTGCCCATTCTCCCATCCCCCCAAAAAACACACCCATCTTAAACATCGTTATATGGGAGGAGGTGGTGCATTTCTCATAAACATATTTTAAAAAACAGGTTCCATTAATTTCCATTACAGATATATCCATGGCCAGGAGAGTGTACATTCTCAGAACACTCTCTTGTGATATGCAGTGATGGTTTCAAATGTGAGCAGCCTAAAGAGCTGGACGACAGGACATGATATCTGGGGACAGCCATTCATTGCAGAGCACCTGTCTTTGTTGGTAAACTTTAATTAAAATTTGCGCAAAGATATAGTAAGAACTCATCCCTCTGTAACCTGAGACCACCAGCCAAAGCTGCCATATAATATAAAATGTAACATTTGTGGGTAACCCAAGTTTTTTCCCCTGTTTCCCCTGAAGAGTGGCTGGACCACATATCTGAGTACAGAGCACAAATGCTATGTCTTGGCCACAGTGAACTCTGAGGGGTGGCATGGGATAGAAGGGAAGAGTCTATTTTACCTTGTTTTAGAACAAGTAAGGTAAAGAAGCTGTCATCCTGGATGTTATAAATTTAGGAGTGATATGGGCCAATGAGTCCCAAATGGCAACTAGTGACCCGGTGTCCAAATGGTAAGAATCACCTAAAGGACTTGTTAAAAATACAGATCTCTGGTTATATCACCAGAAAGCTGGATTTGGTGGAGACTGAGGCTTGGTGAAGACTAGAGTTATCTCCATTCTTATGTATGTGATCCTGGGAATTCTGACATGCAGCCAATTTTGGGAATCACTGACTGGTCTACCAACCACTTGGGTCAGAGGTGGAGGTCAGAGAAGAAGAATGGATCTTGGTAGGAAGATGTCCTTTGCCTATGGGGTCAACATGTTCAGGGGTTTGCAAACTGCTATCTGGTGACTGAATTCCAAGAAAGGAACTGCTTTCTCTGTGGAAGAGAAAGACCAGAGCGGCCATCTCAGAAGAGAGCCCAAGTCTTCCTCAGTTGACACTCAGTGTGTGTATAAAGAGCTTTCAAAGACACTGGAAGAAGCCCAGCTGGTGTTGCTTAGTGGTTGAACGTCGACCCAGGAACCAGGAGGTCACAGTTTGATTCCGTCAGGGCACATGCCCAGGTTGCAGGCTCAATCTCCAGTAGGGGGCGTGCAGGAGGCAGCTGATTGATGATGTTTGTCTCTCATCAATGCTTCTCTCTCTCTCTCTTTCTCTCTCTCTCTCTCTTCCTTCTATAAACATCAATAAAAACATTTTTAAAAGATGCATGATCACTGGAACAGGAGACATGGATTCATATTGAGAGAGGAAAACACAGAAGATCGATTAGAAGAAGCCATAGGGATGCCAGAAATGCAGAAAGTAAGGCCTAGACTCTAGGACCTAGAGTGACAGATTGGGCTCAATGTCACATGGACAACAAAAACACCAGTGTCAGCTAAGCAGTCTGTTCCCAGCCAAGGATGTCCATACCACACCACAGTTTGAGCTTGTGCATTTTAGGCTTTGCTCATTCAGTCATTTACACCACAAATATTTATCAAGTACTATAGGAGAAGGTGAAGGCAGAGAGAGGAATCAGACCCAGCCCTTATTGTCAGAGTAGTCCAACAGGACTAGAAGACGTGATTGGAATACAAGATTAGACAATGTTTGAAAAGTGATACAAATACAGGCATGGGGGAATCTGCTGAAGCAATTACTTCAGCCTGGCAGGAAACCTGGGAGTGAGTCTGGATAGGAGAAATCTTCATCCCAAAAGGTACCTTAGATGTGTTCATCACTAAAATCCTCAACATCAGAGCTGAGCATAAGCTATAAACTCTACTAAAAATGTGATGCGGAGGTGTTGAAAGTGAAGACAATTTGCTAAAGGTCACACAGCCAGCCAGTGGTGGAGCCAGTACTCAATCTCAAATCATCTCATCCCCTGGGCAGTCTAGTTCTCTTTCCTCTTTTCCACAGGGGTGATGGATTCAAAAAGAGGAACCATACTGAGAACTCTACTGAGACATAAAAAGCTGAATGAAGGAAGAAACTTGTATTTTTTATATTAAGTAAGTTTGTGATCCAATATGTCACAGATGGGTAGGGAGCAGAGAGGACATAGCTTTGAGCATGATAGCTCCAGGTGAAATCCTCCAGCTGAGTTGCTATATTCCTCACTGCACTGCATATGTCAAAAGCAGCCTCTGCTGATTGTTTCCTTTCTAATGGCTGGGCTTCACCTTCTATGATAAAAGAATGAAAGGCAGGAAAGACAGCAGGCATCTGTTTCTAGGGAATATGTTGCTACTTCTGTTGGATGTTGGGATACTTGTAGATACTTTAATAAGTTATCTAATTATGTCTAATTGTACCACTTTGCTACACTTCCCATTTCCCCTTAGTTTTTCCTGAGAATGTCCATATTTCTTTCCCACCTTCTCATCAGCAAGGACAATAATAGCAGTTATGGCAAATACTTACCGTATTTTCCGGCGTATAAGACGACTTTTTAACCCAGGAAAATCTTCTATATGCCCAGTCATCTTATACGCCGAAAAATATGGCATATAGTCCTTACCATGCGCCAGGCATTATTCTAAGCCTTTTGCAAATACAAACTCATTTAATTCTCCCTACAGTCTTCTGAGGTGAATACTGGGTTGTTGTTGTTGTGTGGTTTTTTTTTTTTAAAAAAAACACAACACATCTTACGCCCTAACCGGTTTGGCTCAGTGGATAAAGCATCGGCCTGCAGACTGAAGGGTCCCAGGTTCGATTCTTGACAAGGGCATGTACCTTGGTTGTGGGCACATCCCCAGTATGGGGGTGTGCAGGAGGCAGCTGATTAATGTTTCTCTCTTATCAATGTTTCTAATTCTCTATCCCTCTCCTTTCCTATCTGTAAAAAATCAATAAAATATATATTTTTTAAAAAAACATTTTACACACGAGAAAACAGAGGCAGATTAACCTGACTAAGGTCACATAGGTAGGAAGTCATGGAGTTAAGATTTGAACACAGACAATTTTAATCCAAAGTCTGTGCTTTTAATCACTATAAAGAGAGCCTTTCCATATTGAAAAATAAAGAAGATAAAAATTTCAAAGAAAATCCTTCCCTTGCAAACATATGTTCACATTATCCTAAAACCAAGTCCTGAAACTCTGACTACAAGTTTAAATGCTGACTAAAAATAAAAAATAAAAACCCCTGACATTTTATTTGATTGACCCCCATGTTAAATGAAGAATGTGAAGAGCCCAGTGCTACTCCTGGCACAGCAGAAGCGTATAGTTAATATTTTCTGAATAAATATTAGATGAATAAATAAATACATGAACATGTGGATAAATTTTCCTCTAAGCTTACATGTAAAAATGGCATTGTCCACACTTCTATCTTTGATAACCTCAAACTCAAAGCTTATTTGAATTGTGGTAAGAGCTTCCAGAAACCCGAACACTGAGGTGTAAGCTCCACAACTGTCCCTTATAAGCTGTAGACTTCAGACAAGACATTAAATCCCTCTGATCCTTACATTTCTCTTCTCAAAAATGGAGATAATAAGCTCTGCCTCACAGGGTACCTAGATTGATAAAATAATTGATTTTAAGCCACTTTACAGAGATCCAAGTGCTATCCAAGTATAAGAGTCAGTTAGATTCTTCATATGCCAATCACATTGTTTCTTCCTCCACTCAACCACGGTCTCCAGAAGCAGCTCTGTCCACATCAGTTTGTGGTACAGGCCAGCACTTCTCCCAGTGGCACAACTTCAGGGGGCACTGTTCATACTGTTTTTGATGTGGATGGTATCCCTGAGACAAATAACTCAGAGGCCCTGCAAGTGCTCTCCCTTTGAGGATCACATGATAGAGTGACCAATGATGGACAGTTGATACAGTGATTTCCTGTATAATGGTCCTGGTGGCCCTGTGAGTTGAGCAGGTAGCCAGGCCAGGTATGCCATGATGTCATCTTCAGAGCAGCAAACTGAAACTTATAGATGGAAAATGACTTGCCCAAGGTCATGAAGCTCAAAAGTGATGAGAGGTGGATGTGAAATCCAGGTGTCACTTCCTAATCATCTTAGAGCCCTTTGAATTTGTAGAAGCAAATGCTCCTCCACATGCAAAGGCCCATGGGAAGAGAACTGTCATGACAGCTTTGAAGAGAAACATTTGTATGGTTTTCTTATACAGAAAATATTGACAGCATCTTGATTTTCTCTCATCTGTGTTAATGGATGTAATTTGTAGGAGTTTGTAAAAGATAAATAGTATTTCCCTCTTTGGTGAATATATATTACCAACTTCAATTTTGAAAGAACACTCAGAAAAATTAGCTACAAGAAAACATCTATTTATTTGTAAAAGGGTGAATCAAGCTCAGATAACTGGACACAAAATTGTAAACTATCTCCAGGAATTGGCTCCAGAAAGATTTCTGTGTATGCTGTGTATATGGGTGTGTGTGAATGGTTGGAATGTGGGAAGAGTTATTAGAGTCATGCACATGGCTCTTCTGGCTTCAGTCTCTGCTCTTTCTCTCCCAGAGGAAAGGTCTGTTCGTTGGTGTGAGGTGTCTTATGAAGCAAGGCTATTGGAGTTTTGGGGCTGAGATTTAAATCAAGGTAGACCCACTGTAGAAAATGATTATTCATCCCAAATGACTGTCGCTTTGGGGGCACCAGTGGGGTAGTAGAGTGAGGTTAATTCCCAGTGTAGGAGACATTGAAATTCACATCTTTGCCTAAATTCAGCTTGGTTTCGACCAGTACAACGTTTTTCCAGGAGCATCATGAAAGGAGATGTAAAGAACCGTGGTTGTAGAAGGGTCCTCAGAGACTACTTAACCTAATCCAGTATTTCACATTCAAAGAGCTGGACCTCAGAGAGGGAATGAGTTTTGGTCAAGGTCACATACCTTAGTAGAGACCCAGCTGGGACTAGAACGTAGCTCTGCTGACTCCCAAGCCAAGGCTCCTTGCACTGTATGTATTCCCTAATTTAGAAGGAATAGAAATGTAGGTGCAGATAATTTCCCCTCCCCAATAAAACTTTTAGTTATGAATGAAGGAACAATTCCTCTTTCAGAAGATTATTTTTTAAAAAAGCATTCACCGTGGTTCATGTCAGTTATAGCAAACATGCCAATTGCAGTATGATGGGGCTTTCAGAGATATGGTCCAGGAGAGACATGTAGTAGGAGGGAGCTTGAATGGCTGAAGGTTGGAGGGACAAAGGAAGACTGCTTTCCTTCCTCCCTTTCTTCTATTATTACTTTTGTCTTTTGCAAATATTTCTTGGTGCTTATTCTGCACCAGGCTGAAGAACAAGGAGACCATTTGTAAAAGATATGCACTAATCAGTGGGAGTCAGTCTCCCTCAACTGATTCCCAGGACAAGATGTGGTGAATCGCGAAAAAGTGGAAAAATCAAAGCAGCTGATTTGTGGGAACTCAGAGATAAAGACTAATGGAAGGAAGGAAAATTCACTGATCTGCACCTGAAGTGCAATTGTCTTGAAATGTTTGGGCCCTTGGCCTCCTTTCCCATTGTGGCCCACTGAGCAATACTCTTGGTTCTCCACAAGGTCTTTGAATACTCTAAAAACTTCTGTGCAGCTGCACCACAACAGCAACTGTGACAATTCATCTGCCACCCAGAGGAATGTGTGATAAGGACTCAAAATCCTGGGTGTTGTAGCCCTATAAAAGATATGTTTACCCCAAACCTGTGAATATGACCTTATTCAGAAAAAGGATGTTTTCAGATGTAATTAAGAACCTCAAGATGAGATAATTCAGGAATTAGGATGTCCTTATAAGAGGCAAAAGAGGAGAAGACCTACAGGGGAGAAGTTGATGTGAAAATGGAGTGATGCAGCCACAACCCACGGGATGCCTGGGGCATCCTTCCCTAGAATTCTTTCTTTTTTCTTTCTTTCTTTCTTTCTTTCTTTCTTTCTTTCTTTCTTTCTTTCTTTCTTTCTTTCTTTCTTTCTTTCTTTCTTTCTTTCTTATTTTTATTGATTAAGGTATTACATGTGTACATATCTTCCCATTGCCCCCCACCCCACTCCCATACATGCCCTCACCCCCAGAGTTTTGCGTCCATTGGTTATGCTTATATGCATGCATACAAGTCCTTTGGTTGATCTCTTATCTTCCCCCCCCCCCCCCGCTCCCCAAACTTCGCATTGTAATTTGACAATCTGTTTGATGCTTCACTGCTTCTGTATCAATCTTTTTGTTCATCAGGTTATAATGTTTCTTATTATCCATAAATGAGTGAGATCATGTGGTATTTATCTTTCTTTGACTGGATTATTTCACTTAGCATAATGCTCTCCAGTTCCATCCATGCTGCTGCAAATGGTAAGAATTCCTTCTTTTTTATAGCAGCATAGTATTCCACTGTGTAGATGCACCATAGTTTTCTGATCCAGTCATCTGCTGATGGGCAGTTAGGCTGTTTCCAAATCTTAGCTATTGTAAATTGTGCTGCTATGAACATAGGGGTGCATATATCCTTTCTGATTGGTGTTTTTAGTTTCTTGAGATATATTCTTAGAAGTGGGATCACTGGGTCAAACGGGAGTTCCATTTTTAGTTTTTTGAGGAAACTCCATACTGTTCTCCACAGTGGTTGCACCAGTCTGCATTCCCACCAGCAGTGCACAAGGGTTCCCTTTTCTCCGCATCCTCACCAGCACTTGTCGTTTGTTGATGATTTACTGATGATTGCCATTCTGACAGGTGTAAAATGGTACCGCATTGTTGTTTTGATTTGCATCTCTCGGATGATCAGTGACTTTGAGCATGTTTTCATATGTCTTTTGGCCTTCCTTCTGTCTTCTTTCAAAAAGTATCTATTTAGGTCTGATGCCCATTTTTTTATTGGGTCGTTTATCTTCCTTTTATTAAGTTGTATGAGTTCCCTGTAAATGTTGGAGATTAAACCTTTATCAGTGATAACATTTGCAAATATGCTCTCCCATACAGTGGGTTTTCTTGTTGTTTTGTTGATGGTTTCTTTTACTGTGCAAAAGCTTTTTATTTTGATGTAGTCCCATTTGTTTATTTTCTCTTTAGTTTTCATTGCCCTAGGAGTGGTATCGGTGAAGAAATTGCTTCAGCATATGTCTGATATTTCTCTGTCTGTGGATTCCTCTAGTATCTTTATGGTTTGCTGTCTTATGTTTAAGTCCTTTATTCATTTTGAGATTATTTTTGTGTATGGTATAAGTTGGTGGTCTAGTTTCATTTTTTTGCATGTATCTGTCCAATTTTCCCAACACCATTTATTGAAGAGACTGTCTTGACTCCATTGTATGTTCATGCCTCCTTTGTCAAATATTAATTGAGCATAGTGGTTTGCGTCGATATCTGGGTTCTCTATTCTATTCGATTGGTCTATATGCCTATTCTTGTGCCAGTACCAGGCTGTTTTGAAAACAGTGGCTTTGTAATAGAGCTTGAAATCTGGTATTGAGATCCCACCTACTTTGTTCTTCTTTCTCAGGATTGCTGTGGCTATTCGGGGTCTTTTTTTATTCCAGATGAATTTTTGGGAGTTCTTTCTAGGTCTGTGAAATATGCCGTTGGTATTTTAATGGGGAGTGTATTGAATCTATACATTGCTTTGGATAGTATGGACATTTTAATGATGTTGATTCTACCAATCCATGAACACGGTATGTTCTTCCATCTGTTTATGTCTTCCTCTATCTCTTTTTTCAATGTCCTGTAGTTTTCTGAGTAGAGGTCTTTTACCTCCTTAGTTAAGTTTATTCCTAGGTATCTTAATTTTTTTGGTGCAATGGTAAATGGGATTGTTTTCTTAGTCTCTCTTTCTGTAAGTTCACTGTTGGTGTATAGAAATGCCATAGATTTCTTTGCATTAATTTTGTATCCTGCTACATTGCCAAATTCATTTATTAAGTTTAATAATTTTTTGATGGAGTCTTTAGGGTTTTCCATGTATAGTATCATGTCATTTGCAAATAATGACAATTTTACTTCTTCTTTTCTAATTTGGATGCCCTTTATTTCTTCTTCTTGTCTGATTGCTGTGGCTGGCACTTCCAGTACTATGTTGAACAGGAGTGGTGAAAGCAGGCATCCCTGTCTTGTTTCTGTTCTTAGGGGAAATGGTTTTAGTTTTTGCCCATTGAGTATGATGTTGGCTGTGGGTTTATCATATAAGGCTTTTATTATGTTGAGATATGATCCTTCTATTCTCACCTTGCTGAGAGTTTTGATCAAAAATGGGTGTTGGATTTTGTCAAATGCATTTTCTGCATCAATTGATATGACTATGTGGTTTTTATCTCTCAATTTGTTAATGTGATGTATCACAGTTATTGATTTGCGGATATTGTACCATCCTTGCATCCCCGGGATAAATCCTACTTGGACATGGTGTATGATCTTTCTGATGTACTGCTGGATTCGATGTGCTAGAATTTTGTTGAGGATTTTGGCATCTATATTCATGAGGGATATTGGCCTGTAATTCTCTTTCATTGTGTTGTCTTTATCTGGTTTTGGTATTAGGGTGATGTTGGCTTCATAGAATGAGCTTGGAAGTGTTCCTTCCTCTTGAATTTTTTGGAATAGTCTGAGGAGGATAGGTTTTAGTTCTTCCTTGAAAGTTTGGTAAAACTCCCCTGTGTAGCCATCTGGCCCCGGACTTTTGTTTGTTGGAAGTTTTTTAATGACTGCTTCAATTTCTTCTATAGTTATTGGCTTTTTGAGATTTTTAGATTCTTCCTGATTGAGTTTTGGAAGGTTGTATTTTTCTAGGAATATGTCCATTTCCTCCAGGTTGTCCAGTTTGTTGGAATAGAGTTATTCATAATATTTTTTAACAATCCTTTGTATCCCTAGAATTTTTAAAGTGTGGCTTTGCTGACACCTTGATTTCAGACTTGTAGCTCCAGGAACTATAAGATAATAAAGTTCTGTTGTTCTAAGCCACCAAGTTTGTGGTGCTTTGTTATGGCAGCTTTAGAAAACTAACAAACAGAGGTAGTTGTCCAAATGGCAGCCTCAGAAGCTCTGCTTTGCCCAGAGCTTGGTCTACCTGGGCACACACCTAGTAATGGGATGCCAGTGTCCTGAGGCAGGTGGGACAGCAACAGCTAGTCTTCAGCATCAAGTCCTCCTTGCTCCCACTCCAGTTCCCTCCTACCTTATGCCCAAGCCTTAAGCATGGTGCCCTTGGAGAGCAAGTCCCCTTCCTGCTCTAGTTGTTATAACTGAATTTTGTGTCCAGGACTGAGGCCATATCTTCGAATGCAGTCCAGTTTCTCTAAAGTAATAACCATGCCATGCTCTTGCACAGCCCTCTTCCATCGCCTGAGTCCTTTCAAAGCCAATATAATGACTTGGCCCTCCTATCTGCTGAGGAATTGGCTAGATGCATTTTATTTGGCTGGTCCAGAATAAACTGTATTTTCATTTTCCTAAACTTTATAAATTCCATTTACCAACTAAAAGATTAGAGAGCCCTCTATATTTTACTAGTTATCTGGTTATTTAGTTTTGGGGGGTGTTTTTGTTTTGTTTTTTTACATTCTCTAAAATATCAGGCAATAAATATCAAATTATTATCTGTTCTTTCTCTTCCCACAAACCTTTTCCCTGTATATAAGCTTCAACCATAACAGTTAAGAAAATTCTGAACTTACCTGTTTCTGAATTTCTTGTGGCCAGGCCATGCCTACTTGACAGTATCGTCATTACTCTGGATCTGCCTCCTCCATGTGGATGGCTTGATGTTCTCCTGGTACTATGCTTCATCTTTTTAACTGTTCCTGGGGCCGTTCCCTGAGTCCTTGCTCAGGAAACTGATGGTTCAGCTAGTATTTTTCTGCCTAGAGTTCAAGCCACACCAGTGACCAGTGGTTCCTGGCCCCTGAGATGACAGTGGAGGCACGTGC
Source organism: Eptesicus fuscus (assembly GCF_027574615.1). NCBI lineage: Eukaryota > Metazoa > Chordata > Mammalia > Chiroptera > Vespertilionidae > Eptesicus > Eptesicus fuscus. The sequence continues at coordinate 92,463,931 of NC_072473.1, forward strand.
TACTAGTACAGAGTACAATACTGGTCTGATCCCCACCAGCCATCATCTCAGCTTCGTAAACCCCTCATGACCAATTTTGAGGCTCTTTAAGGAAGGTCACCATAAAGGACTAAGAAGAGCATAGGTCCTCCATGCCCTAGGTTTCCTGCACACACCACACTGTTTTCTATCTCCAATATCTTACTAATGCTGCTTCCTCTATCTAAATGCTTTCCTTCTGGTTTGCATCTATTAGTCATTTTTTTACTCAGCTCAAGCTTCAGGTAAAGAGGGTGGTATCATCATGTACCTCTAATTTGACTCTCTCCTTTAAATACATAAACTTATAATGGAAGGAAGAATAGAAAGGGAGACAAGTATAGCAACGTTGTAAAAGCTGAGAGATGGACCAGGGATAGCTGACTTAACAGACTCAAAGAAGCTGAATCCAGTTTGACAGTGGAGACAGCTAAGAACCAATCTAATTTACATCACAGAATCCTTAATAGGCAGGGCCAGGTATCTCTGGAACTGGGGTGTGGATAAGTTATGCTCTGGAGAGAATTAAACAGAGTATCTCTGTACTGGAGGACACCAGGAATGGTTGAGGACAATAGCCTCTACCTCAAATAGTGGATTTTGTAAATATATGTGGCCTGAATACTGAAAGCAGAGGTATCTACCACCTTTGCCCAGCTTGACTCCCAGAACACTGGCACCTAAGCTCTTAACTTCTGAGGCAGGAGACTGGAGAAGTCAGATTGGCTGTAGTGTGGCAAGCACAAAAGGAAAAAGAAGTGAGTAAGTCTGCAGACTGAGATCAGAGGTGTATGTATGGCTTTTATTCTCCATGAAGAGAGTTGACACAAAAGGTTTTGAACAGAGAGGTGATAGAATAAGTGGAAAAGAGAAGATGTGAACACTCAGGTATATTTTAAGCTCAGTGGCATTAATTACATTCACATTATTGTGCAACTATCACCACCATCGATCTCCAGAACTCTTTTCATCTTTCTAAGCTGAAATCTATCCCCATTAAACACCATCACCCCATCACCCCTTCTCTCAGTCCCTGGGAATGACCATTCTACTTTCTGTCTCTGACAATTTGAGTCTCTAGGGACCTCATGTAAGTGAGATCACACAGTATTTGTCATTTGTGACTAGCTTGTTTTACTTAGGACAATATCCTCAAGGTTCATCCATATTGTAGCATATGTCAGAATTTCCTTCCTTTGAAGAGAGACTAAAAAAGCAATCCCATTTACCATCGCACCAAAAAAATTAAGATACCTAGGAATAAACTTAACTAAGGAGGTAAAAGACCTACACGTGGAAAACTACAGGACACTGAAAAAAGAGATAGAGGAAGACATAAACAGATGGAAGAACATACCGTGTTCATGGATTGGTAGAATCAACATCATTAAAATGTCCATACTACCCAAAGCAATGTATAGATTCAATGCACTCCCCATTAAAATACCAACGGCATATTTCACAGACCTAGAAAGAACTCCCAAAAATTCATCTGGAATAAAAAAAGACCCCGAATAGCCACAGCAATCCTGAGAAAGAAGAACAAAGTAGGTGGGATCTCAATACCAGATTTCAAGCTCTATTACAAAGCCACTGTTTTCAAAACAGCCTGGTACTGGCACAAGAACAGGCATATAGACCAATCGAATAGAATAGAGAACCCAGATATCGACGCAAACCACTATGCTCAATTAATATTTGACAAAGGAGGCATGAACATACAATGGAGTCAAGACAGTCTCTTCAATAAATGGTGTTGGGAAAATTGGACAGATACATGCAAAAAAATGAAACTAGACCACCAACTTACACCGTACACAAAAATAAACTCAAAATGGATACAGGATTTAAACATAAGACAGGAAACCATAAAACTACTAGAGGAATCCACAGGCAGAAAAATCTCTGACATATGCCTAAGGAATTTCTTCACTGATACTGCTCCTAGGGCAATGGAAACTAAAGAGAAAATAAACAAATGGGACTACATCAAAATAAAAAGCTTTTGCACAGCAAAAGAAACCATCAACAAAACAACAAGAAAGCCCACTGCATGGGAGAACATATTTGCCAATGTTATCTCCTATAAGGGTTTAATCTCCAACATTTACAGGGAACTCATACAACTTAACAAAAGGAAGATAAACAACGCAATCAAAAAAATGGGCAACAGACCTAAATAAATACTTTTTGAAAGAAGACAGAAGGAAGGCCAAGAGACATACGAAAACATGCTCAAAGTCACTGATCATCCGAGAGATGCAAATCAAAACGGCACTGAGGCACCATCTCACACCTGTCAGAATTGCTATCATCAACAAATCAACAAACGACAAGTGCTGGTGAGGATGCGGAGAAAAAGGAACCCTCGTGCACTGCTGGTGGGAATGCAGACTGGTGCAGCCACTGTGGAGAACAGTATGGAGTTTCCTCAAAAAACTAAAAATGGAACTCCCGTTTGACCCAGTGATCCCATTTCTAGGAAAATATACCAAGAAACTAGAAACACCAATTAGAAAGGATATACGCACCCCTATGTTCATAGCAGCACAATTTACAATAGCTAAGATTTGGAAACAGCCTAAATGCCCATCAGCAGATGAGTGGATTAAAGAATCGTGGTACATCTACACAATGGAATACTATGCTGCTATAAAAAAGAATGAGTTCTTACCATTTTCAACAGCATGGATGGAACTGGAGAGCATTATGCTAAGTGAAATAAGCCAGACAAAGAAAGATAAATATCACATGATCTCACTAATTTATGGAATATAATGAACAACATAAACTGATGAACAAAAACAGGTCCAGAGACAGAGAAACATTGATCAGACCATCAAACCTCAGAGGGAAGTTAGGGGAGGGTGGGGGTAAGAGGGAGAGATCAACCAAAGGACTTGTGTGCATGCATATAAGCCTAACCAATGGACACAGACAACAGGGGGGTGAGGGCATGAGTGGATAATGGGGGAATAGGGACACATGTGTAACACCTTAATCAATAAAGAAATTTTAAAAAAAGAATGTCCTTCCTATGTGTGGCTGCATAGTATTTAATTATATGGATGGACCAGTTTTTGTTTGTCCATTCTTCTGTCAATAAACACGTGTTGCTTCTATCTTCTGCCATTGCGAATAATGCTACTATGAACATGGATGTCCAAATATCAACGTGTTCTTTTACCATGTAGTATTTGATTCTGAGGAAGCCTTGATCACAGCAACAATAACAAAATACAAGGTTTTTTTTTTAATCTCTAGGAGACCCCAACATTCCTGAGGTTGCAGTATGCAGCAGGGAGGCAGAGAGCCTGGCCTTGACCTTTAGCTTCTCCACCTCTGAGGTGTGTGCTGTTGATGCTATTGCACTTTTCTAAGTCCTAGTTTTCTCTTCTGTAAACTGAGGCTCAAGAATCCAGATCTGCCACCCACCCAGGGCTGTTGAAAGGTCACATGCACTAACAGGTGCATGAGTCTTATAAATTCATAAGTGTGGAACATGGGGACTCTGCTGAGGTTGCTGCTGCTTAAGGGAGGTAGCAAGGAAGAGTGAGGGTAGTAGCGCTGGGAGCAGGTGTGAGCAGGTGATGCATGCTTACAAACAGCTGTGTGAATCTTTCTGGGAGCAGGACTCTGGGACACAGCGAGTTTTGAGGCCAAGGTACAAATTGAGAAAATTATGCGATTGAAATGTCAAAAGCAATTGATTATCTTAATTGCTCTACTGTTTCCTTATTTCTTAAATAAAAGAAACTAGTGTATATGCACTTATTATTATAATTGGGACCAAAATTCAATAGTATTCGGGGACAAATGGAAATATGGACCTCACAGAAGAGAGCTCTGCATGACATGGTGACATTTCCCTTTTAGGGCACAGACTCAGGAAACAATGGCTTTGCAGCTGAGCTGCCTTTACCCATGGTCTGCTACAGGATGCTGTCAACTGAGATGTCCTCTCCTCTCAATGAAGGACATGGACTCAAGGCTATGGTGTAAGATGTGTACTTGGCCATGTCCTGAACCCTTTCCTTCAATTAAAAAAATCAGCTGCTCATTTACTGCCTAAAAACCGTCAAAAATTTTGGAACCTAAAATAGGTAAATGAAGCCCAGTTCCCTCATTTCCTTCCCTGGCAGGGAAAGGAAGAATGTTGGCAGAGGTTCTTTATTTCTTTCGAGCAGCCGTTCAGGCAACACCCCAGCCGCCCCACCTAGCCCTGGCTATACACTCTCAGTTCTGTTCAGAGGCTTTTGGGATTAGGGCTCTGACAATGCCAGCTTCACCAGGTGCAGGACATTCAGCCTAGACTCACAGCCATACATTCATGTCCAGCACATGCCTCTAATTTCCTTGGTGAGCTTGGGTCTCACTTCCCATCTCCTTGGAGTCAGGGAGCTCTAAGGCCCTTGCCTGCTCACTTGCCTCAGCAGCCTTTTAGCCCAAAGGTGATTCAACTAGTTTTCTGTTATCTTTATAATAATCCTAAGGAGTAGGAATGACTATCCCATTTGAAGAGGAGTAAAGGGAAGCTCAGAGGTGTTAGGCCATTCTGTCACCAAAAAGCTAAGTGGCCGGAGTGGGATTGGACTGCAGAGTTCTGGCCCTCTGCTCCTTGATTAGTTCCCTCTCACACCACTCTACTGCTTCCCTGGGGAAGAAAATGGCAGGTGAGAGCTGTTAAGGCAGCATTGTTGCACGAATGCTTTTAAGCTAAGATTAAAAGCCCTTTGTCCAATATGTTCAGGTTGTTCGTAGTCTCAGACAATGGACTTTCTTTGGGTGGAAACTGGTCCTGCCCCTCTCCTTACATTTACCTTAGATGTGACACCTCTATGGCCTACTTTTTTTAACAAGGCTTTTCCCTTCTCTACAAATTAGTGAAAGGTTCAAGCCCACAATCAGTGCTTCCCTCTCCTAAGTAAACACAGAGGAGAGACTTCGAAGCCCACAGTTATCCCTAAGGTAGGGAGCTCAGAGCAGTCTATTACTCTTTCAGTACTAGGGACATTGTGCTTTCTATCTGAGGGACACACATCATCACTGGAACCTTAATTCCATGTGTGCATGTGTCTAAAGGTGGGGTAGGTGTAGAGTGAAGGGACTAGTAAATTCTCTCACTATACTATGCTGTGCTGAGTGGTTAATCACCTGGGTGCTGTACAGTTCTTCTTGGGGTCAATTTGCTTTGAGATAAATGAATGCAGGGGAAGCGCTGCCACACTGAAAGACAGATTTTTGTCCAGTCTAGCCATTGCATGATCATGGAGAAGTCATGTTACTGCTCTCAGTTTGTTTATCTGTAAAAATGGCGGTAAACAGTATCCTAACCACTTCATGGATAGTTAAGAGGCTCTAAAAAACTACTGATATAGTGGATGTGAACCTATTTTGAAACTCCTAGACCTTATCCCAATGTTTAGCCTTCTCCCTGGTGCCCTGCACAGTGGTTTGCATTTTCCATGCCTGGGCTCAATAACAATTAATGATTCAACCACCATTATCATCAGGAGCCAAACATGGGGTTCAATTCCCTTTCACTGCTGTACCTCAATGCTTCAACAGACTGCCTTGCAGTCCCTTCTCTTTTCCATTAGGGTCTTGATCTTTCTTGATATCTTTCCAAACACTGAAGCTAGCTAATTGGCCTTTGCTGACTCACTTTCATATTAAACATACATTCTTTTTAAAAATATATATTTTATTGATTTTTTATAGAGAGGAAGGGAGAGGGATAGAGAGTTAGAAACATCGATGAGAGAGAAACATCAGCTGCCTCCTGCACACTCCCCACTGGGTATGTGCTCGCAACCAAGGTACATGCCCTTGACCAGAATCGAACCTGGGACCCTTGAGTCCCCAGGCCAATGCTCTATCCACTGAGCCAAACTGGTTAGGGCTAAACATACATTCTGAAACCATTTTCAATCCTTCAGGGTTCTAACATACCTATTTTCAAGCTTTCATCATGTCTACTTCTAAATGTTAGTGTCTTTTAGCCCATCTTTTCCCTCTCCTTCCCTCCTTGCTCTTTCCCCATTTATTTATTTTCTTTTTGGGGTCTTTGCTTTTTCTATGTAATGATTTCTTTTCATTTTTTCTCTTAAATTTTTTCTCATTCCCATTTCTAAAATAGTTATAATGGCTACTTTTCTTCTAATTATTTTCTTGTTAGAAGAAAATATTTTTCTTGTACATCTGATAATGCAGTGTTTTTCATATAATTTTTGGAACTTTTATTTTTCATGAGATGTTTATAGGAGTTAATATTCCCGTACAGTTTTTTAAAAATATTTTTTTTATTTCAGAGAGGAAGGGAGAGAGAGAGAGGTTGAAATGTCAATGATGAGAGCGAATCATTGATTGGCTGCCTCCTGCACACCCCACATTGGGGATCGAGCCCCCAACCCGGGCACATGCCCTGACCAGGAATCTAACCTGACCTCTTGGTTCCTGGGTCATCATTAAACCGCTGAGCCACACCCAGCTGGGCTTCTAATACAGTTTTAAAGGTGTATTTCTAACTGCCTTTTACTTTTCCACAGTATCTAAAAACCACAGTCTGGAAACTGGGTATTTATGAATGGCACTGGCTCAGGCTATAACAACAAATCAAGCTTCTAAGATCAGTTTGAAAAATGACCTGCTTTGGTGTGCAACTATAAAATATACTTTTATCCTATTTTATGTTTTAACTTTTAATAAAGTTTACTTTTCCATATTTAAAGTAACAAATGCTCATTATATAAATTTTGAAAAACAAAGAAACATAGGACCAAAATCAACTCTAGTTTCACCTCCCAAAAGTAACCACAGTTATTAGCACTTAGTATTTTCCTTCTGTGATACTATTTAAAAGAATCCATAACAAATCTACAAGGCTATAAGCTCTGTGTCATATAAATCATGTCTTATTCACCTATAATACGGCATAGTACAAAAAAAGAAACTCCATAAATGTCTATTGAACAGCAAAGGATCAATCCTGGGTCCCTGACCTAGGTAACTGAGGTGAAGTATCATTAACCATGATGGGAAATATGAGAGAATCAGATATGGACTGAGATGAGGCTGAAAAGATAGGCAAGGGCCTAGTTGGGGAAGGCAATGTTAACAGCAGCAAGACTAGAACATGAAAGTCCCTGAAAATCAGGTTATTGGGGGAATTTGAAGAGTTTTAATCAGGAGAGTGATGTTATTATATTTTATTTTGGACTATTCTCTATTAAAGTGGAATCTGCAAAGCAGATGCTGAAGTGAGGGGATGGTAAAGTCAGATGACTTCCAAGTTTCTGACTTGAGCACCTGAGTAGCTAGTGGAATTATTCACTGATACTGGGAACACAAGAAAAAAGAGCAGACTGAGAGGAAGAAATATTGAATTCAGTCTGGAATATATTGAGTCTGTGAAGATGAAGGAACATCAAAACAGAGATTTCAGTAGGTTGATTAGATCTATGGGTCTGGATCTCAGGATAGAGGTCTGAGGTTTTATACAGATTTATTGCATAGAGTTGTAGATGCCATGGGAGATTATTAAATCTCTCATTATCTGGGATCTATTGAACCTGGGAGACAAATATTCAGAAAGAAGTATAAGGATTTATAAAGGAGACTGATAACAAGTTGGAGAACAACCATAAGCATGGTTTTACAACACAAAGGAGGAAAAAGTTGTTTCAAGAATATGTAAGTGGTCATTAATATTTAATGCCATAAAAATTAAGGCCTGGAATGTGTCCATTTGACTTTTTTAGTTGGGAGCTATAAGTGAGAGTAATGTTAGCAGAATAATAAGGTAAGAGCCTGATTACAATGAGTTAGAAAGTAAATGATGGCAACACACAATTAGAAAATATAATTTTAAAATATACCACTTACAATAGCAACAGAAATTATAAGATATAAATCTATGAGATGGTATGAAAGATATTTATAAATAAAATTCTACAATTTAGTATAAGAAACCATAAAAATTACCTAAGTAATGTGAAGATACATTATGCTCATGAATGCAAAAGCTCAATATCCTAAAATGTCAAATCTTCAGGTTATTCTATATATTTAATATGCTCTCAGTCAAAGTCTTCACTGGTTTTTCTCATGGAACTTGAGGATCTAAGTTTAAAAAATTCATACAGAAGAGCAAAGGGCCAAAAATAAACAATAAAATATTGAAGAAAGAAACAAGGTGGGAGATTTCCCCACTAAATATAAATTATTATAAAGCTACATGACAATGTGATATTGCACAGGCATAGACAAAGACATCAATGGAACAGTATAATGAGCTCAGACACAGATCCACACATGTATGGAAACTTGATATACAACAGAGATAACACTACAAATCAGTGAAGAAAAGAAAAACTATTCAATAAAAAATACTGTGAAAACTAGTTATCCACATAAAAACAAATATAAATATATATATCCCTACCTCAAACCAAATACAGAAACAAATCCAAGTGGATTTGTATTTAGAGTACTAAATATGAAAAGCAAATGTTAAACTTTTATGAGAAAATATAGGGAAATATCATTATGGCTTTAAATTAAGGAAGGGATTCTTAATCAAGTCACAAAAACACAAACCATAAAGAAAAAGAATGATAACTTTTACCATATTACAATGGTAATAGTAAAATATCTACTCAACAGAAGACACCATTAACAGAATGAAAAGCTACAAACTGGAAGAAGATGTGTATAATGCATATAACTTGTAAATATTAATATCCAGAATTAATAAAGAACTCACTATATCAATAAGAAAAAGATTAACAGCTAAGTATGGGCAACAAATATTAACAGACAATAATAGTAGAAGTTTAATGGCTCAACTTAGGAGAATATGCTCAACTTCACTAATAATCAGAGAAATGCAAAGTAAAACAACAATAAAACACCATTCCACACTTGTATACTTGACACATATTTAAAAGTCTTATAATACTAAACATTTCAAGGAAGTGGAGGAATAGGAACTCATAAACAACTGGTAAGAGGATAAAATGTACAATCTAGAAGAGCAGTATGAAGATGTCTGGTAAAGCTGAAAATAAACACATAGCAATTCCAGACCTAAGAAACCTATATCCTAGAAAAACATTTTCTCATGGTACACAAGGAGACATACATGAATTTTCATTGCAACCTTTTCTGTAATAGCAAAAAAAATGGACATAAGAAACAGGAGAATAGACAAATACATTAAGGCACGTTCATAAAACAGAATACTAAAGGACAATAAAAATAAGTGACTTATAGGCTACATGTATCAACATGAAAAATCACAAGAACTTAACACTGAGTGAAGAAAGCACATTCTGAAGGCTAGCGTGTCTTTCCATTTACATAAAGTTTAAAAGCATACAATAAAATATCATATATAGTTTAAAAATAAGATAGTGGTTCACTCTTGAGAAAGAGAAGAATTGTAGTGTGGAGGGGATTCCCAATGCTTCAACCGGATCTTCAACATTTTGTGTCTTAAAAAAAAGATCTGAAATAAATGTTGAAGTCTTAGGATCTCAAAAAGCCAAATGTTGGGCACATTGATATATTCTATGCATTTCTCAATATTTTTCTATATACCTGAAATATTTATACTTTTAAAAAGATAAGGAAGTTGAGTAGTGGAAGATAATTTACAAAAATAATTTAGACTTTATTCTGTAGGAAATTGGGTGTCATACAAGGTTTCTAGGATCAGAGTTATGCTGTAGAAAGAGTCCCATAAGAAGAGTAGTTAGGGAACTACTGTAGTGGTCTAAATATGAAATGATAAAGGTGTGAGCATGAGCAGAGGCACTGAGATTGGAGAAGAGGAAACGATGAATTTTGGAGACACTACAGAGATAGAAGAAATGGGATTTGGCTTTCAAATATGAGCTAAGAGAGCCTGCCAAAATTTTTCGTGTCTTGAAAACCTTAGCAAAGAGTGATAGAGCAAACACCATCATAAATTATGGAACCAAGCCCTGTGTATCTGGTAGTTGCAGTAATAAAAAGAAATATTTATTAAATAGCTTCGTTTTAGTCTGGCAATTTATTATACAGAAGCAGGAAGAAGAAAAACACATGCTTCCTTTGCTGCACAGGTAAGAGGGCCTGCAAGCAGCCTAAGAACATAGTTAGCCACAAATCTTATCCTGGGTAAGGCCCCAGGCTGAGCACATCCCAGAAATCACTTCCACATGAGTAACTCTTCTTCTTGCTACTTACTTACCCTAATTTTTCACCACTATCCCCATTATGGAACCAAGGAAGGGTCAAAGTCTTCACATCTGTTATTCAGAGAATCAGGATTAACATAATCTGAAGAGATGGCCTTCATGGAGATAACAAGGCTTGGAAGTACTATGGTCTCTCCTTGATCAAAGAGTGAGTTGATGGCTATACCAGAACTTGAAAATTGGTATCCCAACTTTCAGTTAGAAGCTCATTACACCAAGCACACTATCTCCCCCTTATGTCCTTCATCATAATTCTTCAAGGGACAACAATGTATTCAAGTGTATGGCATGACTCATCTAATAACAAGTCACCAAATCAAACATTTAAATAGCTAAAAACAAAATTAAAACATGCTCTCACCACTTTAAGACTTGACTGAGTTATCTCACCATACTGCTCTGAGAGTTTATCCATGTTGTTGAAAATGGCAGGATTTCCTTCTTTCTTATGGCTAGATAATATTCCATTGTGTATATATACTACACCTTCTTTATCTATTCATCCATTGATGGACAATTGGGATGTTTCCAAATCTGGGCTATTGTGTGATATCACTTATATGTGGAATGTAAGAAAACGGAACTTGTTAAAATGCCCAGCTGTGGTGGCTCAGTGGTTGAACGTCGACCTATGAACCAGTTCATGGTTCAATTCCCTGGTTGCGTGCTCTATCCCCAGCAGGAGGCATGTAGGAGGCAGCCGATTAATGATGCTTGTCTCTCATCGATGTTTCTATCTCTCTGTCTCTCTCCCTTCCTCTCTGAAATCAATAAAAAAAAATTTTTTTAATAACTTGTTAAAACAGCATAGAATGGGATTACCAGGGGCAGGGGGGAGGTGTTATTTAAGGGTACAGACTTACAACTAGTAGATAAATAAATTCTGGAGATCTAATGCATAACATAGTGATTACTGTCATCGATATTATATTATAAACTTCAAAGTTGCTAAGAAACTAGATAAAAATTATTCTCAACACAAAAAATAAAGATAATTATGTGTTGTGATAAAGGTGCTAACATTACTGTAATAATCATATTGCAATATATAAGTATATCAAACCAACACATTGTACACCTCAAACTTACCCAATGTTATATGTCAATTATATCTCAATTTTTAAAAACAAAACACTTGACTGAGGAACTGAGAGGAAATTATGGCAAGGCAACAGGGGCCTCATAGCAAGGGGCTATGTAACAAGGGAAGCCTTGGAAAGGTCCATTGAGAATCAGTGGCTAAGCAACTTTTCAGGCAGTTCTCTTGGTGATGGAGACAGGAAAGTAGAGGACACCAGGGAGGTCTAGAAATAATATTGTCCTTCTCTGGGAAGGATCATCAGGAAATATCTGAAACTTGTTCAACCGCAATTAAAATTCCAAGTGGCTTTACCTATCCCTTTCTTCATTCCTCCTTCCCTCCATCCACTCAATGATGGTTTGGTAGGCGCCAATAGAAAGCAACTCTTATATGACTTTAAATGTGCTGTCTGAAAGATCTAAGTTTTATCACTCCTTTTATTGCAACTATTGACAAATTGCAATTATTTTATGTATTTTACTGGGTAGTTGCATTTGTGCATCTTCTCATTGCCATCCTCACTCCACCTTCATAGCTGCCTCACAGTTATACACAGCTGGCTGTAGGCTTCATAACAACATGTACTATGATCTGTTTTGTCTGCCACTGTAGCCACAGAACATAGAACAATGCACAAGATAAGTACTCCTTATATGATGTAACAAAATAATAAAAAAGACTCTCAAAATTACATTTTAAAAAATGTTTTTGTACTTAAGTAAAGAAGAACTGGTGTCCAATATAAACCATGAGAAATCACAGAGGGCCCTCTGAGATTTAACCTCTACTAAAATATAATGATAATACAATATATTTTACATATGCATTTCTTATAAAACTTAGCTTCCATTTTCTGTTAACAGCAGCCATGTTATAGAAGGTCCAAGAAGTGAGGCAGAATGACTGGAGAAAATATTGTGATAAACTTTCACCCTTCCTCTAGTCACAGAGATGTGCTGAGATATACAGAAGAAATTGTCAGCAGTGTCTGTAAGAGAGAAAAAGAAACATATCTGGCAACATGCAGAGATAAGGGGATAAAAACTCATCATTCCAAAGTATGATGGTGATATAAACTTGAGATCTTGAGACCCACAAGTTGCTGCCATGATTCTTTGAATAACAGATGTGAAGGTCAGTTTCTCTTCAGATTATGTTAACCCTAGATGATGGGGCACTGCTTATAATCTGTTTTCTTCAGACCAGGTCCACCAGATCACCTTCCCCGCCACCTCCATGAGAGCCAGAGAAAGGTGGAGAGCAAAGGTGATAGTTTCAAAACTTGGCCAATAAACAACAGTAGAATAACAGTACACACATACAGACCACACACACCAAACTCTCCTGGAACACACACAAGGTAAGAAACGATAGGTAAGCAGTTAGCTATCTAATATTACAGTGGTTAAACTCATTGGGAAACTTTATCTTGCATGCACTTATTCATTCCAAAGTATATATTGAGTACTGGAGATACAAAGATAAATTAAATTCATTAATTAGCTCTCACCATAGAGGGAGGGAGACTAAGCAAACAAATAAATTAATATGATGTGATAGATATTTTCAGAAAGAGTTGGGAGGAAAGTTATTAAAATGGAGAGATCAATTATTTACACAGAGAAGATGGTATTTGAACAAGACCTTAAAGGGTGAACAAGAGGTAGGAATGGGTAGAGGGCACTGTAATCAGAGGCACCAACACAAGCAAAGATACAGAGGCATGAAAGTGCCTGAAGACAGTGCCATTAAGCAAAAGGAAGGTGGCCAACATAACCAGAGCTGTTGGGGTGTGTGCTGGGGAGAGTGATGGGAGGTAAAACTAGAACATTTGGTTAGAAAGGATTAGGATTCAGTGAGCCCCTCAGGCATCCATATGCCTGAGTTAAGAACTCCAGTGATTCTACTCTCAGCAGCACAACTACTATTTGAGGTCCTGCTTCTGTAGTAAAAATTATCATCATACACAACAATGGTTCCATATTATCACTTTTACCTACATTTGTAAATAGTCCTTTTAGAGTATTCAAAATTATAATCCAAGAAAGACTAGGCTCACAAGTATGTGAAAATCACAAAATATAGGAAACAAACCAACTCTTCCTCTATGTCTGAACTTCAGCTTTTGAAAAGATAAGAAAAATGGAACAATTTTCCTAATGAGGTCATTTTTATATTTAATCAACTTTCATGAAGAATGATAGAATGTTAAATCTTATTCTACTATACCCATTTACTTAATCAAATTCACCTAGATTGGCCTGTGAGTCTTCAGGGCAACAGTTTGCCATAACCATCATTCCCAAGTTCCCAGAAAATGTCCACATTTGACAAGAGACTGATATTGCCCAGGATTTTGTGTGGGTGTGTGTATTTGAGCTGCACTGCTTGAACTCCTGCCAAAGTTTGTGTGTGTGTGTGTGTGTGTGTGTGTATAAAATTTTCCCCCTGAAAAGGCTATTCCAGACACAGAGCTGGTTTCCATCACAAACAGATCTGAATTTTTCATTGTAAGCATGTTGTATGTATGTGTGGGTGTGGTGGAGTGGAGGTAGGGAAGAGGGGGTCGTAGGGGTGGCTGGTAGTGTTATTTTGTATTATTTTAACTGATTAATAGCTATAATTTGAGTCATTTTGGTTTTAGCATCTTTTTGTGCTTCTAACAGGAACATAGATGCATCTTTATTTTTATTGTTCTCTCTTGTACAAGGTACAATGACAGAAATTAGGAGTGAGAGTTGGGAGACCTATGTTCTCATTTCACTCCTCTGCTAACTTTCCATGAGACCCTGGGCAAGTTACTTCACCTTTTTATACCCCAGTTTCCATGTATGTAAAATAAGGGTGTTAGACTAAATAATCTTAAGAGCTCTTCCAAATAAAAAAATTGTAGTAGGCAATGGAATATATAACCTGGTTTCTTTCTCAAAGATGGTATTGGTTAATTTCAGAGTGATCCACTTTGAGGATAGGTGGCATTAATAAAATCTATGAAATCAAGATGTCTTCAGAAGTCATACTGATTGAACCCAGTTTTATAAAAAACTAGAGGCCCGGTGCATGAAATTCATGCACGGGGGGGATCCCTCAGCCCAGCCTGCAACCTCTCCAATCTGGGACCCCTTGAGGGATGTCTGACCACCCATTTAGGCCCGATCCCACCAGGATCAGGCCTAAACGGGCAGTTGGACATCCCTCTCACAATCCAGGACTGCTGGCTCCCAACTTCTCACCTGCTTCTGCCAGCCTGATCGATGCTTAACTGCTCCCCGGCTGGCCCGATTGCCCCTAACTGCCCTCCCCTGCAGGCCTGGTCACCCCAAACTGCCCTCCCCCGCTGGCCCGGTCACCCCCCCAACTGCCCTCCCCTGCAGGCCTGGGTCCCCCCGAACTGTTCTCCCCTGCAGGCCTGGTTCCCCCCAACTGCTCTCCTCTGCAGGCCTGCCCCCCCCAAATGCCCTCCCCTACAGGCCTGGTCCCCCCCAACTGCCCTCCCCTGCTGGCCTGGTGTCTCCCAACTGCCCTTCTCTGCTGGCCCAGTCACCCCTAACTGCCCTCCCTGCTGGCCTGATCACCCACAACTGCCCTCCCCTACAGGCCTGAGTCTCCCCTCAACTGTCCTCCACTGCAGGCCTGGTCCCCACCCCAACTGCCCTCCACTGCTGTCCTTGTCCCCCCCAACTGCCCTCCCCTGCTGACCTGATCTCCCCCAACTGCCCTCCTCTGCTGGCTTGGTCACCCCTAACTGCCCACAACTTCCCTCCCCTGCAGGCCATCTTATGGCAGCCATCTTGTGTCCACATGGGGGCAGCCATCTTTGACCACATGGGGGCAGCCATCTTGTGTCTTGGAGTGATGGTCAATTTGCATATTACTTTTTCATTAAATAGGATAGTTTCTGCCTCTATGAGCTGAACTGAGGATGTCAGTGTTAAAGTTTATTCCATGATTTTTCTTTCTTTTCATTGACCCTGGAGTTCTGAGAGAATGAGATGCACTGCTACCTCCTCCTAAAGACCACCCAGTCACCAGGTGCATTCTCCCATTAATTCATCTGGACTCTTTATTCTGCTATTTGCCCTGCTCCCCACCTTGGCAGCCCTAATAGCATGTGTGGTAATGGACATATCACTATTTTAAGTGCATACCACTGAGGGGTGCTTTGCCAAGTTTTATCTATGTGGAAGACCTTATAACAACAGGATAGAGCTAGGTATTTGACTTCATAGGAGTTGCAGAACTGGTCAAGTCATTCAACCACCCACATTGACCTTAGTTTAATTGGAAAAATAGGGATGATAACATGTATATCAGAGATATTATTTCATAAAGGGAGATAACATGTATAAAAACATTATATAACATCTATAAACCAACAGGAAAATGGTTATCTTCAGAGGGCATTATCCTTGAGACGGGCCTTTGAAATCATCTAGTGAGGCCTCGTGTAACAGATGAGGAAACTGAGGCCCAGAAAGGGCAAGGGACATAGGTAAGGTATCCATCACAAGAAAGCCTTTGCTTTCTTCTTTCAATACAGATGATGATCACAGAGTGAAGTGAAGACAGTCTGGGATAAAAATGGCTTTGGCCTTGCCTTCCCCAGATGCAGTCTTTGGCAAAGCAGAGGGGTGTAGGCAAACAATGACAGCTCTGAATTTTAAGTGGAGTTATCACTGGAAACTCTTCTCTCACAGGACAGAGAGGGAGAAAAAGACAGAATTATAGAAAAACAAAACTTGGCAAAGAACTATATTTCATAAATAAAATACTGAAGTGACACTAGGGTACTAAGAGAATCCCTTCCTCCTCATAGCTGAAGTTATCTTGTGATATATTGTACCTTCAAATCTAGAGGACAGACCTAACATTCCAAAAGTCTGCCTCACTCATTCAGCATTCAACGAACATTTACTGCATACTCACTGTGTAGGGTGTGGTGCCAGGTGCTAGGGAGGGGACAGAGGCACAAATAAATACTTAGAGTGCAAATAAGTAAGCAACAAAAACTATGTATGAACAAAAGTGCCTATGGGAATACAAAAGAGAAAAGGACCAGGCTATGACACCATGGATGAAAAAAAGCTTTACAGAGGAGGTGATACTTGACCTGGGTTTTAGATGGGCACTAACTTAGTAGAGAAAGTAGGAACTGATATTATCTCATTTATTTCTATGCCTTAATTTCTATCTTAGCAAACTGAAAAACAAAAAATGATTTAACCTAATGAATTTGAGGATTAATTTGCCTTCATTAATTTTCTACATTTTAAAAGTCAATATAAGGTTCCTTTTTAAAAGTTACCAGTTAAATTTGGAAGCACATTGACCATTTACTATGTAGCACCTTCCCCCTATTCTAAGAACAAAGATCTCTCCAGAAAAAAAAATGAATACATTGTAGAAGTTAAACAAGTAAAAAAAATATATCGAGGTTAAGGTTGCACTCACATATTGCTTAAGGGGATGGCTTTGGGGGTTATTTGTAATTCTTTGGAACAACTAGTCTGTTGCTATGCAATACAAATCAATGTTGAGCCACACTTAGTCATCATTGATCAATTGTTCCATGATCAATTCTGATTTGTTCTCTTGAGAGGTATTTAATAAATTTAGCTAAAAGGGAATTTGCTGCCTGTCTGCATTAGCTTTTGCAAAACAATCTTTCTCCTTCTCTCTATTACATGGTGTTGATATATGACAATAACCAGAGACTTGCTTATATTGAAATCAGATACCCTGGAGACTAGCTTTTAATTTCAGCACTTTCGTTGTAATAAATTCATTTCAACAGAAGTTTTCTTGGTCATGTCAAACTTTTCATCAACTCTGGGAAGACTTTTCCTCTGAGACCATTGAGAGGAGGAGTGGGGAGCAACATGTCACAGAGCTGGGGTTATAAGCTTGTCACCAATTCCACTTTTCCAGGTCTTAAATGATGTTGGGTCAACTGCTAAGCCTAGCAGCCTATGTTGGGTCAATGAGATCAAGGCCAGACACGTTTCATATCTCCATGGGTACTTTTTATGTATGTGAATTTCAGACTATCTTCCCCCCTCAGTTATATATATTTGCAAGAGAAAAGTTGAGGATACAATGATGAATCAGGATAAATCGAGTCCCTGACTTACAAATGGCCATCTTCATGTCTTCTCACCCCAGCTTTGTCCTTGTGCCCTACCTGGAGTCCCATTCAGCTATCATGAAAATTTTAGTGGAAATGACTTGAAGTTCTTGAAGAGCATGTAGGCTTGGCAGGACAACAGAGTAAGAGGAACACTTAGGTAGCAGATGAAAGATTGAGTTGAACTGCCTACTTATTAGTTCCGATTTCAAGATGAATTTGTTCAATTTGATTACTTGCCTCCTAACACTGACTTGCACTTTAATTGCCCCCTGTTGCTGTTTTTTAAATATAAGGGGTTGGGAGCAAGCCCAAAGAAGTGAAAGGCTTAATACAGCTGTTAAGACTGAATACTAGGAAAGGGAAAGGAGGGAGATGACCTAGTCACTTATAACATAAAGACAATACCAGACAAGTTCATCTCTGAAATCCCTCTCTAGTGCCAACACAGTGCCAGGCACAGTGGACTCCTTAGGAAACAGTAGTTGAATTGAAGTATCTTGTCCCATTACCATCTTTGGGTAGAAATCTCCTTTTTCTTCCACTCCATGAGAGGAATTTCCTGTTTCTATTCTAGAACTCCCCTTAGGCCTGGACATTTATTTGCTATATTGTGGTTTACATAGCTTTTGATGGACTCATGCAGTGGTGATGGAATACAGTGCTTCCATGGACAAAAGCCTTCACAGTTCCAAACTCGGACTTTACAAATATGCTCTTGGTGCATGGCCTATTTATTAGTAAATTGGGAAATTGGGGATAACATATTTTTCCGACACTTTTAATTAGGAAAAAGGCTCCAATTTTTATTGTCTGCCTCATTAAGCTGTGAGCAATTTAAAAAAAAAAAACAGCGCATTTGTAAACTCAGAATGTATAAGAGCAAAAATACACGTTTTTAAAAAGTATTTTTATTGTTGAAAGTATTACAGATGTCCCTCCTTTATTCCCCTTTGACCCTATCCACCCTGCCTCCCGCGGCCCCTCCACCCCCCTCCCATGGCTTCACCACACTATTGTCTGTGTCTGTGGGCTATGCATATATGCATATGAGTTCTTTGGTTAATCTCTTCCCACACCTTCCCTCTGAGATTCATCAGTCTGCCATGCTTCCATGTCTCTGGATCTATTTTGTTCGTTGGTTTATTTTGTTCATTAGATTCTACATATGAGTGAGATCATGTGATAGTTTTCTTTCTCTGATTGGCTTATTCTGCTTAGCATAATACTCTCCAGGGCCCTCTATACATGGGTTTTGACTACTGTATGTGTGACAAAAATAACAGCAGGCACATTGAGAATGTTTCTAGAGTCTCAGGCACTGTTTTAGATTGTTGTAATAACCTTATAAAGGAGATACTATTATCCCAATTTTACAGATGACATGCTGTGACACATAGAGGATAACCAACTTGTTAAACAATTTTATCTACTAGGTGATCAAGCTGGGATTCAAAATCAGGCTGCCTGGTTCCAACTTAACATTACTGTGCCTTGGTTTCCTGCCTCAAAACCTTTGCTAATACTGCTCTCTATTCCTTTAAAGCTCTCCCCCCTCATTTTTCAAAATTTCTCCCATCCATTGAGGTCACAGGATGCCTTCCCAGGTCCTCCTTGTTGGAATCAGTCTCCATTTTCTATGCTCCCAGAACTTTGTAAAGTTCTCCTGTGGCACTTTTCACAGTTTGCCTTTGAATTGTGCTATATATAAACATTTTATAGGGTGTGCTAACTACCTCCCTCCATAGGCCATAGTGACTTTTGGGTAGAGACTGTACTTTGCTCACCTTTGTATCACCTTTCAGTGTCCAGTAGACTCTATTACACAAAATAGGTGATTCAGATATGGTCCCTTCCCTCAAAAAATGTACAATACTTTAAATACTTTATTCATGTCAAGGAAAAACTCAGGCCTTATTTACAGAGAACACATTTGCCATTTGTAGGACAAGTTTCATATCTTGAAACCCTCATAATGGTCTTTTATTGGGCCATCCCTGGGATACAGGATAAGCTAGTATGGCTTAATAATCATAGTAACTTTAGGGCATTTGAGGAAATGGAACACAGCTCAGCCTCCCACCTGAAATAGGAATCTCCTCTGAAGAGTCCTTGCCAGAGGGGTTCACCATCTATGAGCACTACCCAAGACATGGTAGGTTCTTCTTCTCTCATGGAATCAATCTGTACCCATGTCTGTAGCCCTATTATTAAGAAAGTCTTTCTGGGGTTGTGTTAGAATATGCCTTCCTCATATTTCTGGAACCTTGTTCCTGCTTCTACCCCTAAAATCACACCACAGCCTGGCCAATGTGGTTCAGTTGGTTGAGCATTGTCCTGTGCACCAAGAGGTCGCTGGTTCAATTCCCAGTCAGAGCACATGCCCAGGTTGCTGGCTTGATCCCCAGTAGGGGACGTACAGGAGGCAGCCAATAGGTGTTTCTCTCTCACCGCTGTTTCTCAGTATCTCTCACTCTCCCTTATTCTCTCTAAAGTCAATTAATAAAAATTTAAAGTCACACCACAACAAATCAGGCTTCTTCAGTCAATTATTTTGGTCGTTTGGTCCTGATCAATTCTTCATTACATGATGCAAATGACTCAGATAACTGTACTTCGCCATCACACCCACCAAATTGCATTAGCCTTTTGGCTATTTGATGGATTACTTAGCAAGTATCCCCAAGGGACTGGAAATTATTGATTCTTCTTTCCATGTATATATATTGTCAAGGAGAGAGCACTGACTTATTCAATGCCTAAGGGGCTAGAAAATATCTTCCCACTCACAGCACAGAACTGGGGTCATGATTTTTTGCAATCCATGATTCATGGAATGAGCACTGCCTTCTCCCTTTCATATCACACAGTGTCCCAGGAACAAATGCTTCCCCTCTCTATCTCCCTCTGGAGTTTTCCATGACTCTGCCCAGCCATACTTCTCAGATATGGGACAGGAGCTGGGTTGGAGGCTCTGGAAAGGCTGAGGTTGCTACAAAGACAGCTGTCCTGCTCCCCCAGGGCTTCTATATCTCACATGGCTAGGTTTCCCACCCTGCCCCCATGAAACACAGAGGGACTTTTGCAAGTCTGGCCTGCTGCTCAGCTCTGGGATTCCAGAGCTCTCCAGGGCTCAGCCAGCTCCCAGTGCAACCTGAGATTAAAAATAGATCCATAGAATTTACAGAGCTTTGATAATTTTTCTGGATATTGATAAAGAAAGCCTTAAGAGCCAGAAAAAAATGACTACACCGCTAAGATTAGGGCCTAGAAAGAAAATGTACAATTTTAAATTTTGAACCAAAAGTTGTAGGAAGAGGGCATCTGGACAGTTTATAAATGTAATCAACTTGAGTTATCTTAACAGAGGTTCTAATTCCATTGATTTCATTTTATTTGCTGCTCTATTTTGTAACTGAGACCAAGGATGAAGTACATCAAATCAGAAATGGGTCTATTGCATGAACTGCTGTCAAGGAAAATATGGAAATCAGAACCAGTTTCAAATTTGACTTTCACCAGTAACTGTTTTGTCTTGGCCAAATTATTTCATCTCTCTGAACCTCAGATGTGTCATGTGAAAAAACAAAACAAAAAAAAACCAGGACAATTTTTTCCCTGTCCACCTCAGGGCTAGCCTAAGGATGCTGTGAGACAAAATATATGAAGATTCTATTCTGTTTTCCTTGAGAAATGTCTGAAATAACAAAGGGACTGCTTCCTGGGGCTACCAGTGAGTTAATGCTGAGCAATAGGAATGATCTCCTGGCCCTAGCCAGTTGTTCAGTGGTTAGAGCATTGGCCCTCGTACGGAAGGGTTACAGGTTTGATTCCAGTCAAGGGCATGTACTTTGATTGCAGCCTCCATCCCAGCCCCGGGTCAGGGCTCCTTTCAGAAGGCAACCAATCAATGTGTCTCTCACATATTGATGTTTCTCTCTTTCTCTCTCCCCCTCATAAAAATAAAAATCAATGGAAAAAATGGCCCAGCTAGTGTGACTCACTGGTTGAGCATCAACTCATGAACCGGGAGGTCGTGATTTAATTCCTGGTCAGGGCACATGCCTGGGTTTCGAGCTCGATCCCCAGTAGGGAGCTTGCAGGAAGGAGCCAATCAATGATTCTCTCTTATAATTGATGTTTTTATCTCTATCTCTCTCTCCCTCTCTCTTCCTTGCTGTAAAATCAATAAAAACATATTTTTAAAAATTATAGGAAAATATCCGTAGGTGAGGATTAACAAACAAAAAAACCCCACTGGCAACAAATATCCATGAGTCATGTAAAAAAGCCCAAAGTAAAATGTTCACTTTGCACACAAGAACAATTCCATTAATATTTATTTGATTGATACATCTAATATCACCATAAGGAGGGTGTAAAGGGA
Organism: Eptesicus fuscus; assembly: GCF_027574615.1. Taxonomy (NCBI): domain Eukaryota; kingdom Metazoa; phylum Chordata; class Mammalia; order Chiroptera; family Vespertilionidae; genus Eptesicus; species Eptesicus fuscus. Next base: position 92,485,782 of record NC_072473.1, read on the forward strand.
AATATATTTATAGAATTATATTTTACTATATTTATATTATATTTCCCATTATCTAACACTACAAAAAATAGTTAAGTATTCATGATAGAAAAGATACAATTTATTCTCAAAAATAAATTTTAAAATATAATGGGAGTTTTAAAAAGATTATGTATTCAATAGATTTACCAACTTAATTACCAATATGTTCTAAAATAACACTGGGAAAATGTGCTACATATTATCACCTCATTCTGTGAATCACTGATGGGTACTTGGTAAGGATTTTTTCCCCCTCAAACAGGCCCCCAAATGACCTATTCAGAATGCCTCCTGGTTCACCCAAGAAATCTCCCATGGTTTCTGGTATGTTAAGTGTGATACTTTTCCACAAGGATTTAGAAATCAACTTCATCCAGAATGTCTTTAGGGCAGATACACCCTGCGTGCAAAATTGATACCTTAAATTATAATTTTCACTAATTTACAATATTTTCATATTGTTATCATTTTTATTGAATTTATTGGGGTGACATTGGTTAATAAAATTATATAGATTTCAGGTATACAATTCTATAATACATCATCTGTATACTGCATTGTGTGTTCATCACCCCAAGTCAAGTCTCCTTCTGTCTGTCACCATTTATCCCTGTATACCTCTTCTATCTCCTCCCACACCCCCTTTTCCTCTGGTAATCACCATACTGTTCGCTGTGTCTATGACTTTTGTTGGTGTGTTTTTTTTTTGCTTAATGCCTTCATCTTTTTTCATCCACCCCCCTAACTCCCTTTCCCTCTAACAGTTGTCAGTCTGTCCTCTGTTTCTATGAGTCTGTTTCTATTGTGTTTCTTTATTTTGTTCATTAGATTCCACATACTGTATAAGTGAAATCATATGGTACTTGTCTTTGTCTAACTGGCTTATTTCACTTAGCATAATACTCTCCAGGTCCATTCATGCTGTTGCAAAAGGGTAAGAGTTCCTTCTTTTTTGCAGCTTAATAGTATTCCACTGTGAAAATGTACCATAGCATTTTTTTCTTTCTTTATTGATTAATGTATTACATATGTGTCCTTATCCCCCCCTTTGCACCCCCACCCCCTGGCTCATGCCCTCACCCCCCTGGTGTCTGTGTCCATTGGTTATTCATTAACAGATGGGCACTTGGGCTGCTTCCAAATCTTGGCTATCTATATGTATAAAAGCCTAAGCGACCAAAATGACTGGAATGACCGAATAGCCCATTGCTATGATGCACACTGATCACCAGGGGCAGATGCTCAGTGCAGGAGCTGCCCCCTCTTGGTCAGTGTGCTCCCACAGCCAACCTCCCTCAGCTGGCCAACCTCCCATGGTCCCTCTCCCCAGCCCCCAGGCTGGGACAGGGAACCGGGGGTGGGTGGCAGTGGACACAGCCTCTTTCCCAGGGAGGCCAAGGGCCAGCTCCCTCCCCGGGGCCGGCAGCCAAGCTCCCGTGCCTCATCCCTCTCCCTGGTTGGCAGGCCCTGATTGGCCTGCCACCCACTTGCCATGGTGGTGGTGCAGTGTCAAGGGAAGGAAGCTGAAGGGGGGGCAGGGGGGGAACTCCACGGTGGTGGGGTGCCGATAATGGCGGTGGCGGCGTCTAGCATCCCTTCCTTCCATGCCTGGCCCAGCAACCATCACCTCCTCTCTGGCCCAGCCCTGATCGGCCTGGCCCCGATTGGCCCTGATCGCCAGCCAGGCCTAGGGATTCCACCCATGCATGAATTTTGTGCACCAGGCTTCTAGTTGTATATAACACGGGAATAAAAATAGGGGTGCATATATTCTTTCAAATTAGTATTTTGGGTTTCATTGTATATATTTTCAGAAGTGGAATAACTGGATCATAAGACATGTTTAACTTCTTTTACCAGCAGAAAAGTTTTATTCCTTATAATGACAAACAATTTAAACCACATCCAAGGCTTTAACTTACAAACCAAAGTAGCCATTTAAGGCATTAGCTATTGAGGTATGAGACATACAATGGGGGAAATGCTTTGCCATCTGAAGCTTACACCAAACTGCTCAATCAACAGCTGAGCTCTGGTGTGGTTGAGGGGGAGTATAGCTATAGAACCAAAGGAGAACAGCTGTTTTCTATGAGTACCAAAGCATTTTAAGACTACATTGGTAGGGATATATTTTGATGGTGAAGGGAAGAGGGGAAAAAGAGCTTAGTCCCTTCCCACAGGGCACTAGGCGGCCTTGCAGAAGACCACCACAGAAAAGCTAACTTCCCCCTTGCTCACGCTCAGTAAATTCTCTGCAGACTTTGGCAGCATCCTACAGCAGCAAGTTCTTTTCACTGGTGCTATGGTTCTTTTCACTAGTGGTATGGTTCACCAGAAAAGGCATCCATCCATCAAGTTCATAGAGGCGGCCATCAATGTTGTTAAACAGAATAGGATGAAATTTCACTTTGCCATCTACCTGACACTGGCATTCCTGCACCACGGAGTCATGGGCTGCTTGAATGGCTTGAAGAAAATAGAGAATAATTGGCATAAAAACAAATTCCAGTTTGTCTTAATTATTGGCTACTGTGTGTATAAGTTGGATGATACCACAGGAGTTCTCAATGGTCCTCTTCATAAAGTACACTTTAGGACTTACTTCTTGTCCCTTCAGTTCTTCAATATGTTTTTCCCCAAAGTTCTCAAACTGGTCAGTGAGTAGAAACAGCAGCAGCAGCATGCAGGCTGGTACTGTTTCCAAGCTCCAAGCCTCCTCCTCCAGTCCCAGCAATTCCATGAAGCACCACTGGCTGGCGACCTTCAGCCAGGTCAAGATTTTGTCAGCATCTCAGGGTTAATGTCCATGGATTTGAGCTGCATGCTCTGGAACCACAGGTGAGATTACTACCTGGAGAAGAGGGAAAACAGCCCAATTTTTTAATATTTTGAGGTATCTCACCGAAACCGGTTTGGCTCAGTGGATAGAGCGTCGGCCTGCGGACTCAAGGGTCCCAGGTTCGATTCCGGTCAAGGACATGTACCTTGGTTGCGGGCACATCCCCAGTAGGGGGTGTGCAAGAGGCAGCTGATGGATGTTTCTCTCTCATCGATGTTTCTAACTCTCTATCCCTCTCTCTTCCTCTCTGTAAAAAATCAATAAAATATATTTTAAAAAAATATTTTGAGGTATCTCCATATTGCTTTCCATAGTGGCTACACCTAACTGCATTCCCACCAACAGTGCATGAGGGTTCTCTTTTCTCCACATCTTTATTTCTTTTTTTTTTAATTTCTTTATTGATTAAGGTGTCACATATTTGTCCTCATCCCCCCATTCCCATCCCACCCCTCTCCCCACGCATGCCCCAATCCCCTGTTGAACTTAACCGTTGGATAGGCTTATATGCATGCATACAGGTCCTTTGGTTGAACTCTCCCTCCCCCCACCCTCCCCCCACCCTCCCCTATCCTCCCTCTGAGGCCCGATAGTCCGATCGATGCCTCCTTGCTTCTGGTTCTGTTCTTGTTCCTCAGTCTATGTTGTTCATCATTTCCCCTAGATGAGCGAGATCATATGTCACTAGATATATACTAATAAGCACTGAATGTGAGACGAGCAATAATAGTTATGCTGACAGGCAAATGAATCAGTCTGTAGCGAGCTTCCCCCTGGACCAACAGTTCTTTTGAGACTCAATTTCAATGTCCAGTAGTTCCTTATGTGTACATGTCAGCACTGACCCCCCAGCTCTGGATGGTGGACAAATGGCGGTAACGGAGGTCCGACTCCCTCTGGTTTGGTCTCGGCGGAACCCAGGGGCACGGCGTCACCCGGACTAAGGGGCACGTGGCCTCACCCATACCCAAGGGGCGCGTGGTCTCACCCGGGCCTGGGACCCAGCCTCACCCGGATGGATCCAGGGGCACACGGCCTCACCCGGACCCAGGCTCTGGCTTCACCCGGACCCAGGGACACTTGGCCTCTCCCAGACCCAGGGCCACTTGGGCTCACCCGGGCCTAGGTGCACGAGGCCTCATCTGGATCCAGGGACACATGGTCGCACCCGGACCCAGGGACGCTTGGCCTCTCCCAGACCCAGGGCCACTTGGGCTCACCCGGGCCTAGGTGCACGAGGCCTCATCTGGATCCAGGGACACATGGTCTCACCCGGACCCAGGGACGCTTGGCCTCTCCCAGACCCAGGGCCACTTGGGCTCACCCGGGCCTAGGTGCACGAGGCCTCATCTGGATCCAGGGACACATGGTCTCACCCGGACCCAGGGACGCTTGGCCTCTCCCAGACCCAGGGCCACTTGGGCTCACCCGGACCTAGGTGCACGAGGCCTCATCTGGATCCAGGGACACATGGTCGCACCCGGACCCAGGGACGCTTGGCCTCTCCCAGACCCAGGGCCACTTGGGCTCACCCGGGCCTAGGTGCACGAGGCCTCATCTGGATCCAGGGACACATGGTCGCACCCGGACCCAGGGACGCTTGGCTTCTCCCAGACCCAGGGCCACTTGGGCTCACCCGGGCCTAGGTGCACGAGGCCTCACCCGGATCCAGGGACACATGGTCTCACCCGGACACAGGGACGCTTGGCCTCTCCCAGACCCAGGGCCACTTGGGCTCACCCGGACCTAGGTGCACGAGGCCTCATCTGGATCCAGGGACACATGGTCGCACCCGGACCCAGGGACGCTTGGCCTCTCCCAGACCCAGGGCCACTTGGGCTCACCTGGACCTAGGTGCACGAGGCCTCATCCGGATCCAGGGACACATGGTCGCACCCGGACCCAGGGACGCTTGGCCTCTCCCAGACCCAGGGCCACTTGGGCTCACCCGGGCCTAGGTGCACGAGGCCTCATCTGGATCCAGGGACACATGGTCTCACCCGGACCCAGGGACGCTTGGCCTCTCCCAGACCCAGGGCCACTTGGGCTCACCCGGGCCCAGGTGCACGAGGCCTCACCCGGATCCAGGGACGCATGGTCTCACCCGGACACAGGGACGCTTGGCCTTTCCTAGACCCAGGGCCACTTGGGCTCACCCGGGCCTAGGTGCACGAGGCCTCACCCGGATCCAGGGACGCATGGTCTCACCCGGACCCAGGGACGCTTGGCCTATCCCAGACCCAGGGCCACTTGGGCTCACCCGGGCCTAGGTGCACGAGGCCTCACCCGGATCCAGGGACGCATGGTCTCACCCGGACCCAGGGACGCTTGGCCTCTCCCAGACCCAGGGCCACTTGGGCTCACCCGGGCCTAGGTGCACGAGGCCTCACCCGGATCCAGGGACGCATGGTCTCACCCGGACCCAGGGACGCTTGGCCTCTCCCAGACCCAGGGCCACTTGGGCTCACCCGGGCCTAGGTGCACGAGGCCTCATCCGGATCCAGGGACGCATGGTCTCACCCGGACCCAGGGGCGCTTGGCCTCTCCCAGACCCAGGGCCACTTGGGCTCACCCGGGCCTAGGTGCACGAGGCCTCACCCGGATCCAGGGACACATGGTCTCACCTGGACCCAGGGGCGCTTGGTCTTTTCCAGACCCAGGGGCACGTGGCCTCACCCGGGCCTAGGTGCTCGAGGCCTCACCCGGATCCAGGGACACATGGTCTCACCCGGACCCAGGGACGCTTGGCCTCTCCCAGACCCAGGGCCACTTGGGCTCACCCGGGCCTAGGTGCACGAGGCCTCATCTGGATCCAGGGACACATGGTCTCACCCGGACCCAGGGACGATTGGCCTCTCCCAGACCCAGGGCCACTTGGGCTCACCCGGGCCTAGGTTCACGAGGCCTCACCCGATCCAGGGACACATGGTCTCACCTGGACCCAGGGATGTTTGGCCTCTCCCAGACCCAGGGCCACTTGGGCTCACCCGGGCCTAGATGCGCGAGGCCTCACCTGGATCTATGGACCCCTGGCCTCACTCGGACCCAGGGGGGCGCGGCCTCCCCCAGACCCAGGGGCGCTTGGCACCTCCGCAAGAGTCCCGCCTCTCCCCGCAGGCATCTGGGTCTCCCATGGGTCCCCAGAAGCTGGATTTCAGTGTGATGGAGAGCTAATCTCCCCTAGGTTTGGAACAAAAGCCCCTTTCCCCTGCCACCAACCAGACCCACGCGCCTCCACACCTCATCCCCTCCGATTTCGCTGGTTTCCTCTTCCCTCTTAGCTATAAATCTACCATTCAGCCATCTCTCCTATAGTTCTGGATGGCAGAGGCTCTGTCCTCCATTCGTGCCCCTGAAATTGCTGTGCGCGGTGGAGTTCACAGTTCCTTTGTTTAACTTAGCCGCCTTCTTGATTCTCCTCTGTCAAAATGGCTTAAAGGGCTTGAATGTAAGATGAGAACTCCTAAGAATCCTCCAAATCGGTGTTGGCGGCCTCCGGGGCCTCGAGGATCTCACTGCGCAGTTCGGCCAGGTCGGTGGCGCGGATGCGCCCCTCCTGCAGAAAGATGGTCTCTTCCTTCACAGAGAGCCGCTGCGCCGAGTCCGCGGCCGCCGCCACAGCAGCTGCTGCGGCGCCCACTAGCCCATGGCCCCGGCTGCGGTGCTGACTGAGAGGAGCAGCCGCCCGGTCTGGGGAGACGCGAGCAGCAGTCGCCACCCTCACTAGTCCATGTTCCAGTTGTATTTCCGAAACTGCCATGTGAGGCAACACATCAGCCTTCACCTCCGCCGTCATCTTTTTCGAATTCCCCAATTTGTTCTTCTTAATCCCTTGAATTCAGTCAACTCTACTGAGGTCTAGTGGCGCCGGGAGGTGCACGGAGAGGGCGCCCGGGCCTCCGTCCGGTGTGCGGGGCGCGCGGCCCGCGGAACCAGGCGCGCGGGGGCCTCGCGGCGGGGATGGGCGCTGGGCGGCCGCCAGGCTCTGGGCGCCGCTGCCGCCGCGGCGTCCCCAGTGCCCCGGGCCGGGCGGCCTGCGGGGGCGGCGCAGTTGCGAAACTGAGTGAGTATCTACAGTTAAGTCTTGATTGTTGTTGGTGTCACTAGGAGGAATTGTCCTCCAGGCCAATTGTCCATGAGGACCCTCTTTGTCTATATAGGAAGAGTTGCTGTGCAGGAGACATGAGGCTCCTGTGTCTGTGTCCCTCTGTATTCCTTGCAAACACCTCTGAGAGAAACGCGCCCTGGAGTTTCGCCCGCTGCCTGGAACTGGGTTTCAATGTAGTTGGAACTGGGTCTCAGCGCAGTCTGGCGCCTTTGTCTCCTTCCCAGCAGGGCCATTCAGTGGCGCAGGCAACAGTCCCTCCTCTGCGCGCCCTCCCGTGTGCGCCTCTGGAGCCGCCGCTCCTCTGTGCCTCTGCCCCACAGGCCAAATTCATTCCCCCAGCATGTGCCTGGCTTCCCAGGGTTTCGCCCGGAACTGGGGTTCAGTGCAGTCGGAACTGGGGTTCAGCACGGTCCGGAGCCCTTGTCTCCTTCCCGCTAGGGCAGTTCAGTGGCGCAGGCAACAGTCCGTCCTTTGCGCCCCTTCCTGCGCGCGCCTCTGGAGCTCTGCCTTCCGCCGCTCCTCTGTGCCTGAGCCCCACAGCCCAGATTCATTCCCCCAGCCTGCGCCTGGCTTCCCAGGGTTTCGCCCGGAACGGGGTTCAGTGCAGTCGGAGCCGGCGCTCAGCGCAATCCGGAGCCTTTATCTCCTTCCTGCCAGTGAACGCCGGCCAGGCCGTCAGCCGCCCCTTCCTCTCCGGCTCCATCCTCCCCGCAGGCGCGCGTGCTCGTGTCTCCATCCGTTTCTCCATACCTCAGGCTTTTGCGGCTCCCCCGACTGTCCCCGTGGCCTTCTCCTTCTCCCCAGCTGTGGGCATTTCAGTCCGCCAGCTTTCCTGTGGTTCTGGACGATGACCGTTCTGACCTCTAGTTGTATTTTTGAAATTGTTGTGCCCGGCTGCGGGTTAGGTGTTTAACCTATGGCGCCATCTTGGTTTCTCCACATCTTTATTTCACTTAGCATAATACCATCAAGGTCCATCCATGCTATTGCAAATAGTAAGATTTCATTCTTTTTTATGTCCAAGTAATATTCCATTATATATATGTATCACAACTTTTTTATCCACTTGTTTACTAATGGGCACTTGGATTGTTTCCATGTCTTGGCTATCTTAACAGCAACTTCCTACATAATAAAATATCCTGTTGAAACTGAGAGTTAACAAAGTATTTCATTTTTATAATCAAGTAACAATCTTTGAACATATGGAATATTACTTGGCCATAAAAAATAATTAAATCTTACCATTTGGGATAGCATGAAAGTGAAATAACTCAGTCAGAAAAAGACAAATACCATATGATTTCACTTATATTTGGAACATAAAGAACAAAATAAACAAACAAGAAGAACAGAATGACAGTTGCCAGAAGAGTGGGGAGTCAAGGGACTGGGTGAAAGATGTGAAGGAATTAAGAAGTACAAATTTGTGGTTACAAAGTAGTCACAGAGATGTAAAGTACAATAGTAGTCATTAATATTATAATAACTATGTATGGTGCCACGTGGGTACTTGAAATATCAGGGGGAACACTTTGTAAAGTATGTGATTGTCTAACTATGGTGCTATACACCTGAGACTAATACAAAATAATTTTGAATGTTTAGAAAAAGCTCATTTTGAGTCATTTTCACACTTGTAGCTTCCTTAAGTAGACTCACCAGGAGCCAGGGGAGAATCAACAGAGCCAAAACAATGCCAATACCTGCTCTGAAAAGATACAGGGAGGAATAAAGCACATTCCCACACCTAGGTAACTTACCTTAGAAGGCAAAGGAATTTTCCTGAGTAAAATGCAATGAATGGCCCAGCCAGTGTGGCTCAGTGGCTGAGCATCTGGGTTGTGGGCTTGGTCCCCAGTGTGGGGCATGCAGGAGGCAGCCAATCAATGTTTCTCTCTCTCATTGATGTTTCTATCGTTCCCTTCCTCTCTTTCCTCTCTGAAATCAATAAAAATATATATTTTTAAAAATGACAAACTCCAACTTCATTTTTTAAAAAAAGAGGAAGAGAAAGAGTGTAAAGAGGGAGAAGAAGAGTATCAAGAAAAGAACATTAAGGGTAATCTATATTTAGGGGAGGAGAGGGGTAGGAGCCAACAATGACTCCATAGTAAGTACTGTTAGCTTTTAAGAACCGGTCTAAAGTAAGAGTCCAAAGAATCTGAATCTATGAGTAAAATGTGGGCACTCAAATATATGAACATTGTGACAACTCCTCCACTATGGTAAAGCTTTTTAAAATTTATTCCTGGACTTCATGCATATTTTCAGATTATCAAGCTAACCTGAGGCCCACTTGGGATTTCAATCTTGATGTGGAAGGGATCATGAACAAAGTTGGTTGAGTCACTCTCACAGATAGAGTGATAAGCAGAGACAACATTTTTGAGGTGACACACACCAACCTGAAGAAGGAGGCTGAGGGTCTTATTTTTTGCTCTCCTAATTTTCCAGAAACATCACATTTGTACCTGGTCTGGTATAATCTGATCTGCTTTAGTCTCATCTCAACTCATCTCACATATGCTTTATTTCATGCATATATTGTATTTCAGCAGGTGTCTCTTGAGTGGTCCCTCTGGGCTCAGTGAATGCTTCAGAGAATACTGAGTTCAGGGTCCTGGGGTCAGGCTGCCTTTAAGGTATCTACGAGGGAAGAGAGACAGAGAAAAATCCTACCACCAAACCCATTGGAGGGGGGGGGGGGAATTCCATGGCCCAGAGAAAAGAATATTCATTCCATAGAGAGAGTCAGGGAAAGATTCACAGAAGAGAGTTCTTAGAGCAGAAAAGGAGACAGACAAAAGGAAGCAACAGCTTCCAGGCAGGGGATAGAGCACTGAAAAGATTTGGAGAATTGAAAGACATTAGTATGTGTGGGAACTGCACTAGCCCACTGAGGTCAGACAATTGTTCATATGAGAGAGGGAGAGAGAGAGAGAGAGAGAGAGAGAGAGAGAGAGAGAGAGAGAGAGAGAGAGAAGAAATTTAAAGGAAGCCAGTGAAAGGTGTTCAGTTGGAGGAATGACTTGTTCAGAATTATGCACCTCATAATCAATAACAGTGGCTCAATTTTAACCCAGCTCTGTTTATTGTAAATGCTGGCGACTTGCTTCACAACATGTCCCTCTTCCAATCCTGTTTCAGCCTGGCTTCTGACTCCAGGCTCTTCCATAAGGTCTGTGCTTTAGACTTGAATATCAGGCTTGTCATTAGAATCTTGGACTATTTGGAATAGGATATTGAGATCTGCTAGCTCTGTTCCATTGACCACCCACTGGCTCCACAGAAGGTGTCAGGAAAGTATAACTGAAATAAGACTTCCCAGAGTTTGTGTAAAAATGATGGGGACTTTGGGGACAGCTACATGATAGTGTCTAGCAACAGAGAGCTTTGGAGTATCTAGCACTTGCAGATTTTTAGAACTCTCATAGTGAGAATTCCATGGTGCAGAAACACTTTCAAGTGACTGAAGATAGTAGCCCGGGGACCACACTTTGAGAAACACTGAAGTAGAACCTAGGGTGCTTGTGGAAAGGAAATGCACATTAGGGATAGGGATGGCAAGGCCAAGTCACTAGTAGCCTTCAATGTAATGCTCAGTAATGTGGACCTTGGACTGTTTGATTGATGAGAAGCCATGTGAGGCTACAAGGCCCAGGGGAGAGCCACCATCAGAACTTGAGACAGGTGGGAACATTTACCTTGACAAAGAGGGGAGGAGGAAACAGTGTAGGGTCAGGAAGGGAGTGGTAATGAGTGGGCCTGGACCTGGAAACTCTCCATTCAAATGCATTCCTTCTGGACACATATGGAAAGGAGAGAGTCACTTCCAAAAACCTGGGCCAGGAAGGAAGAAAAAAAGTTATTCATTCCCTGATGGCATGTGGAATTTTTCTGATGATTTATTGGACTTCTTCCCAATGCCAGAATTACTCAAATAACTCAGTGAAGCCACTTGGAAGGGATCTAATACCATAGTGTGCTTTAAGAACTCAACTCAACAGAGATGTGCGTGGAGGTAATTTGTTGAAGTTGGAAAGACAAAAAGATTTTCCAAAATTTTATTCTTAGATTTAGAACATATTAGAGCTGAACATGACCTTAAAACTCATACATAAGTTCTCTAGCTGACAATTGAGAATATGAATTGCTATCCCACTGAGCCTTCAACTAAATACTTAGAAAGTCTAACCCAGTGGTCTTCAGACTGTAAGATGCATTCAAATTATTTAGAGTACCTGTTAAAAATGCAGACTACTGCTCCTCCTCTCCCAAGATTCTGATTCATGTAGGTAGGGAGGAAGCCTTGGATCTACATTTTCAAATCAGTTTCTCCCAGGTGACTCTAATGCTGGTGGCCAACACTTCAAGAATTATTGCCATATAGAACTTACCATAAACAGTTACCTTGGTCTTTGGCTTTCCAAGGCTCTGTGGTAAGCACTTTGAGGGGTTCACAGGGAAAAAGCTGGGTTCTTACTCTCAAGGTGTTCTTAGTCTCCAAGGTAAGCTGCATAAGAACAAAACTGGATTTCAAGGGAGATTGTGTTAAGCATTCTAAAATGCTCATTGAACAGAAAAACAATGCCAGGATGATTCAAACAAGTGAGTTATTTATTGATCCAAATTGTCTTCATAAGACCAGTTACAAAGGTGGTCTAGAGGTAAAGAAATTATAAAACGTAATTGTTGAAAGTCATGAACACTATGCCTTACTAGAGTCTTTCATAAGCATCTTTTGAAAAGCACCAAGTTATATAAAAGAGAATTCATTGAATAAGAAATAGCAAGAATGGCTTCTGAGCAGATTAAATAGTAAATCTGCTTAGTGATTTCTCCCATAGTCTTTTAACCTGGCTGTGATAATTCTCCTTCACTCAGCTGACAGCAATGACAGAGGTCATTCAGATGTACTTCCTTCTACCATAGTTATGACAACTAGAGCATGAGAGGTGAAAGCATTTGACCAGGTCACCTGGGACTCGAAGCCAGTGCTGGAGCCCTTTCCAGATTCCTATAGACCATTAAGAAAGGGCTTGAATGGAACCTGTTTCTGCTAATCCCTGGCTTTCCACTACCTTCTGATGGCTCTAGTTAAGATGCTAAACACCCACTTTGGGTACTTAAAGTGGACTTCTTCTTAGCAAATTTCTCTATTTGGTTTCATAGTGATTATACTGTACTAGCTAACACTTTTTAGCATTTACTGTATGGCAGACATTGCTTTAAGATACTTATCTACAAAACCCTATTAATATCTCAATTTTAGAGATAATAAAACCAAGATACAGAAAAGTTAAAGAAATTGCTCCAATTCACACAGCTATTAAGTGGCAGAGGGTGATCAGAACATGGACCAGAGCAGCTCTAGAGTCCGTGTCTCTACCTACCATGATGCACCACCACTTGTAACTATCTGGGGACTCAAGTCTCATTCCTACTATATTATGAGCTCTGTGGAAACAGGAACCCTGTATATCGTGGACACTGCTGTATCCCTAGTAGTGGAATCAAAGTAGGCCTGCAATAAATATTTGTTGAATAAACAAAAAAAGTAGAGTTGGGCTAAGCTGACACTGATAAAATTATTCTGTGCTGTCATTAGAACCAGTCCTGTTTCCACTATTAACTCAAAAGACTTTTGTTAAGACCCTGCTTCTTTCTGGACCTCAGTCTTGCCATCTGTACAATGAAGGAAGTGCTGCTCTTTAAGAGACCTGCTATATATGACAGTCTAGAAGGCTTCCTCATCACTAAATCCAAGTCTTGAGATAGGGCTGGGCCAAACCCATGGCCCTAAGCCCTGCCAGTTATGCTCCAAATTTTGGTATTATATTCAAAAGTATGAGATAATAAGGTCAAGAGAGGGGGAGAGATTAAAATTGGGGTGGGGGAGTCTGGGAGGAGAGGTTCTTGGACATTTCGGGGCTGAGATTGAGAGGACTGAGAAAAATTTGGAGTTTGCTGATAATTTGCAAAAGGAATCCATCCTCAGAGGCATTTCTGGCCAGAGAATAAATGTATCAAGCAGATTATTCATGAGGTAAACAAACACCCTGTTTATTGATAGTGCTTCCTGGGCCATTTTAACAGGAAGGACAACAAACACATTTGAAAATGTAAAACATTTAGAACTCCAAGACCAAGGATCAGTAATTCCAGACTCCAGCAGATAATCAAAGGTTGCCTTCACAGCTTATTCTGGGGTAACCCAGCCACCAAAATGAATATAAAACTTTCTGGGGCCCTGGTAGCCCAAATCAGAGGGTATTGGGATGTTCTAGGAAGGATGGAAGCCAGCCTTCCTAGCTCTTTAAAGAAGAGGGAAAAGTGAGGGAGCTCAAATTTAGGAGAGAAATAATCTTATTGCATAAAAATGCTTACAGATGAGGAAACTGATATTCTCAAAAATGAAGCAATTTCCCCCAAATCACACAGCTCCTAAGTAGTGGAGCCCAGAATCAAGGCTGGGCCTATGACACTGAAAGCCCACCCCCCACCTGTCCACCCCCCTGGCTCCAACATGCTCCTCTGCTTAAGCCCTCTTTGGCTAATCCTTAATGGCTAATTAGTTGTCCCATCATTGAAAGGAATCAGAGAAAGGCAAAGGAATGGGTCTCCCATGACCTGTTGACCTTGTTGTTTCATTAAAAGGAGACAGCTGAGTCAAAACATGGTGGATTTCTTCTATAAGAATCTCATTATCCAGCATCCCCTCACTTCTGAGATGCTTCCCTTCCACTTTACCCACCACATGGAAATACTTTACTACATTTTTCTGTTTGGAGAAAATGAGTTAATACGTGTAAAATTTTCAGAACAGTGCCTGACATGCATCAGCACTATAAGGAAGTTTATTTATTTAAATAAAATAGAGTAAATATTATCATCAAAATTTTTCAGACAATTTGAAAAATATAAAGAGAGGCATGAAAATCACATATAATCTCACACTAGATATATTATAACTAAAAATTTGATGTAGTTGGAGGATTTTAACATATGTAATAAGCTTTTTTATGATGAAGGTTATTTTATTTATATTGTTTTTATAAGCTAATTTTTCTCACTTAATAATATGCTGAGGACATCATTTGATGTCAGTATAAAATATTTACATTATAATTTTAACACATCTATAATAGTCCTTTGTCTTGGTACACCAATAGCTTAATTAACTAAATCCCATTAATAGACATTCAATTTTTTTCTAATATGCTGTGTTTTGTAAACAAGGTGCTTTACATACAGGGGTGGGCAAAAGTTGGTTAATAATAATGAGAAATAACACAATAATAAATAAATAAATAAGTAAATTATTAAAGAAATAAATAAGTAATACAAAAATAAATTCAGTGTTTCGCATACTTTTGCCCACCCCATGTTTGTCTGATTCACACACTTCTCCAGATTGGCTTGCAGAAAGTTTGCACTGATCTATACTGAAACCAACATTACATTTCTCTGATTAGTAGTTTGATTGAAAAGCCTTTTAAAACTTTATTAATTTTTTATGACATTTCCATTCATGATCTTTGTTTGTTGTTTTATTGAATCATTTATCTTTTCTTAGAGATTTTTAAGAGTTTTAAAATATTAAGACTGTTAACGTTTTGTTGTGCATGTTGCATTTTTTTTCAGAATTTTTTGTTTTGTTTGCTGTGCAAAAGCTGTAGATTTATACGAAATCTATCATTTTTTTTTTTTTACTTTATGGTACCTGTCTTTAAAATAATACTAGAAAAAAAGGTGCCTTTTGCACTGCAAGAGCATAAAAATATTTACTTTTATGTTCTACATATTTATGGTTTTATTTTTCACATTTAAATCACAACCTGAAATTTACTCAGATGTATTTCCAGGGGATTTAAACCAGTCTTTCAAATCTTTGGCATTAAATTTTCAACATACTCATTTATTGAATGGGTACAAATGAGGATTTTGGTATCTTTGAAGGAAAAGCATAGTAGAAAAATTAAGTAACATCTTAGCCTACTTCCCAAAGACTTATAGTACTTTTCCCAGATTGGCACACTAAATGCAAATAGTGAATATAAAGCCTGCTCACACACACACCCTTTACATAAAGTATCAACTTTAAGACTTTTTGCTGACTTTGCCGATCACTTCTACTAAAGATACCAAGTTTCTTTGTTAAAAGGAAAATATTCCAGGGAAAGAGAGAATAACAGTGCAGAAGACAAATAACATTGTTAAGGAGAATCTATTGAAGATATGATGTGGGTAGTGTGAAGGAGGAAGGAGGAAGGAGGAAATAAATGACACAAGTAAGAAAGCTTTATAAAATATACTGGTTGTGGAGTGGAAGCCAGAGTAAATAGAGAAGACTAGCAGTTGCCAAAAGAAATGACATAGAGATAGTGAAAAGTACTAGCTCAAGAGTTGGGAACCTGGGACTCTGGTCCCAACTCTTTCACCATGGAACTTTGACAAGTGCCCTCTCTTCTCCAGGTGTTGATACCTTCACCTTTATGTGTGAGTGTGGGAGACTTGTTAGGATGAGGGGGATAGATTAGATTCATTTCAGAAAATAATTATTGATGACAATTAGAGGCTAACTCAAATTTCTTCCAGCTCAGCTGGAGTATGATAAGGAGCCCTAAAATTTCCAGAAGATGGACCTTCTGGAACTTTGTAGCACCTGGACTGGATAGGGTTGTCAGGTCTAGGAAGGTAGCTAGGCCAGTATCTACAGCAGATGTGAGGAAAAATTTGGTGGGATGAAAAAGAAGCAATAAGTTGGGTCAAGTGCTGCAGTCTTATAGAACATGTAGTAAAGAGGGCTTAAGGAGCTGCCAGCCACCCATCACTGTTGGACCTTGCCTATATGGCTGTCTTGAAATCCACATAATAACTACCACCTCCCAAAAACTAGGTATTTGGTGCTCTGCTCCCGTAAGAGGATTTCATCACATATTCACTCATTCATCCACAGAGTAAACATGGACTGAGGCAGCAATGTGCAAGGCACTATCTGGCTTTTGCTCCTGCCCATTGGCCTTTCATTGAACTTCAGCATTAGGAGCCTAGATATTTGCAAGCTTTAAATGCTCTCCTGTCTCCTTATCTACCAGAGCTGCTCCTTTTGGACAAATTTTGCATTTTCAAAGTTGCTTCCAGCCATGAGTCACATCACTGCACATCTTGGTGACATCTAGGAGATTATATTTATTGCCTTATCTTTAAGTATCAGTGCTGCTCTCCTCATACCCAATGCTCCATTGGGATATTGACATCTGAGAACATGTTTTGTTTTTTACCACTTTTCCAGTTATTTTCTCCTAAGAATCACTGACCATCTTTTTCCTTTTTCTCTGCCATATTCAAAGTCCTTCAAGGTGCTCATATTTATGGGACAATTTGAGCATTCCATCTCTATCTTCTGCTATCCTGAGCAATAAGTCTCCAAGCATTCCATCTCTATCTTCTGCTATCCAGAGCAATAAGTCTCCAAGCATTCATTGATTGAGCTAACATTTATAGAAGGTCCAGTTCACTGTGTGCAAGGCACTGTCCTAAATAGAGCAAATGTGGCAATAAGAAGACACCCAAGGTCTCTGCCCTCATGGAATTCCATTCTAGAGGGGACTAACTGATAGCAAGTACTTGGAAGCCTTATAACTTATCATCACTTTAATAGATTGCCATTGAGGAGAATGGAGTTATCTCTAAACATTCAAATATCTAGCCATAGTAGAAAAATAGAAATAACACTCTTCCACACCGCCAAATACATGTCCATATATGATTTTCTCTTCTTATAAGCTTTAAGAAATAATAAAAATAGCACTCATGTCCCTAGCCCTTCAAATGAAGCCCAGATTATACTTTGTTTCCTAAAGTTTCTGTTGATGTTGTAGCAATTAAGATATCATCCATAAGGAAATTTGTTCCAGAGTAATAAAGACCCCTGTCCAAAGCTCAACCAGGCCTTTCTTGGGAGCTCTCCAGAAGGCTGGTCTGAGTGGGTTTGGCCTCCTTTCCCTCCACTGGGACACTACAGCACGCATGGATAATTTCATATCTCTCATGGAAAGAAAATAAAGTATTGCTTTTATTATTACTCACATGCCATGGATCTTAAGAACCTGCTGATATTGGAACAACCTAGATATTGGCTCTGCGTATCCCTTATACGATTAATTTAATGCTGCCTACACCATTATTCATGACGCTCCCATTATCTGTTGGGCCACAGAGGGACGTCGGCTTCCAATAGACTCTCAGACACTATTACTCTGCTTTGTTGATGATGACTACAAATGCAAACCTCTCCCAGAGTATGTAGAAAGATGTAAATGATAAGCGTTTTTTTTCTGGTTATATTAGAGTTACTGTTTGGCATTTTATAGCATAAATTTAGAACAGCACATTTTCCAACAATGTCCTCTTTTGTGCTCCCTAGGATGTAATCACTGTATTCTTAGAATGGGATCTCTTTTTAAAAATATACATAGTTTTATTGATTTCAGAGAGGAATGAGAGAGAGAGAGAGAGAGAGAGAGAGAGAGAGAGAGAGAGAGAGAAGAGAAACATCAATGATGAGAATCATTGATCAGCTGCCTTCTGCATGTCCCCTACTGGAGACTGATACCACAACCCTGGCATGTGCCCTGATCAGGAATGGAACCGTGACCTCCTAGTTCATAGGTTGATACTCAACCACTGAGCCATGCTGAACATGCAGAATGGGATCTCTTTTTATGTTGACTATACCCCTGCATTCCACATACTGCCACCAGAAGGGAGAACGGGCAAGGAGCCCATTGGCAAAGCATGAAGATGAGTTGTTCCATTCATGTAAAAAAAAAGTCTGCCCATCTTCTGGCAGGCTTAAGACCAACCTGAGAGAGCACATAGCCATATTGATTGAAGGCAAGAAAGGATATTAACTGCAAAGTTATGTTGGTCATACAGAGTAATGGTCTCAAAAGCCCTCAGAAGAGATAGGCATTGTCACCCCCAGAAAACAGCTTGACAAATGGCATGAAGCCTGCAGAAAGGGTGTAGTGATGCTCTGGGTGCCAGCAGTGTTGGCTAGGGAAAGAGAAGGTACACAGGATAAATGACACCTGTCACCACTTTTCCTCACCATTGAATGTTATAGATAGGATGTGTCACCAAAATCTGAATGTGCACACATGGTACAAACCCAAGGGTCAGTAGCGGACCATCAGGAGTTCAGAGCCCTGAACTCATCCTGTGCCCATTGTGAGTATCACATAAAATCAGCACATCAGCATCATTATGGCTTCTTAATCTTGCCCAATGTTGTGAAAGAAATGCTATGCCAGTCAGTGGAGGCATCTTCTCACTAGGACTCACACTTATAACCAAAGCCTAGCCATGGGACCTTAGGAAAACCTATAGGTATGATACCTGGGGTTCCTTGTGGCATCTTGTTATCCCCATGTGAGGGATATAGGGTCAGAGAGAAGAAATAGGAATTGAAACCCATGAGAGCCCTGGTTCAAACTTGGGCATTCTGCCTAAAAAGAATTGCTGTCTCTGGCTGGTCCCAGGCACTGGAGGGAAACATAAAACATCGTGAAGGTGCTGCAAAGCCTGGATCTTCCTGAGGCATGGAACTAGAGTAGGGCACTACATGCCATGGACTAAGACTAGTATTAGATAAAGTGATAGAACATTTGGGGAGCTAAGTTGGGGAAGGGGAAAGTGAAGATAAGAGGATAGAGCCAATGAATAAGAAAACTGAAGTGTCATTGGTTGGAAATATTGAGAGAGTTGAAAAACTGATATACTGGAAATAAATGAATTAGCCAGCAAGAAATTAAGGAAGCCAGGTAGTAAGCCTCATGAGTTTGATTTCAAAGGTGGAATAGATGTGAGTGATGATAACTTCCAGAGTCATTATGGCTGTGATGGGGTAGATGGGGAATTAGAGATAAAGAGGTCAGGAAACTTAGATCAGGGTGCTAGTTGGATCATTTTCACAGATGACAATGTCACTCAAGATTATGGACATTTTGGAATGTAGAAGAAGACCAAGAGAGGGGCCAAAGCTGTTCGAGTATGAGAGGAGGTAATGAGTAGGGTAGCAGGGCTTCCAAAAGTTTCATAACTCCAGTTTAATAGTTCTAAAGAGAAAATAGCATCTTCTGTTCACTCATTTAACAAGCAGTTATGAAGTGCCCAAGATATAATATATAAACAAAGCATTATCATTTCTCTCCTATTCAATGTTGTACTTGTGAAGTGCAGGGAGCTAATTAAATGTAAAATCACTAAATAAATGTCAGACACACTATCAGTGCTCACAATAAAAAAAAACTGAATAAAATGCAAGCTACTTACAGTTTACTAGCGAGAAAATATATGATGCTCATATTTATTAAAATCAGCATAAACAGGGCATGTTTCCCTACATTATATCTTTGGAGCCTACCAATCATTCTGCACTGTAGACAAGGAAGGGATTATTATCTAATTTTTGCACATGGGAAAATCAGTTCTGAAGCATAAAGTGACTTGCTCAAAGCCACAAGATTTTATAAGCATCAGTGGCAGGATTCCAAGTATTCCCTTCTTGCTATTTGCTTAACTGGCATCACTTTGTCACCCTATGAAATACCCATTTTTCAATGCCATGAACATCACATTTTGGGAGGGCTGTCTGGATTTGGATTTCTCTCCTCTTTTCCTCCATATAGCAATTGCCTTGAACACTCTTCACAATCACTTCCCTCAGGAGGATTTAAACAAGTACATCATGTTCCATTTGAGAGTAACCTCAATATTCATTCAGAAGTCTAGAAAGCATACAGTAAAACTGCCCTGAACTCTCTTGCTTTGCGTTTCATTTTTCTTAGAATTTTTTGATACTAAATTGCCCCAGTTAACCACACATGGTGCATTTAACAAAGTGCTGAACACAGAACAGGCATTGAGAAAGCACAGGCTCTAAAGGTTGCGAAGCAACCTATAGTATTAAAAAAGAAGAAGAAGAAGAAGAAGAAGAAGAAGAAGAAGAAGAAGAAGAAGAAGAAGAAGAAGAAGAAGAAGAAGAAGAAGAAGAAGAATGAGAAGAAGAAAGAAAAAAAGAAAAACCCTGCATGTTCATAGGAAAGTATGCCTTTCACTGAACCAAGTTTTTCCTCTTGTATTTTCCTGAATCTGCTTTCAAATTCTGTTCTTTGTTGCTTTACAAAAAAGGTTGTTTCTTCATTAGCCTTTAAACCGTGCTGATAATAGGCTCTGAAATTCCTGAAAAGCTGTATGACAGAGTGGGGAACGAGGCCAGTGGGCTGTTACACTATTAGCATCTTACTATAGCAATCTCATTCTTGTTTTGTGTTCTCCAGTAATTAATACCCTATAAAAGCAAATGATTCACCAGTATCTTGGTCTGATATTTCCTGTATGGTTAGGTGCAAAATCCCTCAGATTTGTAGTTGTCAGTCCAAATAGGTGAATTCTTTTTCTAAGTTTTAATTTTACACTCCAGTGTCACTTCCCAAATGGATTTACAGAGAATTCTCCAAGGATGATGGGGGTTTATTTGAATAAGCAGTCTTGACACTTTTTAATAAAACATTCATGGCTGGCCTGCTGCAGTGGCCTTCACACTGGACTGCTCTTCTTCATCATTGTCCCCAGGTGCACCTTATGAGCTACTTCCCAAGGATCACTTTTGAAGGCTCCCCACTGCCTAGAGAATGACATATAATTTTCTTAACTTGGCCCACAGGGCTCTCTCCAAACTGACTCACATCTACTTTCCCACCTTGCTGCATGCCATTTTCCCTGTTCTACTTCATGGGTCTAAGTCTCTGACCCTCTAGGATAGTCAAGCCTGAGTTTTCTTATGTCTGATTAGAAGGCCGCTGGACTTTGATTGAGGAAAGATGCAATCCTCAGCAATGGACTAATTTATCTCACGCTCTTTTCTAACTGATGTTCATTTGAGGGAAGCTTGGCATTTTTTAGAGAAGGATGCTAATTACATAACTTAGAGAAAATAATGCAGACCCAAATCGAAGAATCTGATTCTAACTTTAGTGACTTGTCCCCAATCTTCTTTTCTAGTAATGCTTATGAGGACACCCAACCACCTAGGCCTTTTTCTTTGGGTTTCATGATGGAGGACAGTAGGTAGACCAAAACAGTTCACCTTGCACCCTAGAGCAGATTTAGGTTATGGCAGCTGCCAGATGTGGTGAGATCATTAATTAGCTCTTCTCTGAACTTGCATTGAGATCTGCTCTTCATATATATATATATATATATATATATATATATATATATATATAGTATGTCTCTCTGGCTCCAGATTACCCTTCACTCCATTCTAAAAGCACCCAATTTCTTGAAGATTCCTCTCATATTTAAATCCATGGAACAGATGGTTCTTTTTTAGCTAATTAACCAAAACCTTCCTTAGTGATTGGGTAGATGAGCACTTTGCTGTGGTTCTGCTGACTGAGGGAGCCACTAGTGTATAACAGTAACCAAGCTAAAATCGAGGGTTGGTGTGTGTGTGTGTGTGTGTGTGTGTGTGTGTGTGTGTGTGTGATTAACTTACCTTTCTACCATACCATCACTTGACTTTCGGAGCTCTGCCATGCAGCTTCCAGTATAAGTTTTGGAGTTCTTCCCAAGCTGACTGTCCTTGGTTTTTTGATTGGTCCCATAGCCTGGGAGGCTGAGCCTGCTTGTGAGGTCTGTATACAGGAACAGAAAGTACCAAGCTATGACAATGGCCTCTGAGGCACTTCTGAAAGGGAAGCACACGTGTCTTGGTGCATGGATTGTGAAATACACATTTTCATTATTGGGAGATAATTAATTTTGAAAGGTGGACGTTGGAAAGTATTGTTTTTCTATTCATTGGTTTTTCTTGATTATATCCCGGAAAGTTGAAGTTAACTGAATTACAATATAAGTCAGGTGTCATCCAGATAACAAGGGTATGCTTCAGAACAGGTGAAAATTATTTATTCTATTATGTAGCATTAGGTATATGCCAGAGGGCATGTATTTCTGGAATTTATTTTTTCATATATAGAAATAAATTCCTTCTCTAGGAAGTATATTTAATAACCAAAATTATATTACACCCATGAAAATAGGAAAAATAATAACCCTGGACTCCCAGAAGCAAGAACTGGTGGCAATTTCAAACTCATCTAACCCAAAGCCTTCATTTTGCAGAAAAGGGAAACTGAGGCTTTAAGGAACGTTTTTTTGTCCAATATCATATAACTAGTTGATGGCAAAGCCAGGCCTCATAAAATCTAGGACAATCTCATCTGCTAAAAATGTGAACTAAAGTATTTTTTACCATGGAAAGAAATAATGTCATTGACTGGCTTGTGTTAGATACAGAGGTGAGCAAGACAGCTTAATAGAAGGGCTGAGACAAGAACATACATCACTGGAAAACGCAAACAACCATATGAGAGGTATAGAGAAGGTTTATGGAAATTTAGAGGACATGAGCATTTATAGTTATTGACGAGTGGAGGAAAGCTCTCAGGGAGGATTTTCTGGAGGAAGTATTAATGGCGCTACACTTTGAAGATTAGTCAAAATTTGACAGGTAGAGAGGGAATCAGGAAGAAGCAGAAAAATCATTTTTTTTTAAATTTGTAGTAAGAGTTTCCTTTAAATAACTAGTTTCTTTATTATATTAAAAATATAATGAGTCCAAATCAATATACAGATTTAATGCAATCCCCATCAAAATCCAAATGTCAATTTTTAAAGAAATAGAATGAGAAATCAGATTTGTATGGAACCCCAAATAGCCAAGGCAATCATGAGAAAAAAAAAAAACAAAGCTGAGGGTATCACACTACCTGACTTCAAATGATATACAGAGCTATGAGAATCAAAACAGCTAGGTATTGGCAGAGAAACAGACACACAAATCAATGGAACAGAATAGAGAGCCCAGCTATAAAACCACATGTATATGGACAGAAAATTTTTGACAAAGGAGCCAAAAACACACAATGGAGCAAAGATAGTCTCTTCAATAAAATGATGCTGGAAAAACTGGAAAGCCACATGCAAAGGAATGAAACTTATTATAGTTTTGTACAAAAATTAATTCAAAGTGGATCAAAAACCTAAATATAAGACCTGAAACAATAAGTTACATAGAAGAAAATATAGGTACCAAACTTATAGACCTTGGTCATAGAGAGCATTTTATGAACTTGACCCCAAAGGCAAGGAAAGTAAAGGCAAAAATAAATGAATAGGACTATATTAAACTAAAAAGCTCTGCACTGAAGAAAAAAAATGGCGGCGGAATAGACAGACATGTCCCGAGCCTTGTCCCGGAGCAGATAGAAAGAACAGCTGAGGGTCGCACGGGGAGTGTTTGTTGGTGAGTTGAGGGACAGCTATACTCCAGAAGAAGGTGGGGGACTGCTGGACTGGGCTCCCTTGACCGGGCAGCCCCCACTGCTGCTGGGTTCCCTCCCAGAGCAACCAGCTCAGACACGGAAATCGAGCCATCTTGAAGGGGAAAGTGGATGTTATTGGAAGCCTGAAAATCTACAACTATGGCACCCACCGAACAGCTGTGAACCCCAGAACACCAGTCCCCAATTGGTACAAACACGTGGATTCAGATGAGCTCTACACTCCACCATGGAAAGGTCAGATTTTGCCTGGGATAAGGTGAGTTCTCTGGTCCTGGCAGGAGAGAGAAACACGCACACTGCAGGAGCTGGAGGACCAGGGGAAGTCTGCGCCTAGAAAAATCCGTGGCTGTTGGGGCTGGCATGATCCATGAATGTGGAAAAGGGTCCTCAGAGCTGCTAACAGAAGGGATCTCTAAAAAGCAACCCATTTTGATCTGATGCAAAAGGACAGCCTAAAAATTTTAAAAGTGTGCTGGCTGCTTAGACCCAAGGGGGGAAAAAAGACTGCACAGACTTGCGCGCAGCCCTGGAGTTCGAACAGTTACACTTTTTCCTCTTTATATCCTTGCTTCTGATTACTAAGCCCAATATATAGGATCACCCAATTGGGGACACCCTAAGAGACTCCATGGGAAAGTTGTTTTTCTGGAACCTGGGGATCAGAGCGGGGAATAACCATCAGAGAACCAGCTCTAGAGCAACCCACTCCCACAAACCGGTATTGAGTGCCACAGGGAAAGCAGGATCTAAGCACAGGCTAGAGAGGACCTATAGACCCAGAGGTCAATCCAGAAACACTCCCACCCAGGGGTTGAATCACAAATTGACTCTTGTGTAATCACAAAGGAATACAAGAAATTAAGACACACTGTCTGCTTAAAAATCAGGACTGACTTACAACACTGAGGAGCAGTGGAATGCAGGGAACTGCAATACTGTCTTGACTGGGAAACAGGCGTGCCAAACAGAAAGGATAGAGGAAGTGAATGACCTTCATTACTGCACATTTATTTTTATTTTTATTTTTCATCTTTTACTTAAGAAACTAACTTTTTTTCTTTTTTCCTCACTTGATTTTACCTTTTTATTTATTACATTTTTATTTTCAATCAGTATTATTACTATTTACCTTTTTTTTTTTTAAGTGTCATTTTATTTTCTCTTTATTTTACTTTGGGATTAGTGTTCTACATTCTATTTCCATCTTTCCTTTAGCATCATTTTACTCTATCTCAACTCTACCTTTATGCCATCACTCTCTTCCTAACTTTTCCCCTTTTGTTGTCCTGTTTCTCTTACCCTTTTCCTGCTTTCGATTTTCCCTATTCTTTCTTTTTACTCCCTGTTAAAATTTCACCCTACTTATATATCTAATTTCCAATCCCCTGCTCCAAGTCCATATACACCTCTCTCTTCTCTGTATTCACTATCCAAAAATTGTTTTTCCCTCTGTCCTTTTGTTGTTGTTTGCTTGAATGTTGATTATATCGATTTTTTGTGATTGTTTATGAGATTGTTTTGCTTATTCTTTTTGTTTGTTTGTTTTTTTATTTTGTTTTTGTTTGTTTTTTGCTTCTGTTTTCCCTCGCCTCCTTGATATTAGTTGTTATTTGTAGTTTGTATACATCTCCAGGTACTTGTTGCTGGCATTTGTTGGGATTAGTGGCTGTTCTATTGGAGTTTTCTCCCCATATATATATAGTTTGTTCCCCTCTTCTTTCTTATTCTCTTTCTTTTCTCTCCTACTTTTTATTTTCCTTTTCCCAATTTCATTTTTGCACTCCTTTCTTTTTTATTTTTTCTCTTCTTCTTTCTCTCCTATCCTCTGATTTCCCTTTCTCTGGTGATCACCTTTATTTGGGGTTATTAATATTGTGAATACATTTCTGTTCAGTGCCTTGTGCATTGTGTCTGGTTGTGTTGTATTTTGTGCCTTTAAATCAATGCAGGAGAGAGAGAACTACATAACCAGACACCTGGAGAAGAGAGACCATGGGGATACAAAGAAACATCCTGCATATGAAAGAAAAGCAGGCATCACCAGAAAAGGAAGTAAACGAAATGGTTGCAAGCAACCTGTCAGAGAAAGAATTCAGAGAAATGGTCATAAGGTGGCTGAAAAGAATGGAAGACAAATTCGACAATATGAGTAAGAACCAAGAGGAAATGACAAAGAACCAAGAAGAAATGAAAAATGACATCACTGCTGTAAAGAACCAAATAGAAAGCATCAAGAGTAGACTAGAAGAAGCAGAGGACCGCATCAGTGAGCTAGAGTACAAGGTAGGAAAAAATACCCAAGTAGAGCAGCTTAAAAAAATATTAAAAAGCAGGAGGAGAGCCTAAGGGAACTTTGGGACAACAAGAAACAAAACAACATCTGCATAATAGGGGTGCCAGAAGGAGAGGAAACTGAGCAAGGAATAGAAAACCTGTTTGAAGAAATAATGACAGAAAACTTCCCTGATATAGGGAAGAAAAAACCCACACAAATCCAAGAAGCTCACAGAGTCCCAAGAAAAATGAACCTCAAAAGACCGACGCCAAGGTACATTATAATTAAATTGGCAAACACCAACGACAAAGTAAGAATCTTAAAAGCAACCAGAGAAAGACAGAAAGTTACCTACAAAGGAACCCCCATCAGACTAGCGACTGATTTCTCAACAGAAACTCATCAGGCCAGAAGGGAATGGAATGAAATATACAAAGTCATGCAAAGGAAGGGTCTGAATCCAAGAATACTCTACCCAGCAAGGCTATCAATCAAAATTGAAGGTGAAATCAGGATCTTCACAGAAAAAAAATGGACTAAGGGAATTTATTACCACCAAACCAGCAATTCAAGAAATGCTAAAGGGTCTGCTGTAAAAAAAAAAAAAAAGAAAAAAGAAAAGAAAGAAAGAAATAGGAAGCGAAGAAGGAACACAGGGGTAAAGAATAAAAATGGCGACAAGTACCTATCAATAATAACTTTAAATGTAAATGGATTAAATGCCCCAATCAAAAGACATAGGGTAACGGATTAGATAAGAAAACACGACCCATATATCTGCTGTCTACAAGAAACCCCTCTCAGAAAAAATGACGCACACAGACTGAGGGTGATGGGATGGAAAAAGGTTTTTCAGGTGAATGGAAATGAAAAAAAAGCTGGGGTAGCAATACTTATATCTGACAAATTAGATCTCAAAGTGAAGGACATAACAAGAGATAAGGCAGGCCACTTCATAATACTAAAGGGAGCAATCCAAAAAGAAGAAATAACTCTGGTAAACATATATGCACCCAATACAGGAGCACCCAAATACATAAAAAAAACTTCTGGAGGATATCAAGGGAGAGATTGACAGCAATACAATCATAGTAGGAGACTTTAATACCCCCTTATCACCATTGGACAAATCCTCTAAACAAATAATCAGCAAAGAAACATCAATCCTAAATGACTCACTAGACCAGATGGAATTAACCCTTTGCACTCGCTTGTTTTTTTCTCGATTCCTTTATTCTACTTGGGATTTAATTTTTTAAATACCCCAGATTTTACAAAGCGTGGCAGTAGAATAAAAAACTGGAGTTTCTTTTCATACAAACTTATTTGGATTTTTTTATATTTCAAATTATTGATACATTCAAAGAGTATAAAAAGAGCTGCTACCAATGCTAACCGTGTCGAGTCACACTTGACATCCGAGTGCAAAAGGTTAATTGTCATCTTCAGAACATTTCACCCCAAAGCCACAGAATATACATTCTTCTCAAGTGCACATTGGTCATTTTCAAAGATAGACCATATGTTGGGTCATAGGCAAAGTCTCTTCAAATTCAAGAAGATAGGAGAAAAGATGGCAGCTGGCAGGAAGGAGGTGAGGGAGCGGAAGTGAATGAGTGAGGGTATGAAAGGAGAGTGTGTGGATGTGCGTGGTGTGTGTGTGTGAGTGAGGGAGGGACAGTTACATCTCCCAGGAGCAGCAGGGGCTGGCAGACAGGCTCTCCTTGACAAGGAGAGACTACCACCACTGCGAGCACTCCCCGGACGGCGGAACTCCAGCATGGAGCTCACGCCAACTTGAAGGGGAGAACGGCCTTTTCTAGGAGCTCATCAGCACCACCAACCAGACAGGCCTTGGAACTGTCCCGCGACCCAGCAGCCACTCCAGCCAAAATCCTGCCACCCCAGCTGCAGACCCGTGGACCCTGGGACCTCCACCTCCAAAGGTGCACTGCTCAGCAGCCGTAAGTGCAACCTCCCCCTCCCCAGCGGCAGAACTCCGGATTCTCCTGTTTCCAGCCCTGCAGGCACCCGGGGCACTTCACTCTGGATTTGCATGTTTCCAGCCGGATTTGTGCGTTTCCAGCCATGCAGACAGCCAGGGCACTCCACTCCTTAGGCAGTGCTTGGGAGCTGCTGAGAGCCCCCGAGGGTGTGATTCTGCACAGACAAGGACGCGCGACCCCGCAGTAGAAATTCTGAATTCCCTCTTCCTGGATAACTGCCCACATTCACCTCAGTGGCTCAACCTCAGTGCCAGGACCCCTCAGGATGCATCAGAGCTCTCCACCAGGAAACACACCTCCACAGATGCGAAGCTCCAACAGGCAGGCACCCTGAGCCCATCTACCCACAGGGTGCTCGTGGGAGCCACTGTGAGCTCTCCCTGGGTGCGATCTTGAACAAGCGGGGGCGCATTACCCCCCAGCAGTGGAAGTTTTGAATTCACTCATCCTGGATACCTGCCCACAGTTGCCTCAATTGCGCGGCTACACTGCCAGGGCCCCTCAGAGTGCTTCAGTGTGCCTCGCTGGCAAACTTACCGCGGATGCTCCTGTGAGCCGCCACTGGGAGTAAGTGCCTATCCACTACAGGTGCAACAGCAAAAGCTGGGTCTGCTCACCCCACGAATGCAGAACTCTGGGCACCACAGTCACGCCTTTCCAGAGAGCAGGCCCCCTGAGCCCCATCACCCCAACAGATGGTTCCTGGGTACCACTGTGAGTCCCTGCTGGGCACGTGTGATTTCAATTAAGGGTGCAAAACAGCAAAAATTGGGACACTCCACTCCACGGTGGCTGACTTCTAGACACCGCAGTTATGCCTCTCAAGCTCACAGGCCTACATCAAGAGAACCCAAATAGCTCAAGTAGGAGCTACACTAGATTAACAAGCCCAGGAGAACTGAGAGATTATGCCAGAAGCACCATCCCCAAAAGAACCTGGATAGAAAAGCAACTGGATCTACAATTAAAACATTACAGGAAAACATGGGAAGACAAAAAAGCAATCCCCAAAGGAAAGAAAAAGAGGAATCACCAGAAAGGGAGTTAAATGAATTCGAGGCTAGCAGCTTATCAGAGATAGAATTCAGAGTAATGGTTATAAGGATGTTTAAATGGCTAGATGACAAATACACACAACTCAATGACAAATACACACAAATCAATGAGAACTATAAGGAGCTGAATGAGAATGTCACCAACATGAAAAGAAACCAAGAGGAGATGAAGAACGACATAGCTGCAATAAAGAACACAATGGAAGGCTTAAACAGTAGACTAGAAGAGGCTGAGGACTGCATCAGCGAATTAGAAGACAAAGTAGGAAAAAACACACAAACACAGCAGCAACTAGAAAGAAGACTTAAAAAGCAAGAGGAGAGCCTAAGGGAGCTTTGGGACAACACAAAATGAAACAACATTTGCTTAATAGGGATACCATAAGGAGAGGAAGAGAAGCAAGGAATGGAAAACCTGTTTGAAGAAATAATGACAGAAAACTTCCCTGATATTGGCAAGAAAAAAACTATCCAAGTCCAAGAAGCACATAGAGTTCCAAACAAGATGAATCCCAAAAGGACAACACCAAGACACATCATAATCAAATTGGCAAACACCAATGACAAAGTAAGAATCTTAAAGGCTGCCAGAGAGGGACAGAAAGTTACTTACAAGGGATCTCCTATTAGAATATCAACTGATTTCTCAACAGAAACACACCAGGCCAGAAGGAAATGGAATGAAATATACAAAGTGATGCAAAGCAAGGGACTGAATCCAAGAATACTATACCCAGCAAGGCTATCATTCAAAATTGAAGATGGAATCAGGAGCTTCACAGACAAAAAAGGGCTAAGATAGGGGGCTTAAGAACCCTTTGAGACCTGTTGCCAATGTTTAAAGTAGGGTCTTCAATGAACAAAAAGAAGACCTGTTCATCAAGTCTGCATGTGGCATAACGTTGTTAGAGAGAGGGAGTAAATTGACGACTGAAGCAAGACTTGAAAAGATGTAGCAAGCTGGAAGAACAGCCTGAAACCAAGAAAATGTACATTTGTACTAAAAAACTAAACATATAAAAACAAGATGCGAGAAAACTGGCTCTGAAGCAGTCTATGAGGGAAGACATAGGGAATGATCAACTGGAAGTGCTTGGTTTTTCTATAAGCTTAAAGCAGCAAAATGTAATTATTAAACTGTAACATCCTGAAGGGCAGAAATCACTTCTTAAATATTTTAATATCCCTCCTCTGCCGAGATAGGGCCTAATACAGAGTATGAGCTCAATAGAACTTTCTTAAATGGAGTCAAAACTGAAGAAAAAAAAAAAAGCCTAGAGCAATAGTCTCCACTAATGAAAAAGCTGTGGTAGGAACACCAGGAAGGGCTGCCGGCTTTCCTCTGATGTACAACCTGCATGAAACTGCTCTAGGTTTCTTCTCTCATTTTCTTCTTTTTTTTTCTTTTTTCTTTATTGATTAAAGTATCACATATTTGTCCTCATCCCCCCATTTCCATCCCAAACCCCTCCCCACGCATGCCCCCAGCCCCCTGTTGTCCGTGACCACTGGTTAGGCTCATATGCATGCACACAAGTCCTTTGGTTGATCTATCCCCATTACCCCCACCCTCCCCTACCTTCCCTCTGAGGTCCGACAGTCAGAACTATGCTTCCTTGACTCTGGGTCTGTTCTTGTTCATCAGTCTATGTTGTTCATCATTTCCCCTAGATGAGTGAGATCATGTGCTACTAGAAATACACTTATAAGAACTGAAAATGAGACAAGCAATAATAGTTATGCTGAGAGGCAAATGAATCAGTCTGTAGTGAGTTTCTTTCTGGGCCAACAGTTCTTTTGAGTCCCAATTTCAATGACAAACAGTTCCTTATGTGTACATGTTAGCAATGATATTTCAGTTCTGGATGGTGGACAAATGGTGGTAATGCAGGTCCGACCCTCACTGGTTTGTTCCTGGGCAACCTGCAGTGACACACAGCTGCTGACTACTAGTATGGCAAGGTGTCATCAGCGTCTTCCATCTATGGACTGTTTCTCTTCTGTCTTCATGGCTGGAGTAGTTAGTGCTGTCAATTCCTCTCTGTTGCAGGAATCCACATGGTCTTGGAGTTTTTTTCTGAAGACATACAAACATATTTTTGACCAAAAGTTAATAAAGAAATCTTTTCTATAAATTTGACTTGTGTTCTTTTTTCATTTTTTGCCCAAACTATTTTCCTTTGGCTTGTTTTGACACCATGTATGTTTTACATGGGTGTCTTGTTGTTAGCATTACAAATAAAAGTTACTTTTCTAAAGTAAAAATTTTCTAGATGTAATTTACTTACAGGATATTTTTCCTTACATGATATTCTTCTACTATCCCCCCTTTTTTGATTTAAATATTAGGAGGCTTTTGGAAATTTTATGATGTAGTCTTGATAGCTTTTAAATTTTAATTTTTTGCACTAAAATATGACTGCTTTAGGTTCATTACATGTTACACAATTTTACCATGAGATGAACTAACAATAAAAATTTTAGTTAACACTTTAGGAACAGCTTTTTGTCCAATACAATTAATTTTTCTAGAATATTGACTTATTTCAATTAGCCAATTTAAATTAGTCTGAAAACTTGACTACTATTTTACTGTCAAATTTAATACTCTAACAACAATCTTATTTTACCCTGTAAATATTAGTGGAGAGGATTATTTGCCTTCTTGAGTAGGCCCTGAGCATTCCTGGTGCTAGGCTGGATTTAGATATCAAAAACCCACTTCCCCACACCATAGGTACAAGACAACTCAAACAAGTCTTGTTGCAGTGAGAGGGCAGCTGCTGTCAGCCAAGTCTCTGTCTGTTACCTGGGTCCCCATTTGAGCTGGGCATGGGAAGTGAAGCAACCATGGGGGCAGGAGACCTCCCTCAGAAGGGGTGAGGGTTCAGGCCCCTGCAAAGTTGGGGGGATGAAGGTCTGTGCCCCACCGCTGTTGACCCCCAAGTTCTCTCCTGATGGCCCCTCTGGGACTGTGCCTGTCTTAGGTTGTTCCTTCCCTGAAGAATCTTACCTGTCTCTGGCTAACCAGCCATCCTCCGGGGCCAAGCAGGGTGATGTGAGGTTCAGTTCTGTCTCCTTGGTAGCCTATTCACCCATGGCCTCCATGCCCAGCACCTGCCTTGGGATCCCCTCGCCTGCTGGCGGGGCCCCAGCACTGATCACATATCGTGGGGAACCCAGGTTTCTTCTCCAGGGAAGGCCCAGCTCGCCCCACTGGGCGAGAGATAGATCCATGGTACCAGCCATCACGAGGCTTCAACCTCGGCATGAACAGAAAGCTTAGGCAACAGCTGTGGGCAATTGGATTGTGAGAAGAGGGTCCCTCTTGGCGAAAATGGCAAGAAGGGCCAATATAGAATGTTCAGGTGCCTTCCCAGGGGGCCCTCTACACAATGGAAGGGTTTAAATCCTTTCACGTCCTTTTTAAATTGCTGCCAGACATTCAAATAATTAGTTTGTAACTTCTTCACTGATACTGCTCCTAGGGCAATGGAAACTAAAGAGAAAATAAACAAATGGGACTACATAAAAATAAAAAGCTTTTGCACAGCAAAGGAAACCATCAATAAAACAACAAGAAAGCCCACTGCATGGGAGAACATATTTGCCAATGATATCACTGATAAGGGTTTAACCCTTTGCACTCGCTTGCTTTTTTCTCAATTCCTTTATTCTAATGCTAACCATGTCGAGTCACACTCGACATCCGAGTGCAAAAGGTTAATCTCCAACATTTACAGAGAACTCATACAACTTAACAAAAAGAAGATAAACAACCCAATAAAAAAATGGGCAACTGATCTAAATAGACACTTTTCGAAAGAAGACAGAAGGAAGGCCAAAAGACATATGAAAACATGCTCAAAGTTACTAATCATCAGAGAGATGCAAATCAAAACAACAATGCGGTACCAACAATGTGGTATCATCAACAAATCAACAAATTACAAGTGTTGGTGAGGATGCGGAGAAAAGGGAACTCTTTTGCACTGCTGGTGGGAATGCAGACTGGTGCAGCCACTGTGGAGAACAGTATGGAGTTTCCTCAAAAACCTAAAAATGGAACTCCCATTTGACCCAGTGATCCCACTTCTAGGAATATATCCCAAAAAACTAGAAACACCAATCAGAAAGGATATATGCACCCCTATGTTCATAGCAGCACAATTCACCATAGCTAAGATTTGGAAACAGCCTAAATGCCCATCAGCAGATGAGTGGATTAAAAAACTGTGGTACATCTACACAATGAAATACTATGCTGTGGTAAAAAAGAAGGAGTTCCTACCATTTGCAACAACATGGATGGAGATGGAGAGCATTATGCTAAGTGAAATAAGCCAGGCAGAGAAAGGTAAATATCACATGATCTCACTCATTTGTGGAATATAATGAAGGGCATAGACTGATGAACAAGAACAGATCCAGAGACTGAGAAATCAATCAGAACCTCAAACCTCAGGGAAGGAGGGGGTCGATGGGAGTAAGGAGGAGAGATCAACCAAGGGACTTGTGTGCATGCATATGAGCCTAATCAATGGACACAGACAACAGCAGGGTAGGGCATGAGTGGGGGGTGGGGGGTAATGGGAGAATAAGGACACATGTGTAAAATAATAATAATAATAATAATAATAATAATAATAATAATAAAGAAATAAAAGAAATTGTGAGGTAACCAGAACCCCAAGAACGCCTAAGAACATCTTTCT
Organism: Eptesicus fuscus; assembly: GCF_027574615.1. Taxonomy (NCBI): domain Eukaryota; kingdom Metazoa; phylum Chordata; class Mammalia; order Chiroptera; family Vespertilionidae; genus Eptesicus; species Eptesicus fuscus. The sequence continues at coordinate 92,519,222 of NC_072473.1, forward strand.
TGCCATGCTAGCAGTCATCAGCTGTACAGTAATATTACCTGGGGCAAATGGGGAAGTATTTTGGACTTATGTTCCTGACCCTTCATGGGTAAGAGCCCTTACGTGGGCTGATCCCCCACCTAATATAGTCACCAATAATACCAAACACCTTGGTCATCCAGGAGGACCATGGGTGGGGCAAGGAAGTATAATTACACAGGGGTCTCCACCCAGCTTCCCTTTTGTATGACACAAAATCAAACCATTGCTCCTTTGTATGTAAAATTAAAGAGAGGTTTCTGGCTTGCGTGGACACCAAAGAAAGGGACTATCACTACTTGCTCCTGGGAGAGGTGTAGAAAATGTAACTAAGACCTTGTCTGTACAAAAAGAAACTGGCAGCCAGTTTGAAATGGAATTGCCATGGCCTAGAGCAAAGAAAATCCTTACATGATATTATTCTACAATGTCATTATAATTTTTCCCAGATTTGTGTTACCCCCATTACCTATAATAGTACCCTGCCCCCTTGGTAATCAATAAATATCATCTTTTTGGTGCTTGGAGACAAAGGTAACACATCTCTTGATATTTTAGAATTACAACAGCATAATGTACAATTATCCCAAACAAACTTACAAACTAATTCTTTGAATGTCTGGCAGCAATTTAAAAAGGACAGGAAAGGGATTGGAAAAGATGGCAACCGGCAGGAAGGTAGGGAGGGAGAGAGTGTGAGAGTGAGGAACCCATAGAGGAGAGTGTAGACGTGTGTGGTGTGTGTGTGTATGAGCTAGGGTCAGTTAGATTCTGCAGGTCTTCCAAGGGGCTGCCAAACTGGGCAGTCTTAGACGGCGGAGCCCCGCGCACAAAGCAGACACTTCTCGGGGGCTGGTGCAGGCATGGAGACCACGCCATCTTGTGAAACAGAGCTGCCTGAGACTCGGATCCTGGCTTCTGACACAAACCAGGACCCTGGAGCCACTGGGGACAGAGAACTGCTATCACAGCTTCAGACCAACCGACAACAAGAATCCAGACTTCCTGGCAGCAGATTTCCATGCATCAAAGAGCCTATCCCCCTCCCTGCAGGCTCGCGGATAGCGCCATAGTAACTGATAGACCCGCCCCCTCGCCCAAGCTGCAGAGCGCCCACACACGGACACGCTCCCCTTCAGGGAGTTTAGGGTGTAGGACAAAGCTCCCCTTTGGGGAATCTGAGAGCATGCACGGAGGGCTCCCCTTTGGGGAATTTGGCATGCGGGACACAGCTCCCCTTTGGGGAATCTGAGAGCGCCCACGGAGGGCTCCCCTTCAGGGAATTTGGCACGTGGGACAGAAGAAGCTCCCCTTCGAGAAATCTGAGAGCATGCACAGAGGGCTCCTTTTTGGGGAATTTGGCATGCGGGACACAGCTCTCCCTCAGGGAATCTGAGAGGGCACACAGATGCAGCTCCCCTTCAGGAATTTGAGAGTGTGCCAAGCCCTAGCCAGTTTGGCTCAGTAGAAAGAGCACACACAGGACGCAGCTCCACTTCAGGGAATTTGGCATGCTGGACACAGCTGCCTGGGATCCTTGAGTCACAGCACATTCACACTAAGAGCCAGTGACTCCAATTGTTGGTGCATGCACACACAGGGACCCTGATTCTCAATGAGAAGCCGCACGAGGCAACAGACTCTGACACTCTATTCTTGGTGCAGACACAGGGAAACTCTGTCTTTGGGCACATGCTAAGGAACTAATTGAAGCTTGAGCTTTCTGGTGATAGTCAGAATGGGGAGACGAAACAATTCACAGAGGAAAGAAAATGAGGAGTCGCCAAGAAAGGAAATTAGTGAAACTGAAGCTTGCAACATGACCAAAAAAGAGTTCAGAGTAATGGTCGTGGAATTTATACATCGGATGGATGAGAAAATCAATAACTTTTGCAAGAATCAGGAAGAAATGAAAAGTGATATAGCTACAATCAAAAACACCATGGAAAGTTTCAACAGTAGACTAGAAGAAGCAGAGGACCGAATTAGTGAGTTAGAAGATCAGGTACAGAAACAAGCTCAATCTGAACAGCAATTGGAGAAAAAAATTAAAAAGCAGGAGGAAAGCCTAAGGGAGCTTTGGGACAACATGAAACGAAGTAACATGCGTATATTAGGGATCCCAGAAGGACAAGAAGAGCAGCAGGGATTAGAAAATCTATTTAAAGAAATAATGACAGAAAACTTCCCAGATATGAAAAAAAAAAAAGGTACACAAGTACAGAGAGTCCCAAGCAGGATCAACCCCAAAAGCCCCACACCAAGACACATCATAATTTCAATGGCAAATATAAATGAAAAAGAGAGAATCTTAAAGGTGGCAAGAGAGAGACAGAGAGTTACCTACAAAGGAACACCCATCAGATTGTCAAATGATTACTCAACAGAAACACAACAAGCTAGGAATGGAAGGAGGTATACAAAGTGTTGCAAAGCAAAGGACTGAATCCAAGAATACTATATCCAGCAAGGCTATCAATCAAAATTGAAGGGGAAATCAGGTGCTTCAAGGACAAAAAAAAAAAAAAAAGGCTCAGGGAGTTTATCACCACCAAACCAGCAATGCAAGAAATGCTAAAGGGACTACTGTAAAAAGAAGAAATAAACAGTTAAGAAGGAACACAGACACAAAAATAGATATGACTACAAACAAATACCTTTCAGTAATAACTTCAAATGCAAATGGACTAAATGCTCCAATTAAAAGACATCGAGTGGCTGAATGGGTAAAAAACATGACCCATATATATGCTGTCTACAAGAGACCCACCTCAGAACAAGAGACTCACACAGATTGAAAGTGAAGGGATGGAAAAATATCTTTCAGGCAAATGGAAATGAAAAAAAGCTGGGGTAGCAATACTTACATCTGACAAAATAGACCTCAAAGTAAAGGCCATAACAAGAGATAAAGAATGCCACTTCATAATACTAAAGGGAGCAATCCAACAAGAAGAAATAGTTCTGGTAAACATATATGCACCCAATATAGGAGCACCCAAATACATTAAAAAACTCCTGGAGGATATCAAGGGAGAGATTGACAGCAATACAATCATAGTAGGAGACTTCAATACCCCACTATCACCATTGGACAAATCCTTTAAACAAAAAAATCAGCAAAGAAACATCAATCCTAAATGACTCACTAGACCAGATGGAATTAATTGACATCTTCAGAACATTTCACCCCAAAGCCTCAGGATATACGTTCTTCTCAAGTGCACATGTGTCATTTTCAAAGGTAGACCATATATTGTGTTACAGGCAAAGTCTCTTCAAATTCAAGAAGATAGAAATTATATCAACAATCTTCTCAGATCACTGTGGCATAAAACTGGAAATCAACTACAATAAATACAATCCAAAGAAATGAAACACATGGAGACTAAACAGCATGCTATTAAACAAGGACTGGGTCACCAGAGAGATCAAAGAAGAAATAAAAAACATCATGGCAACAAATGACAATGCAAACACAACAATCCAAAATCTATGGGACACAGTGAAAGCAGTTTGGAGAGGGAAGTTCATAGCTCTACAAGCCTACTGCAAATAACAAGAAACAATGCTAATAAATTACCTAACCCTACAACTCAAAGAGTTAGAAAAAGAGCAACAAGAAAAGCCCAGTGTAAGCAGAAGGAAGGAAATAATAAAGATCAGAGCGGAGATAAAAAACATAGAGACCAAAGAAACAATACAAAAGATCAACAAAACCAAGAGCTGGTTCTTTGAAAGGATAAACAAGATTGATGAACCTCTAGCCAGGCTCACCAAGAAGCAAAGAGAGAGGACCCAAATAAACAAAATCAGAAATGAAAGACAGGAAATAACAACAGACCCCGCCGAAATACAAAGGATTGTTACAAAATACTATGAACAACTCTATTCCAACAAACTGGAAAACCTGGAGGAAATGGACATATTCCTAGAAAAATATAACCTTCCAAAACTCAATTAGGAAGACTCTAAACAGCTCAATAGGCCAGTAACTATGGAAGAAATTGAAGCAGTCATCAAAAAGCTTCTGGCAAACAAAAGCCCGGGGCCAGACAGCTTCACAGGAGAATTTTATCAAACATTCAAGGAAGAACTAAAACCTATCCTCCTCAGACTATTCCAAAAAATTCAAGAGGAAGGAACACTTCCAAGCTCCTTCTATGAAGCCAACATCACCCTAATACCAAAACCAGATAAAGACAACATAATGAAAGAGAATTACAGGCCAATGTCCCTCATGAACATAGATGCCAAAATCCTCAACAAAATTCTAGCAAATCGGCTCCAGCAGTACATCAGAAAGATCATACACCATGACCAAATAGGATTTACCCCAGGAATGCAAGGATGGTACAATATCCCCAAATAAGTAAACATGATACATCACATAAACAAATTGAGAGGTAAAAATCACATAGTCATATCAATTGATGCAGAAAAAGCATTTGACAAAATCCAACACCCTTTCCTAATAAAAACTCTCAACAAGGTGGGAATAGAAGGATCATACCTCAACATAATAAAAGCTATATATGATAAACCCACAGCAAACATCATACTCAATGGACAAAAACTAAAAACATTTCCCCTAAGAACAGGAACAAGACAGGGATGCCCACTCTCACCACTCCTGTTTGACATAGTACTGGAAGTATTAGCCATTGCAATTAGACAAAAAGAAGAAATACAAGGCATCCAAATTGGAAAAGAAGAAGTAAGGCTGTCCTTATTTGCAGATGACATGATATTGTACATAAAAAACCCAAAAGATTCCATCAAAAAACTATTAGACTTAATAAATCAATTTGGCAATGTAGCAGGATACAAAATTAAAGCCAAGAAATCTATGGCATTTCTATACACCAACAGTGAACTTACAGAAAGAGAGACTAAAAAAGCAATCCCATTTACCATCACACCAAAAAAATTAAAATACCTAGGAATAAACTTAACTAAGGAGGTAAAAGACCTATATGCGGAAAACTACAGGACACTGAAAAAAGAGATAGAGGAAGACATAAACAGATGGAAGAACATACCATGTTCATGGATTGGTAGAATCAACATCATTAAAATGTCCATACTACCCAAAGCAATCTATAGATTCAATGCCCTCCCCATTAAAATACCAATGGCATGTTTCACAGACCTAGAAAGAACTCTCCAAAAATTCATCTGGAATAAAAAAAGACTCTGAATAGCCACAGCAATCTTGAGAAAGAAGAACAAAGTAGGTGGGATCTCAATACCAGATTTTAAGCTGTATTACAAAGCCACTGTTCTCAAAACAGCCTGGTACTGGCACAAGAACAGACATATTGATCAATGGAACAGAATAGAGAACCCAGATATCGACCCAAACCACTATGCTCAATTAATATTTGACAAAGGAGGCATGAACATACAATGGAGTCAAGACAGTCTCTTTAATAAATGGTGTTGGGAAAATTGGACAGATACATGCAAAAAAATAAAACTAGACCACCAACTTACACCGTACACAAAAATAAACTCAAAATGGATACAGGACTTAAACATAAGACAGGAAACCATAAAAATTCTAGAGGAATCCACAGGCAGCAAAATCTCAGACATATGCAGAAGCAATTTCTTCACTGATACTGCTCCTAAGGCAATGGGAGCTAAAGAGAAAATAAATAAATGGGACTACATCAAAATAAAAAGCTTTTTCACAGCAAAAGAACCCATCAACAAAAGAACAAGAAAGCCCACTCTATGGGAGAACATATTTGCAAATGTTATCACTGATAAAGTTTTAATCTCCAACATCTACAGAGAACTTATACAACTTAATAAAAGGAAGATAAATGATCCAATAAAAAAAATGGGCAAGGGACCTAAGTAGAATCTTTTCAAAAGAAGACAGAAGGAAGGACAAGAGACACATGAAAAAATGCTCAACGTCACTAATTATCTGAGAGATGCAAATCAAATTGACAATTAGGCACCATCTCACTCCTGTCAGAATGGCAATCATCAACAAATCAACAAATGACAAGTGTTGGCGAGGATGTGAAGAAAAAGGAACTCTCGTGCACTGCTGGTGGGAATGAAGACTGAGGCAGCCATTGTGTATAACGGTATGGAGTTTCCTCACAAAACTAAAAATGGAGCTCCCATTTGACCCAGTAATCCCACTTCTAGGAATATATCTCAAGAAACTAGAAACACCAATCATAAAGGATATATGCACCCCTATATTCATAGCAACACAATTCACCATAGCTAAGATTTGGAAACAGCCTAAATGCCCATCAGCAGATGAGTGGATTAGAAAACTATGGTACATCTACACAATGGAATACTACGCTGCTATAAAAAAGAAGGAATTCTTTCCATTTGCAGCAGCATGGATGGACCTGGAGAGCATTGTGTTAAATGAAATAAGCCAACCAATGAAAGAAAAATACCACATGATCTCACCCATTTATGGAAAATAAAGGACATTATAACCTGATGAACAAAAAGGTAGATACAGAGGCAGTAAATCACCCAACAGACTGTCACATTACAGTGGGAAGTCTGGGGAGTGTTCGGGAGTGAAGGAAATAGATCAACCAAAGGACTTGTATGCATGCATATAAGCACACCAATGGACACAAGACACTGCGGGGGAGGGGATGAGGGCATGCGACAGGGGTTAGGGGAGGCTGGGGGAAGGTCAATGGGGAAAAAAAGGAGATATATGTACTAATGTATGTAATAGTTTAAACAATAAAAAAAAAGCTCTGCACAGCAAAAGAAACTGATAATAAAACAAAGAGCTAGCCAACCAGATGGGAGATGATATTTGCAAATAGTAGCTCTGTCAAATATTTAATTTCAAAAAAATATAAGAACTCATAAAACTCGACATCAAACAAACAACCCAATCAAAAAGTGGACAGAGGACCTTAAAATACACCTTTCCCGAGAAGACATATGAACAGCCAATAGATATATGAGAAGATGTTCAACCTTACTGGCAGTTAGGCAAATGCTACCAAAACTACAATGAGATACCATTATCAACAAGACAAACAATAAAAACGTTGGAAAGGTTGTGGAAAAAAAGGAACCCTCATTCACTGCTGGTGCGAATACAGACTAGAGCAACCACTATGAAAAGCAGTCTGTGATCCCTCAAAAAATTGAGAATAGAGCTACCATATGACCCAGCAATTCCTCTCCTGGGTATAGACCCAAAACCTCAAAGTCATGTTTTCACAAAGATATATGCACCTCTATGTTCATTGTAACACTAGAGGCCCTGTGCACAAATTTGTGCACTGGTGGGGTCCAGCCGGCCCGCCCCTGATGGGGGCCATTGCGGGTGGGCTGGCTGGGGAAGGGGGTCAATAGGGGGCAGGGCCATCCAGGTCGAGGGGACACAGGAAGTTTGCCAGCCAGCCCTGCCCCCGATCGGGTTAGGGGTACCTGCTGGTCCTTCTGCCGTTCACTCTATTTGCATATTACCCTTTTATTATATAGGATTATTCATGGTGGCCAAGACATGGAAACAACCAAAGTGTCCTGTGATGGAGGACTGGATAAAGAAGATGTGGTACATATACGCAATAGAATACTACTCAGCCATAAGAAAGGATGAAATAGGGCCATTTGCAACAACATGGATGGACCTTGAGAATATTATGCTAAGGGAAATAAGTCAGTCAGAAAAAGCTAAGAACCATATAATTTTACTCATATGTGGGATACAAAACTGAAACTCAGAGACATAGGCAACAGTATGGTGGTTACCAGAAGGAAGGGGGTGAAGGTATAGTAAAAGGTAAAAGGGGTCAAATATATGGTGATAAAATACTATTTGACTTTGGATGGTAGGCACTCAATGCAATATACAGATCATGTATCTTAGAAATGTACACTTTAAACCTACATGATCTTAACCAATGTTACCCCAATAAATTTAATACAAAAGGAAACATTTTTCTTAATTCCTGGAATTGTCTTGACTGATGAGAGAATAAATATAACATACTTTATAAACTAAAAAGCTGAAAGGAAACTAAATTTTACTGAGCATGTATTTTGTCCCAGGCACTGTGCCTGGTGCTTTACATAAATTGGTTCTCAAGAGTTTACTATTGTGAAGCAGCTGTGGGACAGTGACAGGAGCCCACATTTACTGAGGGCTTTTTCTGTGACAGCACATAACAAGCATTAACTCAATTTCTCTGACAACCCTTTGAGTAGATACTATTATTATTATTATGACAATTTTATAGATAAAAAATCCTTTCATCTGAGATCACACAGGGAATAAGTAGTAGAGCTGGGATTAAACCCAGACATTCTGGCTTTAGAGACCACACTTGGCAACCAGATGTCCTAGGTTTTGCCAGCCCTTTGTCTTGTTCTTGGTCAGTAATAGCATTTCTTCAAAGAGTGGCTTCTGTCTGCAGTTCTCAGAATTTGTCCAGACAAATTTTTATTGTGGTAAAATACAGATAACTTAAAATTGATCACGCTAATCATTTGTAAGTATATAGTTCAGTGGCATTAGGTGCATTCAAATTGCTGTGCAACCATCATGACCATCCATCTCCAGCATTCTTTTTATCTTCCCCAATTGAAATTCTGCGTCTCTTATTCAGACTTATGTTGACTATTGAGTAAGAAAAACCATTCTCCAGTTGCTTTCAGCTCATTTTTATAATATACATAGAATGGAAATACCCTTTTACTCTTATATTTCTTTTTACTTGGGGGAAACATGTGGCTTGCTTAAGTAACTTTTCCCTTTAATCTTTTTCTTGTTCTTCATGTTCACAATGCTGCTTTCTCTCTCTCTAATTCACCTTCACACAATCATGCATCTTGAACCCACATCTCACAGGAACTAGAAAATGCAAACTGTGTAAGAAACTCAGCCTGCTCTTCTAGCTCTCCTCTCTGCTCCCTTGTGAAAAGCCCCCAACTCCCTTGGCCTCCCTGACAATACACTGTCCTCTTTGTATTTAGCCTTGTCCTTATACTGAAATGACATCCCTTTTCTCTTCTCCCAGGGCCCCATCGGCTACCTCTCTGGCCCTCTGCATTATTAGCCCACTTGTACATGTCTCAATGAGTTGTGATTTGTGTTTGTGTGATTTTAATGAAGCATTTGAGCCTGCCTTTGAACTCCTTGCACTTTCCCCTTCCTACCCTGCACTTCTTTTGCTTTCCCCTCTCTTAGGCTGGGGGCTAGCTCCTGTATTTTGATTCCATCTAGTCTGGATCTGCTGAGCTCATTCTCTTTGCTCTTTCCCTTCAATGGAACCTGGAAGTCCTCCTCCCCACCTCTGCCACCCCCTCTATCCTATCTTTTCCTGCTCTGTGGATTCCTGTAAAGTGGTCAGTTCTTGAGGAGACAGGGCTCCTGCTTTCTTGTCCTTTGTCTTTGGCCCAGTTATCATTCCCTGAGACCTCTCTGTCCTCCCCAGCTCCTTTTCCAGTTGAGTTCTGTTTCTTTCCTGCTGCAATTGAGATCCAACCTCCTCTTTGTTTGTCTTCCCCTTTTAAGAAATTCCTGGGTCATTCAGTTCTTCCATTTCTCCTTTCCATCTGGCATTCAAGGCTGACCTTGTTGTCTTGCCTTTCTCCCAAGACAAAGTTTATGCTCAATACCCTTTTGCCAATGGCACAGTTGAGTCACCAAAGACCCCTGTCCCACCCCTGATTTCTTGTACAACACCAATATTCTGTCTTTGGGTCTCCCCAACACCTGTGCTGAAAACAATTTCCAAACAAAAATGGAACAATGACAGCTTTTTCTCTGACTTAGACTTTGCAATTATGAAGTATGCCTCAATGCGATAAAGACTTAAGTCTCACTGAGTTCTCAGAATGTGTTCCACATGTATTTTCTGAGAAATAAATCCCAAAGAAACAACGCTCCTTCTCTAGACCCAGCTCTTGCCTCACTCAATCTGGAGAGCATCTACTTGCCCCTCCAGCTCTTTGGGTCATGCCTGCATGCTCAGGTCAGCTTCCAGAGCTGTCTACGTATTGTCCTGCAACTTTGAATAAGTTTACAATAGCTCCCTAAGCAGGTCAGCATTTCATTCCTGCAGAGCATGAACGGATTCCCTACCTATGGACTGCCAAAGGGAATCATCCTGCCGCCACTCTGGCCCCTTTTTTTTTCTGATATGGTCACCACAAATCACATTTCTCTGCTCATCTGAAGTGCCCATCAAACCTCTTACTCTTCAGGATGAGAAACTGTTAATTGGTCTCGTGGGTCAGTTGCAATCAAATTAATAAACAAGGTTCCCACCAGATTGTCTCTGGCTGAGCAGCTGCTCTAGTTCTCCAAACAAATCTTCTCCTGCAGGGGTCTCCAGTTTGTCTTGCCCATCCAGAGAAAACTGGAGAATTGCCTCTCACTGCGCCTTGCCCTTCCCTCTTCTCAATGCCTTTAGCCAGATCACTGTAGACGTGACAATATTATACTCCTTTTCTTTTGTCATTCACCCTCGAAATTCTTCACATTTCTCTCTCTCTCTCTCTCTCTCTCTCTCTCTCTCTCTCTCTCTCTCTCTCTTTCTGATCTGTCCCAGTTCTTGGGTTTTTCCTTGTCTAAAGGGTTCTTGCTTGCACTTGGCTCCAACACAGATTTTGTAGTTGAGTTTTCTTCCCCACCATGATTTATACCTATCCTGTCTTCCTCTTCTTCTACCCCTAAACTACTTCTTCAGAGCTACTTACACAAGTTGTCAGAGTGGCCATGTTGTCTTCTTCCCTGCATTCACTGTTTACTTGTTCTAACCTTCCAGTGCCCCTCTAGGTAAATAGGGCAGGAACCAGGTGGCATCTCAATTTTGCATTTGGGAAAGGTGAAGCCCTGGGAGATTTCATGATTGACCCAAAGTCCCTTGGTGAGTTGGTGTTAGGGGCAAAACTATGACTCAAGCTTCCTGGCTCTTAGCTGGGTATTCTGTCTAGTAGATGCTACCATTATGCATTATCCAAATAACTTCTGACTTAGACCGTTGATCCACGAATAACCTTCATTTCCTGGACCATTGCCTGCAACTGAGAAATTGAGGGTCTGGTTACAGTTGAGAGTCTCTAAATGACTTGAGCTCCCACTCAGAGTTTCTGAGCTCTTAATAACAGACCTACTGTGGATAATTGTGTAATAGCTAAGCACTCTATCCATGTTCTATACTCCCTTGAAAATAAGTTTTGTGAGCAGAAAAGGGGCCTTGAGGCATGACAGCCTGCCCCCCTTCTCTCTTACCACTCCTTCATTTACTTTGTTAGTTTATCACATTTCTTCCCTTTGCAAAGGTTGTTTATTTTCTGTTCAAACTATCTTTGTTTTCTCCCTCTTCCCCTCTCTCTGCAGGTCTCTCTCTACCATAGTCCTGTCATCAATTCACTGTATAGACCTGGCACAATCATTCCACATCCAGTTCCTCATTGAAAAATAATGTACATTTTATCTGGAGCAGAAATTTGAGGAACAGCAAATAATGGAGGATTGAGAGAGAGGAATCCAAATTTCACCAAAGGACCCATAACAAGACCTGAATGAATAGATTGACATACCTGGTTCCTGGGCAGATGTTTTGTAAATGAACATAAATACTAGTATGTCATTCCAATCAAAGGGTCAATGGTAACTTTTTTTAAAATTTAACAAATCAATTCTGATTTCTTTTGGCAGATTTAATGTAATTATAAATAACATATTTCTGAAAAAGAATAATAAGGGTGGGTATATGTTTTAAATATCAAAATCCATTATAAAATAAAAAATGTAAATCCATTATAAAGTCTCAGTAATTATGACAGTATGATATGAGCACAGAAATAACCAAGGAGATCACTGAAATAGAATGAGCATTCTAGAAACAGATATATATATATATATATATATATATATATATATATATATAGTTATCAACATAATAATGATAAAATTGATATTTCAAATCAGTGGGAAAAGTAAGGTTTATTCTGCAAAGTGCACTGACCATTATAGAGCCTTATTTCACACATTACACAAAAATATATTCAGGTGAGTTAAAAAATCAATATGTAAAACCTATGGAGTTTAAGGAAAAAATACAAAATAATGTTTTTCTTACCCTGAAGTAAAATATTCAAACCCAGAAGCTATAAAGTAAAATATTGACAATATTATTACATAAATTTTTTTAATTACATGGTAAAATACATATAAACAAAGTTAAAGGGCAAATAATAGAATAGGAAAAATATTTGCAACACATCTGAAAAGGGTGAATAGTTTTTTCCAGGCAAAAATTTCTACAAACAATTTAATCAACAAATAAATGAAGAATACCAATAAATCCTTTAAAATTTTTAGAAAAATAATCCAAATAGTCAATGAATATACAAAAACATGTTTAGCTTTGCCAAATAATATCCTAACAATTAGCCCAGCCATTGTGGCTCAGTGGTTGAGCACTGACCCATGAACCAGGAGGTCACAGTTCGATTCCCGATTAGCACACATGCCCAGGTTTCGGGCTTGATCCCCAGTAGCGGGTGTGCAGGAGGCAGCTGATCTATGATTCTCTCTCATCATTGATGTTTCAATCTCTCTCTCCCTCTCTCTTCCTCTCTAGGAGTTAGCACTGAAAGAAATGCTTCCCATTTGATAGACAATAATTATAGTACTTTCAAATTTGTGGGGTTTGCTACTAATAAGGTTTTCATGTTTATTGGTCTTTCATATTTTTTCATTGTGAATTGTCTTTATGTCTGTTGACTATGTTTCTACTGAGTGGGTTCATCTTTATTGAGTTGTCAGAATATTGATATATACAGTATGTATTATAAGTATTGTTCTAAGTCTATCATTTGCCTTTTAATTTTATTTTTGGTGATTTTATTGGCTTGTAGTCCTTTTAATCAAGTTTATCATATTTTCTCTTCATGATTTCTTCCTTTGTTTTCATACTAAAATATTTTCTTTATCTCCAAATCACATTATTATTCATCTTCATTTCCTCTTCCTGTCATTATTTCTCTTTGCTTTTTTATTTTTAAAATTAAAAGTGTATTTCATGTTTATTCCAAAACATAGACAGATTCCATGGTTGTTTTTTTATGAACATTTGTCAAAATGTCAATATGTCACACAAAGGAACATGTCTCCAATAAACTAATCAAAAGTTTTAAAATTTGTTTTACTTCAATTTTAAATAGAGTTTTCTCAAAGAGACCTTATTCTGGAAACTGGATTTTTAAACCCAACATCTTAAGTATAGCCTTCCATGTTTTACATACACTAGTGGCCCGGTGCATGGATTTGTGCACATTGAAAGTAAATTAATTAGAGGAAATATTTTAATATTGCTATTCACCCTTTCTCTATAATAGAAGTGTCAGAGATGAAAGAAAATTAGTTAAATGTATATGAAAATAAAATATAAAATAATAATAAATAAATAGTAACAACATGATATAACAACAACAAAGACATGATGTAACAACATGATATAAAAACATTGATAAAAACAATGACTGATAAATTGATTAAACTGCATGCATGAGTCAACGTTTATTTTTAAATTGCCAATGCGCATTATATGTACTGCACCATCGGACGGACAGATGGTCTGTCACTTAGCCTTTTATATATATACAGATACCTATCTATCTCATTTTTTAATGGTCACATATCAAAGTCTTTAAACAGTCAGAATTTGTTTAAGAGTATCCCAGGAGGTCTATCTTTAATAAGAACTTTTTATACCAAATAGTTAACCAATTATCCCAGGGCCATTTATGGAATAAATATTTTTTTCCAGATCAGAAATGACACCCTTAATGCATAATAAATTCTTAAATACTAGGGCTTGTTTCTAGACATTTTATTTTGTTCCATTAAACTGTGTCTATCTCTTACAGTGATGTTGCACTTGCTTTTGATGTATTTTTACAATACCTTTGATTGTCTAATAGCACAGATAGTAGAGGGAGGTAGAGAAGAGGAGGAAAATGATATATTCACCTTGGGCACAACTCAGTGAACCTCTGAATATCCCAGAGATCCAGCAATATTAGCTCAGCTATTTTTAACTGTGCAGGATTTTGTTATTTGTTGTTTTTGTTTGGATTAGTGTTTTGGGTTTGTTTTAATTCAAAGGACTTCCTGGTAGGACTTAAAGACAAAAATCTATGTTTACTCAGTTTCCAAATGTCAGTTCTGTCAGACCAAGAAGACACATTCGCTGGCTCCCCACTCTCCTGCGCAGGTAGAGACAAGGTATACCAGTTTGGTTGCACTGCCAAGTCTCTAAGCTGAGTCCTAGAAAATACTGACTCTTCCTGCATGAGCAAAAATTAACTTCAACCACCACTGAGTCTTACTGAATTAGGAAAAGGTGGTGGTGGTGGTGGTGTGGGGGTTTAGGGGGCGGTAATCCCTGGACACTTGCGCATGTGCAATACTCACCACATAACATGTTCAAGAAGGCACCAGTGGAGCTTTCAAGGACTTCAAATCAAAGAAGCCTAAACTAGGTTTTGTAAAACCCAGAGAAAATTTCACTTCCCACAAATTCAAATCAGGGCTCTCCTCTTCTCAATGCCCCAAATCTACACCATGCTTCCCAGGCTCCCCATCATTATTAGTTTATAAAGATTCATTGATATTCAATTAAGTAGCTCTAATTTTCTCAATGCAGCTTAAGACAGCACTTTATAAAAGAATACATCCACCCTCTGGAGACAGCTGGGGAAGCCAATTAGTCGGGGTAAATTTGCATATCAATCCAGCTGTGGAATGAAGTCAGCCTTGTTCCCCAGTCACAATGTGAAGAGCAAAAGGAGGAATCCAAGTGCTCCCTTGTCCTTTATTCCCTCACCTCAAGTGAGCCACAGCCTTCATTAAAAGATTGTGAATAGTGGGAGAGAAAACACATAAATGCTCCCATTCCCTGCTAAGTATGCACTATCACTTAGAAGCAATTATTAATGGGGAATGTTTAATGACCTCGAAAAGGTTGGTACTAATTCACATAAATATTGTAACACTTCACAAAAGATTTTTGTTTCAGGGGTTGAAAAATTGGGTAGCAATTCGATTGTCAAGTTAAACTTCAACATAATGAGGTTCAGTTTTCTAATGATTCTATTATGTAGCAAGGATTCAATTCAATTCAACAAACATTTAATGAGTCACTACTATGCTAAGGCCCTTCTCAAAGTAGTATAATGTGAAGAATTTTGATAAACCACAAAGAACAACTTTCAATGATCATGAATTCATAGACTATAAGAGATGGAAGGATCCCTGAACTCATGGAGCCAAATCCTACAGATATTTTCACAAGTTCTGCTACTAGAAGTCTCCCAAGACAGTTTTGAAGAACTCAGAGGCTATTGTTTCTCCACAGTTTTCTTCTTTTCTAAGCTAAACCAAAGCTTTTCCACATTTGGCAGAGCTCTGGAAGCCCTCTATACCAGTACTGGTTCTCTGCTGAGCACCATGAAATTTGTCCTTGTGAGGGGCTAAAAAAAAAATCATACTTTTCCTCTCACCTAGGTTCTTCTAGGCTGGGCTAATAATCAAATTAACAGATTCAGATTAACAGGAGAAAATCAAAGTTTTAATACATGCACATGGGGAATTCACATAGGCATGAAAATTCCAAAGACAATGGAGCAACATTGGGTATATAAGACATATTGGACAAAGAAGAAAAAGGGGGAAATGAAGTATTAGAGTTCAGAAGTGAGAATGGCTGCTTTACAAATAGTTGAGGAAGAGCTGAACACACTTGGCAGGAAAATTCTTGCTAGGTAATTCAGAAACAATGGGAAACAGAAGTTATCTAGCTAATAGGCACCTGCCTGAAGCCATTTTACTTACCATATTTAATTGAAACAGGCTAAGGCAAACAACCTAAATTATCCTTCCTAAAATAGGTTTCTCTGCCTGAATCTCTTGCAGATTCAAGTCAGTTAGTACTTTGTCTATATTATTAATATTTACAAAATTGTACTTTTATTTTTTTAAATTTATCTTTATTGTTGAAAGTATTACAGATGTCCCCATTCCTCCCCCCCCCCACATTGACTCGCTCCACCCTGCTTCCATCCCCTCCCCAGGACTTCTCTGCACTATTATCTATTCATGGGCTTTGCATATAAAAAGAGGAGGAGAGTTCAGAAGTTCTTTCTAGCCCAGCCTGTATGGCTCAGTGGTTGAGCATTGACCCATGCTCCAAGAGGTGGCTGGTTTGATTCCTGGTCAGGGCACTTGCCCAGGTTGCATGCTGGATCCCCATGTGGAAGGCAGATGATTGATGATTCTCTCTCATAATTGATGTTCCTATCTCTCTCTCCCTCTCTCTTTAAAAATCAATGGAAATATATTCTCCCGTGAGGATTAACAACAACAAAAAAAAATGTGCAGAAGACCTGAATAGACACTTCTCCAAAAAGGACATACAAATAGCCAAGAGACATATTGAAAAAATGCTCAGTGTCACTAATCATCAGAGGGAGATGCAAATTAAAATGACAATGAGGTACAACCTCACACCTGCTAAAATGGCTATCATCAATAAATCAAAAACAACAATTTCTGGAAAGGATGTGGAGAAAAAGGAGCCCTAGAACACTGTTGGTGGGAAAACAGTGTAGGGTTTCCTCATAAAATTAAAAATAGAACTGTCTTTTGACCCAGTGATCCCACTTCTAGGAATATATCCTAAGAAACCTGGAACACCAATCAGGAAGAATATATGCACCCCTATGGTCATAGCATCATTATTTACAATAGCTAAGATCTGGAAACAGCCCAAATGCCCATCCGTAGATGAATGGATTAAAAAACTGTGGTACATTTACACAATAGAATACTATGCAGCTATAAAAAAGAATGACCTCTTACCCTTTGAGACAACCTGGAGGAACCTGGAGAATACTATGCTAAGCAAAATATGCCAGTCAGAGATAGACAAGTATTACATAATCTCACTCATATGTGGAATCTAATGAACAAAATAAAATGATGAACAAAAATATCCAGGTTGACATTGAAGCATGCAACAGACTGACATATTTCAGAGGGAAGGAGGCAGGTGGGAAGAGATTAACCAATGAACATATATGCATATATGCAAAGCCCATGGATAGACAATAGTGTGGGGAAGGCCTGGGGAGGGGATGGGAGCGGGGGTGGAGGGGGTCAATGGGAGAAAAAAAAAGGACATACGTAATGCTTTCAACAATAAAGATAAATTTTTAAAAATAAAAAATGAAAAATAAATACAATTTTGTAAATATTAATAATATAGACGAAGTACTAACTGACTTTATCAAGAAAAGAAATAGATGTGCAACTAAGCCCGGGTGAGGCCACGTGCCCCTGGGTCTGGGAGAGGCCAAGCGTCCCTGGGTACGGGTGAAGCCAGATCCTGTGTCCGGGTGAGGCCGTGCGCCCCTGGATCCATCCGGGTGAGCCTGGGTCCCAGGCCCGGGTGAGACCACGCGCCCCTTGGGTATGGGTGAGGCCACGTGCCCCTTAGTCCGGGTGACGCCGTGCCCCTGGGTTCGGCCGAGACCAAACCAGAGGGGGTTGGACCTCCATTACCACCATTTGTCCACCATCCAGAGCTGAGGGGTCAGTGCTGACATGTACACATAAGGAACTACTGGACATCGAAATTGGGTCTCAAAAGAACTGTTGGTCCAGGGGGAAGCTCGCTACAGATTGATTCATTTGCCTGTCAGCATAAGTATTATTGCTCGTCTCACATTCAGTTCTTATTAGTATATATCTGGTGACATGTGATCTCGTTCATCTAGAGGAAATGATGGACAACATAGACTGAGGAACAAGAACAGAACCAGAAGCAAGGAGGCATCGATCGGACTATCGGGCCTCAGAGGGAGGATGGGGGAGGGTAGGGGGAGGGTGGGGGGAGGGGGAGAGTTCAACCAAAGGACCTGTATGCATGCATATAAGCCTATCCAACGGTAAGTTCAACAGGGGATTGGGGCATGCGTGGGGAGAGGGGTGGGATGGGAATGGGGGGATGAGGACAAATATGTGACACCTTAATCAATAAAGAAATTACAAAAAATAAAAATAAAAAAATAAAAAATAAAAAAAAATAAAATAAAATAAAAAAAAAAAGAAAAGAAATAGAGAATGAAAGCACAAAATATATCAAATAAGAAATGACAAGGAGGAAGTAACCATTGAAACAAAAGAAATTTTAAAAATTATGAGCCTCTATACAAACAAATTTGAAAACTTAGAGAAAATGGATAATATTTGAGGAAATTCAAGTTATCAAAATTGACCCCATCAGAATTAGAAAGCTTAAATAGACCAATTTCTATAGAAGGATAGAAGTTTCTAAGGAACCACTCCACAAAAAAGCACCAGACCCAGATGATTTCACAGGAAACAGATAAAATTTCATCCATATCTCACACCATAGACAAAAAAATAGACTCAAAATGAATTGAATAGCTAAAAATAAAAAATGGAACCATGCAAGTACTATAGGAAAGCATGAAGAATTCCCTTTTAACCTTCATGTAGGAAAAGTCTTTCTATGACTCAATATCCAAGGGCAATAATAGAAAGCAAATATGGGGGACATCTGTAATATTCTCAACAATAAATATTAAGAAAAAGACATCAAATAAATTATATTACCTAAATATTTGCATGGCAAATACACCATAAACAAAATCAAAAGACAACTTACAAATGGGGAGAAAGTATCTGCAATATATACTACAGGTGAAGGACTAATAAACCTAATATATGAAGAACTCTTAAAAATTTAGGACCAGGGAGGATCAGGCAGTTTCATATATCTGACATACAGAATGAGTAAGGGAGGGTACAATCAAGTTAGGTTAGAAGGAAGACTGGAGGAGAGTTAGGTTTAAATCTCCAATATAGAAAGAGTACTATGTTGGCTTGGTGAAAGCAAATTAAAAAGGCAGGGAGAGGGGGTCAGAGCTCTTAAAGTAATACATCTAAGAGATGATGGTGGGTCAAAAAAGGAAGTAATGCCTGGCTGGCATGGCTCAGTGCTTGAGCATAGACCTATGAACCAGGAGGTCACAGTTTGATTCCTGGTCAGGGCACATGCCTGGGTTGCCTGCTCAATCCCCAGTAGGGGGAGTGCAGGAGGCAGCTGATCAATGTTTCTCTCTCATCATTGGTGTTTCTCTCTCTCTCTCCCTCTCCCTTCCTCTCTGAAATCAATTAAAAAAATTGCTTTTTAAAAGGGACACAGTGATCCATTTTCTAAAAAAGGATCTATGAGGACTAAGATAAAAAGATGCATTAAAGAGCTATTGAAGAGGCAGAATTTACTGGATTTATAAACCAAATTGATGTGGGTGAGGTGGGAGTCCTGGATGAAGCCTGGGGATTCAACATGGGCAGTGAAGTAGATAGCAGTGTCAAAGAAAATGTAGAGAGTACAAACTTTTATATTCATTCTCAGTATTAATTATCATAACTTATGTAATTTGTTGAGTGCTGTACTTGGCATATAGAAATTATGAAATAAGATTAGCTATGGTTGTTGTTACTTTAGGCTAAACTGGTTTGATTAATCATAACAGAATTCACTATGAAGTACTATTCAAAATTTATACTTGACCTTCTTCTCTAAGCAGTTCTGGGCTCAAATTGCCCAACTTTCCAGCTTTGTGATTCTAGACAAATTTATTAACTTTTGTTAGCCTCAATCTCTTCTCAAAAAAAGAAGTAATAATATCAACCTGGCAGTGATTTTATGGGAATTAGAGATAAAAGAAGAAAAGTGCTTTGAATGGTGCCTATCACATAGCAGGAGCTTAGTAAATGATAGCTTAAACAAAAGTCAACATTGTTGATTTCAAGCCTCTAAATTAGGACAGTAGTAGTCTCAAACAGGAAACAATTTAAATGTCCATCAACAGTAGAATCAATAACTAAATTGTGGTATATTCATTCTGTAGAGTACTACATAAAAATAAAACAATACTGGTATTCACAAAAACATAAATAAATTTAAAAGACATAATATTGAGCAAAAGAAGCAAGACTAACACATGATTTAGTAACACAACTCCTAGATATATTCCCAAAGTATTGAAATCAGGGACTTCAAAAAATATTTGTAGATCAACGACCATAGCAGCACTATTCACAACAGCTCAAATGTCCATCAGTGAATGGGTGGACTAACAAAATGAAGTATATACATACACTGGAATATTATTCAGCCACTAAAAAATAAAGTACTGACCTTGCTGGTGTGGCTCAGTCTGTTGAGCTTCATCCTGTGTCATGGGTTTGATTCCTAGTCAGGGCACATACCCAGGTTACGGATGCGATCCCCGGGTTGCATATGGGAAGCAACCGATCAATGTTTCTCTTTCACAGTGATGTTCCTCTCTCTTCCTCTCTCTAAAAATCAATTAAATTTTTTAATAAATGAGGTATGACACATGCAGCAACATGTTTGAACCTGGAAGACATTATGCTCAGTGACAGAAGCCAGACACAAAATGACAAATATTGTATAATTCCACTTATATTAGGTACCTTGAATAAGCAAATTCATAGAATCAGAAAGTAGAATAGAGGTTACCAAGAGCTGGGGAAAGCAGGAATAGGTGGTTATTATGTAACTAGAAGCCCGGTGCACGAAGATTCATGCCAGAACGGGCCTTCCTTTCCCTGGCTTCCTTCTACTTTCCACCTTCCACTGCTGCTCAGAGGCCCAGAGCGGCTGGGGGCGGGGAGGGGCAGAATGCCTGCGGCGTCACAATGGCGACGAGGCAAGCGTCCCACCCCGCCCCCCGCTGCTTGGTGGTCGCATATGCAAATTAACCATCATCTTTGTTGGGTTGATTTGCATACCCACTCCTGATTGGCTGTGGGCGTCGCAAAGGTACAGTCAATTAGCATGTTTGTCTATTATTAGGTAAGATGGCTGCAAAGTATGTTTGGGATAATGAAGTTCTAAAAATGAATAATGGTGATGATTGCACAATACTGAGCACACTTAATCCACTGAATTGTACACTTAAGAATGGTTGAAGTGGTAATTTTTATTTATGTATATTTTACCACAATTTTTTCAAAAAAGAAATTGGACACAAAAAATACATACCATATGCTTTCATCTATATGAAGCTATAGAATAGGCAAAATCATTGTATGGTAAAGGATGTTAGGATAGTGTTTGCCTTTGGATGTAGTGTTGACTGTAAGGAGGCAAAAAGGAGCCTTCTGGAGAGTTATATAGAGGGTGTCCCCCAAAAATGTATATACACACACTGAATAATTATAAAGGCAGTGTTTATTAATATATATTTCATTTTTAAAATTGAGCTATCAGCTGTTAGTGTATACATTTTTGGGGGCACAGTATATACCTTGGTTATAGTGGCAGTTATACAGATATATAAGCATGTAAAATTGTTAAGCTGTCACTTGACAGTATATAAATTATATGTCCATTTAAAAAGAAAAAAGTAGAAACTGGGTAAAACTGTCGTGTAAAAGTTGCTTTGCATTTTTTTATCTCTTGATTATATGGAGACTTAGGCTCACCTGAAGGCAGATTTTTTCTTTGGGAAAGTCAGCAAAACTGGCTCTTTTGTTCTTACTAGTATAAAGCCAGAAGCTTTGCATTTTGCTGGGGAGAACTACAAAGCACCTTAAACCTGACCTCAGAAATTCAACGTCTTGCCTTGGTCACTCATAGTTGGCATGGTAAGTCAAGAAATGTGTTTATGAGGCTTCTTGATTTTGGAAGTGGAGAGAGAGAGGATAAAGAAGGGGGAGTAGAGAAAAATGTTTCTTGTCTATATATGAATTGATAAGGCCCTGTGCATGAACTGCTGTTTGTTCCTTGGGGGCAGAGGTGGGCAAGCACAAATGATGAACGCAGCTTGCAGGGAAGCAGTGGCTGAAGTAGCTGCTTCCATGAGACTTTGTGAGACTCTACTCTGGGCATAAACAGTGTTGCTTCAGGCACCTAGGAGCAGAGTGTGAAACAAAGTTTTTAAAAGTGACAGTTTTTCTTTCCCTTCCAACTCCTCTGAGCCCTGCACCCCTTGAGCTCCTGGAGAATAACATTTTGGAGCACTGAGACACAGCACCCTTGGTTTGAACACTTGTAATCTCACCCAAAGCAAAGATCCTTGGGTAGAGGAAGAGAGGAAGAAGAAGGAGGGGGTACTGACTGTTGATCAGTTTGTGAGCACAAATAAGCATCTTTTTTGGGTGTCCAGGGATGCTTGCAAGAAATTTTGCACAGGCGATCAGCCGAGGTGCAGCAGTCATTCTGGTGGGGCTAAAAGCACTGTAATTTGGGCATGAAAGGTTAAGATGACCTCACTTTATATTCACAGTCTGGCTAAACCTGGATAAAACCACTATACATATATGCATATCTCTGGGTCTGTGTATACGTGCATGTTTTACTTGTATGTATTTTCTTAACAAAATTGGTATCTTACTGCATATATCCAGGTTTTTTTTAAGGAACAGTTTATTTTAGGTATTCCCTTGTCATTAAAGATTCTTTTGAGACTACATTCTTGAAGTCAGGAATCTTGCCAAGTGGCTGGGTCTTACCACCATCTTCCAGCTGAAATGGAAACCACCTGTTTTCCTGCTGCCATTCCTGTGCCTCCCTGCACTGATCCATATGCTCTATCACTTGGTCCCAGCAGCCTCTGGGGTTGTGACATTATTGGGCTTGGATTCACTCCTTCCATGGGGGTGAAAAGGGACCTGTTTTGAGAAGCCATGGAAGGCAAGATCCAAAAGTCCAAGAGCAGCAGGTTCAGTCATCCATTGTCAGTGCACTAGTGAGAACACACTAAAGCTAGTGAGCCCTCCACACCCCACACCCTACCACAGTAAAGAAACTGAATAGAAAGGTGTCATGTGACTTGCCTTGGGGTATAGCAAGCTGGTAGCAGGAATAGAACTTGCACACAAATCTTTTGATTCCCCCAAGGTCAATGCTTTTCCACCCACCTCTGAACCTTCCCCACAAGTAAGCCAGGTGGAAGAAGTGAATTTATGAACAAATCGCACACCAAAGCCACAAAAATACTTTTATTTAATTGCTACCACAAAAACAGAATCGAATTAAGGCAGTATAATACATTTCCACTTATCCTTACAAGCTTTTGTACAGTACACGTTATTATAAGTGTCAATTTGAATCAATAATTGAAATTTTTATTAAAAAACAACTTTTTCTTGAACCCTAGGGAAAAATCATTTCTTGGGCTGTCAAGTCTGCTGATGCAAGATGTCTATAACTTAACATTGTTTATCATCTCAACCAAGGGAGTGGGGGGTTGGCTAGTGTTTCCATCTCTTCCTCTCTACCACTCACCCAAGTTAGGGACAAGGCAGGAGGAAAAGGCTTTCAGAGAAACACTAATTTACAACCTCCATGGAAGGACTTCATTGACTTCTGGCTACTGGTTATTACCTTGAATTCCCTTTTGAGTGAAAAAGAAAAATATAAAAACTGATTGTGTGAAAACATCTGGCAGTTTAAAAAATCTCTGAGATATAGTGTATTATGAATTACAATATTAAAAACCCAACTATAATTGATCCTAGCAACCATAAGTTTAAATTTTAGTAGAAACCAATTTATGAATGGATGTGTCTCTGAATCTAAATGGAAAAAAAAATCCTGGCAGATACTAAAAAACATAAGTGACTACAAAAAAACGTAAAAACATGTCATTCTTTCCATTCATATTTGACTATAAAAATAAGCACTGATGTTTGAATTTTCACAAAATAAAAACAATTCCTTGTGGCCACATGTTTCATTTTGCCATTTGATCTCATAAGCATAAAAATCTATTTTAATAAGAGCTTATCAAATTATATTTAGATATGGATCATATTTTGTTGCTGGAATTTAGAAACAAAACTGTTTCAACTACTTGTACTTTATTACATCTGCCTTTCTGACTGCCATTAAATGTATACTATAGAATTAGACACTTAGGAACATAAAGCTCTGTGGTCACATTAACTTTACAGAAGCCTTCAACATTGCACACACACTCCTCCCCCATCCCTCCCTCGAAGGATGGAAGAAGAAAGCAGGAACAAGGACGAGGAAATGAGGGAAGAGGAGGAAGGGGGACACGGGAGTAGGGAAAAATCAGTCTAAAATGTCAAGGATCACTGTGGGCTCAAGGCCATCAGAAGAAGGAAAGGTAGGCTCAAAACAACAGAAGTCAAACTTGATGGCAATTTGGTTTCTAAAATAGCAAGCGCGCGAGTGCGCGCGCACGCGCGCGCGCGCGCACACACACACACACACACACACACACACACACTTGAATATGTGATACAAGGGAGTATGCGTGAATGATGGAATTGGCTTACAACATGGCTGTGAGTCAGTGTTTGCGTGCCTTTCTATATTTAAATGCAGTGAGGTTACATATGCTAGACAAACTTGAAAGTGGACCATTGCTTGGCCACCCCCTAAGTGCATTTTTCATATGGCCATTTCATAAGAATCAGTTTCAACATCAAGAACCACAACCTCATGGTAATCAATGCTGTCAGTGGTGACAACAGTGGAGTCAAGAGGGTGAGTGGTGGCAGCAGGCTTGAGGGAGCCAGTGGCAGGGCTGGAGAGAGGTTCAGGGCGATCAGTAATGTCACACTCAAGGTGTCCAATAGCAGTGGTCTCAGGGTAGCAGGACATAGTGAGCTCAGAGTGTCCAGCAGTAGAGGGCTGAGGATAACCAGTGATGGCAGGCTTGACGTGGCCAATGGTGAGTTTAGGGTGGCTGGTGGCAGGGCTGAAGAGTCTCTTGGAGGGGCTTCCAGTAGGGATTTGGTGGCCAGGGACAGGCTTGGGGTGGCTGGAGGCAGGCCTGAAATAAACAGAGTCAGCCTTCAAGTGGACAGAGGAAGGCTTGAAATGGACATAGTCATCTTTGAAATGGACAGAGGCCTGCTTGCGGTAAACAGTGGCAGACTTGGGGTGACCAGAGGCGAGCTTGGAGTGGCTAAATACAGACTTGTGGTGGTCAGAAATAGATTTGTGGTAGGCACAGGCAGGCTTGGAGTGAACAGAGACTGGTGTGGGGTGGCCAGAGGCATGCTCAGGTTGGTCAGCTACATTACCAGGTAGTGGAACATGCCGGACATTCATTGGTATTTCCTCCAGAGCAGGACAGGCATGGGCATGGTCTTGTCCTTGAGCTTGGTCAAGGGCAGGGGCATGGGCATGGACACGGGCTAGGGCACTGGCCTCCCACATCTCACGTATATCAGTAATGACACCAGAGAGGAAGAGAATAGGGTGCCGAATAATATGGAAGATAGTCCAATATTCTCTTCGGAAATTCTCATTGAGCAGCCCATAGATCACAGCGTTGAGGCAGCTGTTGAAGTAGGCCATGAAGTGGGCTGCAAGATAAAGCCAGTTGGGGATCTTGCTTGCTATCTGTTTTGGGTTGATGGACACCAAGACAGTGAGCACATTGATAGGGCACCAACACACTGCAAAGAGGAGGAAGATCACGAACATGGTTAGAAAATTGTGAACCTCAGCAAGTTGGTTGTCAGGATTTTGCCCAGCAGGGTCACGGGCTGCCAGTACTTTCATCCAGATCCTCACATAGCAAAAACCCACTATGAGCAGAGGGAGGACAAAGTGGATACAGACGATGGTCACGGCAAAGATGGGGTTGTTCAGATAGTTGAAGATGCAGGTGTAGGTGCGAGGATCATACTCTATGGTGCCAATGTACATGTTGGGCAGGACAGCCAGGATGGTCATAATCCAGGTGACCACCAAGTAAATGCAGGTGTTGCGCACACTGAAGATCCGCTCGTACTGGAGGCTGTGACAGATGTAGCAGTAACGATTGATGGCAATTGCCATGATATTGAAGATAGAGCCAACCACACTCAGCCCTGTGATAAATCCGACCACCTGGCACTGTAACTTGCTCAGATTCCAGCCCCCAATGGCCATGGCATGCAGCATCAGAGGGTAGGGATAAATGGCCACCAGCATATTAGCCACCGAGAGGCTAACCACAAAGATGTTGCCTGAAAAACACATTCGGGGAGGGAGAGGTAGAAAGACAGAGAAGAATAAATGGTTAAGTATGGAAAACTACAAGTTTAAACTCGAGGAAAAGGCCAACTGGAATCTTGACAATGAGAATTCTAGAATTCTTTCAACGAAATACAGTTGTGTTTTTATTTTTATTTACAAACATATCCCAGGTGATTCTGATGCACAGTCAGGTTAGGGAGACCGGTTCTTTGTCCACATTATTTCTTCAAAAAGCAGGAAATACAAAAGCCCCTTGAGGAGCCCTTCACACTCACACAGCGACACAAAGCGACCATTTTAGACAAAAGCAAAATGCAAACGTTTGTTTTTTTTTTCCTGGGGGTAGCGTGGGGAGAGATGGGAAAGGGTGGTGGACATGAGCTAGATCAAGCTGTTGTAGGAAGCAGGATGGCAAGTGGGAGGAGGGAGAGATTGGAGTAACGTTGGGAAGCTTCCATACCCTGCACCCCCCAAAATTAGACCTCTGCCTTCTCTACCTAGCACTGCAATCATAATGCAAATAAGTCCACAGAGAACTATACTTTTCTTAGGCAGTCTTTCCCAGTGGAATTAGACAAGAATCTAAGACTCAGCCTAGTAAAATTTATTATTTCCGATATAACATAAGAATAAAAGCTGAGGGGAAGAGAGGGAACCTTGTAAAATTTAGTCTGAGACCAAAGAAATAGTGAGTAGGGTTTTTTGTTTTTTGTTTTTTTTTAAATCAGGAAAATCCTGCAAGGATTAATACAAGTGCATACTTGATGCTTGTCCAGGCTCTGAGCGGCCCAAGCACATTCGCCACCCTGCACCAGGGTCCGGCCCTTGGCACTGCTAAACAGGAAAATGAGGCGGAGGGGGGGTGGGGGTGGGTGGCGGCGGCGGCCTCCGGTTTCATATGGCAGCGGTAGGAACGTTTTAGTAAAACCTTTCAAAAAAAGAAGAAAGAAAGAAAGAAAGAAAGAAAGAAAGAAAGAAAGAAAGAAAGAAAGAAAGAAAGAAAGAAAGAAAGAAGAAAGAAAGAGAGAGAGAGAGAGAGAGAGAGAGAGAGAGAGAGAGTGGGAGGGAGGAAGGGAGGAAGGAAGGAAGGAAGGAAGGAAGGAAGGAAGGAAGGAAGGAAGGAAGGAAGGAGGAGGAGGAGGAGAGAAAGAGAGAGAGAGAGAGAGAGAGAGAGAGAGAGAGAGAGAGAGAGAAAGGAAAGAAGGAAGGAAGGAAAGAAGGAAGGAAGGAAGGAAGGAAGGAAGGAAGGAAGGAAGGAAGGAAGGAAGGAAGGAAGGGAGGAAGGAAAGATAGAAGCCAAATGAAGGCGGAGAATGCTCTTTCTCTGGAAGCACCTCATTGCTAATTAGCACTTGTTTAGCAAAATATTGCACTTCATCTGGGACCTGGAGAAAAGGAGTATTTTTTTCAAAGAGCAAAGGAATGGCTCCTCTGCCTCCTTATGCTGACTGGCGCTGCCAGGGCGCATGGCCTCGCTGTTTTCCACCCAAGAGGATTTTTCTAGGGTTTCCCTCAAAGTAAT
Organism: Eptesicus fuscus; assembly: GCF_027574615.1. Classification (NCBI taxonomy): domain Eukaryota; kingdom Metazoa; phylum Chordata; class Mammalia; order Chiroptera; family Vespertilionidae; genus Eptesicus; species Eptesicus fuscus. The sequence continues at coordinate 92,546,855 of NC_072473.1, forward strand.
GAATTAGGCGAAGAGAAGCGGGAAACAGAGAGGGCAAAACCTTAAAAACAAAGCCACCCAGCCATGAAAACCTTTACTTGAATTATAGAAGGAAAGGAAGGAAAAAAGTAAAGGGAAGAAGAAAATTAAAGAAAAGAAAAATGGGCTTCTCAGGTGACCCTGGGCTGGGTGGTTCTGCCCCCTTGGGAGCGGACTACTAAAGTAAAGGTGAGGTCCAAGTGTGTGGTCCGTATCCCCAGGGGATCCGGGAGAAATCAAACACATCCACCAAAGTTTAGAAGAAAACTTTTAATGATTTCGTACCCTCCATGGCATTTTGAAACTTGTGTGGTGTTTCTGATTCTTTGACCCAGCAAAATAATCCCCCAGAGACAGACCGCCTTCTCCCTCGCGCTCCGACCTCCCGGGTCCAGTGGGTACTCGAACCCCTCCGACACCTCCCCTCCTCCATCTTTTCGCATCACCACCCCCGGGGGTCCAAGAGAGAACTTGGCCAGAGACCCCCGGGCGCTGGCCCCTCCCTTCCACGGCCAGAGGGCAGAGTTTGGACCCCTTTGCCCTCCTCTTTCCCTCTGATCCCTCTCCCACCCAACCTGCAAAGTGGGTTCACCGCTTCGCAATGTTTGCTGCCTCTACCCCCAGCCTAGGTCTCAGCCTCCAGCATCCTCATGCGCCTCTCCGCAGTCCTGCTAGCAGCCGGCTCCCCTTCCCTGAGCACTGGCTGGCAGCAAGAGAAGTCTCACTCGCCCGCTCTACCAGGTCCCAGATCCCCCTCGCTCTCCAGACTCTCTGAGCCCATCACCACCCTTCTAAGCACTTCTGCAACTCTCCTGCAATCCTGTCTTCTGTCCAACCCCAAGCTCCCGAGCCTCACCTCAGCCCCGCACTCAGACCCCCAGTACCTTGCTTACGGACTTCGGGATCTCCCCTGCTTCTTCCGTCGCTGCCACAGCCTGCTGCGCCCAGCCTGCCTCTCGCCTCTCTCCACCGTGCGCCCTGGGACAGGCGGATGGAGCTCGGCTCCCGCGGGCTCAGACCAACCTGCTCCATTCTCAGGCTCAGAGGTCTGTGCTCCGCTCTCCGGAGCTACCCAGGAGCCGCCCTGGATCCCAGGTCCTGGGAGAGTGGGGACTTGGCCCCCCAAAGGCACGGCTGCTGCGCTTCCTCGGGTAAGCGCCACAGCAGCCGGCAGCCGCTAGAACTTAACTTTCCCGGAGCGGGGGAGCGCGTCTCAGCTCCGCTGCTCGTAAGCGCCACAGCAGCCGGCAGCCGCTAGAACTTAGCTTTCCCGGAGCGGGGGAGCGGGTCTCAGCTCCGCTGCTCTCCCTGCGTCCATTTCGCCTCCGCGCGGCCACTTCTGTGGCGGCCAGCTCCGCCTGTTGTCCCCAGGTGGTTGCCGGACTCTCCGTTAGAGTGCCGCGTTCCTCTGCATCAGGTCCCTGACGGGGCAGGACTAGGCGGTTTGCCACACAATGCGAGCTTTGCACTTGGCCTCCCAAAGCTAAATCTCTGAGCTCCCTTAGCCTGGAAAAGTGCTAAGTTTATGGGGCCCATGCATAACATCACCGCTCAGATTCTCAGGGAATTGGGAGCAGGGACATTCAGTGTGAGGGCTTGTCCATAGATTCCCTATTCCCGACGCACAAACTAACACCATAGGTGTTGCTAGTGGCTGCCTGCTGCATAGAGAGAAGGAAGGGTAGCTTACCAGAATTTCGGAGCTTCTTGCTCTTCCCCACAGCCAAAATCACCAAGGAGTTGCCAGTGAGGTCTATGACGATGGTGATAACCATTACGCAGAACATTAAAGTGATTAGTGCTGGTGGGTAGTCTGGCTGTGGCAGCTTACAGCCAATACAGCCATATGGGGTAGGGACTGCCAAGGTAGGCACCATGTTGCTGCCAGAGACCGTTAGGATCTCCCAGGCAGTCCAGACAGCGAACACCTGCACTGTCACCAGGAGCTGCTTCGGAAAAGCTGCTTCCCCTCTGAGAAACAGAGAGCAAATGACAGCATCCTGCCCCCCTCTCCGTTGAGCTTTTAAAGCCTCAAGAGGGACATAGCCCCACCCCAAATCCCACCCCCTGACCAATCATACCTTCCTGACCACCCCTGCTTTAGTCACCAATTCTTCTTGGACAAATCCACATTGAGGTGTCATCTTGCTTCCGACTGCCTTATTTGTGCTTTCCCTCTAGTCACAAGCCCCCGCTTGAGCCTTTCCCTAGGTATTTGTAGTCGTGACAAGCTCAGAGTCCACCTCCCTCCCACAGACACCGCAGCCATTGCGCATCTGTGTTTGGCAAATTCTTCTCTCTCCGCTTCCAATGCAAACACTCTGCAAAGCAATGTAAACGGCAGAGCATGGTCATTGGGTCCTTCTTGGGGTGTAGTGTCAACCCAAGCCACTCTGAAGCCCCCAGCAGAGTGTGAAAGGTGGCCAGTGGCCCTTTGAACCCTGGATGTATGCTCCTACAGTCTCCTTAAGGGGTTCATCTTACTCACAGCACTTCAAAGCCTTCCACACTCCTAGGGGAGTAGGGAATAGCTGCTGGATGCTTCCACCCCGAATCTAGCCCCCCCCCCCCCCCCCCCGTCTGTAGGGAATGTAACCCTTCTCCTGTGCCTGACAGGAGCCCATTGGCATCCTTAGCATCAATGGCTGGTGGCTGCTCAGTCCAGTCCAGACTTGTGCTCTGCGTGAAGAGATGTTCCCTGCTCCGGGCTCTGGGAGCAGGGATAGAGCCTGTACTCTGGAAACAAGGGAAGGTGGCCACTCCAGCACAGCCTTGGGACAAGTGAGAGCGGGAGTTCATCCCCTCCCCAGCTGCCAGGCACCCTGGCGGCGGGAGCTCAGATGCTGCTTTGGAAAAAAAGGAAAACACCAAGAAAGCCTTTCTCTTGGGCCGCTGCTTCTCAAGTAGCTCTGGCTCCTGTGCTCCGCAGGTGGCGCAAAGCACTCGGGAAAGCTTTTGGATCTGAACCCCAGAAGTGGGATAGGGCGGAGGTGCCGGGAGGCTCAGCCAAGAAGCCACCAGGAGACCAGTACCACTACCCCCATCCCAGTTACAGCTTATTTCGGTCATTCTCCCTTGCCATTTCCTTCTGAGGGTCTCATTTCGTCTTCCTCTGGGTCAGGCTGTCCCCTAGCACAGTGGATCTCCCTCCCCAGGCATCACGGTTCCCTGGGTGTGCCTAGGTAAGCAGAGCGCGGGCCCGGGAAATCCTAATGGTCCCGGCTAAAAGAGCGAGATTCTCACACTTGCTCACTCAACAACCTTGGTCGCTAGAGTGGATTTCTGCCCGTTAATAAAAGTTATGGCTCTTGTTGAGAAAGCTCCCAGAAAATTTCAGCTAAATACCTTGAAAGTTTTCCTGACTTGTCTTGCCGCAGTAGGGGAGAGGGGGTTGCTTGTTCTGAGCGCCACCGTCTGGACAAGGCCGCCCTCCCGCCCCACCAGGAGAGGGGCGGAAACGGGGGAGGGGGGAGGGGCTGGGGGCAGGTTCCATGAGGGACTTCAAAGTTCAGGGACCTTTAACAGAAAAGCAGACCCAGCAGACAACTAGATTGCACACACTTTGTCTAGCTTAAAAGCCCAAGTAGGAATGTGTCCCTTGTTTGAAGATGAATACCCACACACACACCCACATACACCACACACACACACACACACACACACACACACACATACACACACATGAGAGAGAGAGACAGAGACAGAGAGAGAGAGACAGAGACAGAGAGAGAGACAGAGAGAGACAGAGAGAGAGACAGAGAGAGAGAGAGACAGAGAGACAGAGAGAGAGACAAAGAGAGACCTATCCTGCGCTCCCTACTGAGAAGGGGAATCCTTAGGTATAACAATCTTTTACCTGGAGCCTTTTCACATTCATTATCTCACTGCCCCACATAGTCCGTGAATTCTCAAGGCTGGAGTTAGTCAGGATTTATTCTTAAATGCAGCCCAAGAACCGGTTCTGCTATCCTCCCTAGGCAATTGTGAGCCCCGAAAAGGGGCAGCAGCCAAAAGCCCAGCCAAGCCTTGGAGTAGTAGTTCATCCACAACAGGCTACTGGTCCTGGTTTAGGTCCTTTAACTTGTGGCAAGGAAAGATTTTTTTTTAAATGCAAATAAACAAAAATTTGAAGGAGAAAGAGAAAACAAGCCTTATAGTGACTTAAGACACTGGAATCTCCTCTGCACACCCCCTCCCCAATCCTATTAAGAGACCTGGCAAACTGTTATTTCAGGCATTGTTATATTTCAGTGCACTGTACTTCTGAGATGTGATGGCTCCATAGCCTCTGGAGGACCAGGGTGGGTGCTGGGAATTCTCCGTGGACATGGCCTGAACTTCCCTGGGACTGAGGAGTGAGCAGAGTGAGCTGATCCCCTGGCCCCTATTTTGACACTGCTTGACCATGACCCAGTGGGACTTGGATTTTTCAATACTAGAAATCTGTTCTGATTTGTTGTTGTTCTAGTTTTTTGTTTGTTTGATTGATTGATTTTACTGAGACATAAAGTCATATAGCATATTCACCTTTTTGAAGTACACAATTAATGGTTTTATGTACATTCACAAAGTGGTGCCACTATCAACATTCTCTGATTTCAGAACATTTCCATCTCCCCAAAAAGAAACCCTAGGCCCATTAGCAGTTACTCCCTATTTCTTCCCATCCCTCAGCTCCTAGAAACCACTAATCTGCTTTCTGTCTCTGTGGATCTGCCAATTCATATTCTGGACATTCCATATAAATAAAATCATATAATTTTGTTCTTTTGTGTCTGGCTTTTTTCCCTTAGCATAGTGTTTTCAAGGTTTATCTATGTTATAGTATGTATCAGTACTTCCTGCCTTTTTATGGCTGAATAATATTCCATTTTATGGAGAGACCACATTTTGATTATCCAGTCATTTATTAATGGACCGTTGGGTTGTTTCCACTTTTTGACTATTCTGAGTACTACTGCTATGAACATTTTGGATTCTCTTTTAGCTGCAAGCAGTCCCTAGCCCAAAATAGTGAAGGAGAGGGCCTCTTAGTGCCAGCTCACACCTGCCCCCTCCCTCAGGAAAGGCTGGGCACCCAAGGGCCATCCCAAGCACTCCAACCTTCTTGGCCAATGCTCCTCTGACATTACCAGATAATCTGCTAAATCCACATTAGACCATTGGTTGACACACTAATATATGAAAACCGGCAAAATGACAATGCAGTACAACCCCAGTAATAATGAAAATGTCTTTTGGTTTGAATACAAGCAAAATATTCTCCATTCATTCATGAATTCATTCATTCGTAGATGCCTAATGAATCGAGAGTGTATTTAGCTTCTTGAAAATAAAAACAAGCCTGAACCCAGCTCTGCCACTGGTCAGCTCTGTGGCATTGGAAAAGTTACTTAGCCTCTCTGTGTCTCAGTTTCCTAAGCTATATAATGCAGGTAATCATAGTGCCTCATCATAGTGTCAATGGTAGAGTTAAATGTGGTAATACACTATCCAGAAGAGAGTAAGCATTCAACAACCAGTAGCTATTATTATGATTCTCATTCTGAAAGTTTCTAATATACATCTAAACTATTCTGTTGTACTTCCATAGAGAACAGAGGCTCTATGAGATATCAGAGACCTTGCCTCTAGCCTCTAGTTCCTAGAAGTAGCCACCCAATGGGAACTCAACAACATCCCAGGCCACTGTGACATGTGACAGAGTGTCAGATGGAAAGGGGAATACACAGGGGTTTGGCTTTAACTGCTCCTTGAGATGCTTCACTGACACAGTTTGTATGTTTTCCACAAGATGGAATGATCAGATTTCTTGATATTGGTCAGAATGAAAGCTTGGGTGATGCTTGGTCCAGAGACAGGTCAGATGGAAGTGCACAGGTGGCTGGTGACCTCAGGCAGGGGGAGCTGGGTTTCAGCAGATTGTGGAACCATCACAGGCTGAGGAAGATCTGGTTCCAGGTCGAGGGTTAGAGCAGGATTTCAGGGAAAAGGCTGCAGTCTCAAAGGAACTGAGCAGGGATTTTGTTTGACAAGAATCAAGTCACTAGAACTAGGGGCCAGCCAGGTCATGACATCAACAAACTCAAGAGCAATTTGTGACAGGTGCTGTCCTTTTCACTGTTTTTGTTTTCCTAAAGAGACTATATCTAGTCACATCCTCTGGGCTTAATTTGTCATGGCTAGAACCACTTTATTCTCCCTCTCCCTGTGCTTGAGTCATTACAGAGAGCAGGGCCTCACCAAAATAATTAGCACCCAGTATTTCCAGGATTGTAGTGCCTGATAAAGACCACAGCTTAAGTGGTTTAAATCAAAGGGTTACAAGGGAGGCAAGAAGCACATTAATCACCTATAGCAGTAACACTTGGACTCCCTTCCCCTTGTACATTTATCTGCTAATGAAAGCTTAACGAACAATATGTATTTCTTAACTTCTCCTTCTAGCCAAGCGGGATCATACATGCATTTAAAGACTGTTCCTCTTATTACTCATCCTCATGACTTCTGTTGCAACAAGCCCCTTGCCCTGGGAGCTCTCCTACAGCCCACTCTACTGCAAGAAATGGGACATGGGTGACCCTCAGGGTACAAAAGAATCCTCTTTCACCCCAGCGGGACGACTCATCCCCTAATAATGGCTAACATGAATGTATGTGTGCTTCCTAGATTCCAGACACTGTTCAGAATGTGTGTTCATATGTTCTCATTTAACTCTGACATTAGTCCTATGAGACAAGCAAAATTATTATCTCATTTCACAGATAAATAAACTGAGTTCCAGAGAAGTTATGCCACTTGCCCTAGGTCACACAGATAATAAATGGTAAAGCCAGAAGTCTAGCTTGAGAGGTCTGGCTCCAGAGTCTGTGCCTTAACATTATGCCTTACTGATTATTTGCACACATTGTTCCCATCTCTAAGGCACTGGTTCTCAAATTTAGTGCATGTTAAAGCCACCAGGAGAGCTTAGGGAAAATGTAGCTTTCTAGGCCTGCCCCTCAAGATTCTGATTCAGTAGGTCTGGGGTGGGGACCTGGAATCTGTATGTTTCCCAAGTGTCCCAGGTGATTCTGATGCAAGTGACTCAGGGACCCCTCTTGGAGAAACCCTGCTCTTAACCCAATCCTTTACCTAGCCCCCGGAAATTTAAGGAATTCTAGACCTAGCACTAAGTGATTCAGTGCTCCTGAGGGTATGGTGCTTATGGGATTTTATATACTTATCTAGTTCATAAAATCTTGCTTTGGTCCTCAGACTAATTCCACCCTGTGCCTTATTTCTGGCAATGGGGCTCCTGACCCAATGCCTGATAATAATCTGCCCAGATCCATGGAAAGAGAGCTATATGGCTCTCTCAGGGACCATAGGCCCTATCATGCTCCCTTTCTGCTGCTAGAGTCCCGCTTTTAGCCTACCTGAATAGGATTGCCCGCATTAGCAAATAAAAATGTGGGATACCCAGTTAAAATTGAATTTCAAATAAATACAAATATAATATAAGTATAAGCATGCTCTTGCAATATTTGGACATGCTTATACTACAAATTATCCATTTCTTTGGAAGTTTAAATTTAACTGGATACCCTGTATACTACCTGGCAACCCTTAGACTAAGGGCCACAGCCTCTGGCTCATCCTATATGAGACAAATCTGAGGACTTGACGTTGGTAGGTAAAGGGCCTTCCTTTCTTCCTCTCAACCTTTTTCTCAACAAGGGGCTTGGTCAGCTTTGGAGAGCATAGTGTATTGATTTAAGACCCGAGGAGCCCCGTTTGCTCTGTGGCTATCACCTTGCCATCTTGTCCCTGTTAGAAACTGGCTTGTGCATGTTTTCTACTGGCTTTAGCCAGCACTCTGTATTTACTCAGGAAATTTGTGACCCATTTTAAAGAAATACTTGTCTCCCATTAGTCTGAGATAGACTGCACTGTAGAGCTGCTTCTGCAAGTAGCCGTTTGTCTGCAAGTTGGCCCCCATCATTTGAGATACGTGTTTTGATGTGAACTCATATTTAAAACCATTGTGCAGTTTTCTATCGATGGTATCTTAAAGGTTAGGGTAAGTCTGAGAACGTCTATTTTGGCTTCCCTGGAAGAGTTAGTTAGTGTGTTGTTCTTTTTTGGGAGGAGGGGTCCTTTCCAGGACTTGCCCAGAGAAATTTGGCATTTTCCATGTAACCTATATTTTAAGTTAGATCACCTCAAATCACCTTCAAATTTGTTGAACATCCATCTAGCTGTTTTTACATAATGTTATAATCAGTAAGCAATCAGAAAAACTTACTTTTATTTAAATAGTTCGGTCATCTTAACTAGTGAGTCATGTCAGGACTGTCTAATATTACTTCTGTAATCCATCCCAGGCAGAGGGAGATCCATGAGTTATGTGAAGGTACCAGTACCACCTCCTCAAGTTAGGCGTGACTGGAATGACACAAGAGAATGGGTGGAGGGACAGAGGAGATGTGACTCTCTGGAAATTTAAAGAAGCACAAGCATGAACTACAATGAAACATACTACCAGCACCATTTATTTTTCTGTAGAATCACTAAAGAATATCATTGGAACTTTCTGTAAAAGGAATCAAATGAGGAAACAATCTCACACTAACCCAGGTCAGAAAGATTCCAAGACCTCACATGTGCTTCTCTTCTGTTTGTTTGTGGGGTTTTTTTGGTGGTTGTTTTTTGTTTTGTGGTTGTTTTTTGTTTGTTTTTACTGAGACCAGCATCAATTTGCAGGACTTAAAGCCCCAAGGAGCCCTGGCTGGTATGGCTCAGTTGGTTGGGTGTCATCCCAGGCACTCAGAGGTTACCAGTTCGATTCCATATGCCCAGGTTTCATGTTTGATCCCCAGTAGGGGCTAGGGGCGTGTGGGAGATAGCCAACGGATGTTTCTCTCTCTCTCTCTCTCTCTCTCTCTCTCTCTCTCTCTCTCTCTCTCTCATATCAATAAAAACATATTTTTAAGGCCCCAGGAAATTAAATTGAGCAGATTACTATATTCCAGTGACATGTGGCCCCACTGAGCTCCCATTTGAAACATTAAGCATAGATATTTTCTGAGATTCCCCCTTCGCCTGGCTTACAAGGTTCTTATCTAAGGGATACTTGATGAAGTGCGTGTCAAAAAGAGGCCCCCTTCTTCCCCTGCATCTTCAGAATGCCTACTGACAATCCATTAGAAACTGTGGTGCTTCTGTCCTCCCCTAAACATATATTGCATAGTTAAGTTCCACTTTCTAATCAAAATTGTTTTACTTGATCAATATTCTTTTCATAGAATGGTCCCTATTTTCCCTTGAGCCACATTCATTTTCCCAAAATAACAAAAAACCTTTTTTTGTGACTTTTCTTCCTCCTGACACCCCTTAGGCTATAATGGAAAACTCAAGTGATTTGATTGGAAAGAGTTTTGAAGTGATCACCAAGTCCTCTCCTTTCCTCCCTACCCTCAACCCCCTCCATGCTCTGCAGTCTTGAAGAAGGAAGACTTCTGGACCTACCTAGTCCTTCACCAGAGAGATTGGAACTCAGCAGCCCTCCCTACACTAGCAGTGATAATGACAAGAGTCACTTTCATCCATGGCCTTTATATGTCATGCACAGTCCTTCATCTCTCATTCCTCAATGAGGATGACATTACTCTGAAGAAACAAAGGTTCTGAGAGGGGAAACCTTCTTTCCCATCAGGTGTGTCCTCCCCTTCCCCTAACTTCCTTTATTCTTCAACCCCAGTCAGGACAGTCTCAGGCTCTTGGGTTGAGTGGTGAGAACCAGTGAGCTGGACTTGTCAGTGTGACAAGGGGGGGTTTACTCTGGGATAGAATATGCTAATTAAATGCTTTCCCTGTGCCTGGGCTGGCAGATAAAGCTCCAGGATCCCAGGACTTATGCAGATCCTGGAAGGCAGTCTTAGTTTTCTTTGCACCAGCCACTCCAGTGTGAAATGCTGAGTTGCTGGTGATACCAAAATGTGGGATGTTGAATCAGAGTTCATTGTCTCGTGAAATTGAAGAATAAAATCACAGACAAAAATAGTGAACTGAAGTTTATTGAAAGAAGCCAGTCCTGGAATAGGTGCAGCAGATTCCAGGTGGAACCTGGAAAAGGTTCCAAGAGCAGGCCAGTGTCCAAAGCTTTCTTTCCATGTTACAGTTTGGTGTTAAAGTCTATTAGTCCATGTGTAGAGCCCCACGTGGAATCCATCTCCTGCCATAGGAGCTCCCAGTGCATGAGGTAGGGGGCGGGGGGGGGGGGGGGGGGGGGCGGGGGCCGCCGGGCGGCGAAGCGAGAAGAGGAAGCGCTGCCACTTTTTAAATATATGTATATATGCTTGTTAGTTCCTGATTGATCCTTTCAAAGAATTTTAACTTAGCAACATCTTGGGATTGGCTTTTAAGCCTTACTATCTTGTGATTGGTTATCCGCAAGCTGCCTGTCTTAGCAACATTCATACATTTTAAAGTTCATGCCTCTGGAGTGCCCTTCCTTCCCCTCCCAGGTGGGGTGCCTGGGTAACTCCACCTAGCTAGGTTCCCAAGTTTTATTTTCCTTTCCCGTGATACTGCCCCTGTCTATCTGTCTTCCTTTTGTCTCCTCTTGGTTATGCTGCTGTGCCTCCAGAGCTGAACCAAGAGACTGGCATGGCACAGAGTGCTTTCCTTTGCTATCTGTGGTTCACAATTCCCATATGGAGTCAAGGGTGAGGGAACATATTCTCCAGCTCTCCTTTGACCTTGCTTTTGAATAAGGTTTGGTTGGTAATATATAAATGGGAGTATGTTTGGCTGTTTCTTGTTTCCAAGACAACAAGGTCACTCCTTCCAGGCTGGCTACCAACAGCTACTCTTGGGCTGCTTTGGGTAGTGATTTTTGTGAGATATAGATCTGGATCTGGTCTAGGGTTTTCTTTATGAAAATTGTAAATTACTTATTAAACTTTTTTAATACTTACAGTACTGTTCAGGTTTCTATTTCAATTTTTAAGCTACATCTAACTTTTTATTGTGGTAAAATAAACATAACATAAAATTTATCATTTTATCTATTTTAAGTATATAGTTCAGTGGCATTAAATGCATTAACAGTGTAGTGCAAACATCACTACCATCAACCTCCAGAACTTTTTTCATTTTCCCAAACTGAAACACTGAACTCATTAAACATTAACTCCCCTGTCTCCCTCCCGCACCCCCTAACACTCACCATTCTACTATCTATCTCTATGAATCTCACTTACTTTGGGATTAATTTGCTATTTTTTAGATGAATGTTTAGATTATTAATTTTAGTCTTTTTCTTTTCTAATATAGAAAAAGCTATAAATTTCCAAGCATTTCTTTAGTTGCACTTCATAATTTTAATATGCAATATTTTCATTAGTATTAAGATTCAAATATATTTTTCCATTAAAGTATTTTGTGACCCATAGGTTAAAGTTGTGTTTCTTAATTTCCAAACATATAGAGACATACTTTTGTTATTGATTTCTACTTTAATTTCATTATGATCAAATGACATATTACATATGATTTAAACCTTTTAAATGTGTTGATACTTGCATTATTGCCCTAAATATGGTCAGCATTTATAATAGTATGCTTAAAAACAGTGTGTATTCTGTAGCTTGTGAATGCAATATTCTATGTATGCCTGTTAGGCCAAGTTTTTTTTTAAATTTAATCTTCCATATCATTATTGACTTTCTGTCTTCTTGGTTCATCAGTTTCTGAGGCATATTAAAATTTATCTATTTCTACTTGTGGTTCTAGAAAGTATTGCTTTATATATTTTGAGCCTGTGATATTAAGTCCATATACCTTTATAATTGTTATAATTTCTTGGTCAATTGCAGTTTCTATCATAATGAAATAACACTCTGTACCTACTAACACTTTTTGCCTTAAAATCTATTTTGTCTGATATTAATGTAGTCACACCAGCTTCCTTTTACTTAGTAATTTCATGTTAACATCTTTTTTCTATCCTTTTAAAATTTCAACCTTACTGTATCTTTCTATTATAGACGTGCCTCTCACAAACAGCATTTATTTAGATTGAATTTGTCCAGACTGATACTCATGGTCTTTTAACTGAAGCATTTACTTCACTTACATCAATGATGTTAACTGCTGTATCGTTCTGGGCAATGTTTTCCTTCCCTCCTTTCTTGCTTTCCTTTAGATTCATTGAGTGCTTTTTAAAGCATTCCATTTTATTCTTTCTACAAGTTTGAAAGTTATCTTCATTTCTAATCTGGATATTACAATATGCATGACTAATTTATGAAATCTGGAATTTATCAATACCTTTACCTTTTTCCCAGACAATGTAAAGATCTCAGGCCACTTTAGCTCCACTTACTAGTAGACCCTCCCAACTCATATGTTATTATTTTCATGTATTTTAATCTTAACTTTGATCTCAAAACCAACAAGACATTATTATATCATCATATCAGTTAGTAAATGTTCATTAATTTTATCTATAAATTTAATACTTTCTTGTTCTTCATTTCTTCCAACAAGTCAGATTTTTATTCTCAGATTTGTAGCCTTCTGCCTGAAGTACCTCCTTTAGAATTTTCTTTCTTGAATATCACCAGTGATCATTTTTCTCGGTTTTTGTCTTTTTACTCTAAATCTTTAGGTAGAATTTTGTTGAATGGGTAGTTGTTTACTTTGAACATATTCAGGATGACATTTCACTGTCTCATATCTTTTAAATTTGCTGTTAGGAATTCAGCTATCAATATAATAAGCACTCTTTGAAATAGCTTCTCTTTTCTTTTTTGGTTGCTTTACATTTTCATCTGTTATATTTTTGAGTACTACAGTTTCACCATGATGTGTGTAAGTTATATTTTTTAAAATTCACCTTCTTGGACTTCACTGGTCTTCTTAGATCTATAGGTTGTTACCTTTTAATATTTCTGGAAATTTTCTCTTCAGATATTGCCAGTTGCCCCATTCCCTCTCACTCTCTTCTCTTTCTGGAATTCCAATTAAACATATTTCAGACCTTCTCTCTCTGTAACTAATGCCACGTTGCCTCATTTCCATATTTTCCTTTTGCTTTCCTATTCTGCATTATGGAGACTAACTAATTCTTTCTTTAGTTCTGCTTAATTTGTTTATGTATTTTTAATTTCTAGCAGTTATATATTTTTTATCTTGTTTCTTAAATCTGCTAGGTCACTTATTTTGGTTTTCTATGCTATGAAGAAAATTTTAAACTCCTGTTTTATTTCTTTAAATATGTAAACAGTTCTAGTCAGTTTGGATCAGTGGATAGAGAGTCAGCCTGTGGACTGAAGGGTCCTGGGTTCAATTCTTGTCAAGGGCACATGCCCTGGTTATGGGCTCATGCAGGAGGCAGCAATCAGTGATTCTCTTTCATCATTGATGTTTCTCTCTCTCTCTCCCCCTCTCCCTTCCTCTCTGAAATCAATAAAAATATATTTAAAAATAAATATTCTAAACATACTTGTTTTCTCATAGCTGTCTGATAATTTAATTATCTGAAGTCTCTCTAGATCTGGGATTCTCCTTATCTCTTATTTATGCTAGTTCTCTCTCATGGTATTTTGCTTTCTATGTGCTTTGTTATTTTATACCCTGTGCATGAAAATTAGAGATTATTTGAGGCCTGAATAAAAACTCCTTCCAGAGAGAACTTTACTTTATTTCTGACAGAGACTTAAAGTCACTGTTAGTCATGGAGTATTTTTATTTTTTTGCTAATCCTCACCCAAGGATATTTTTTTTTCATTGATTTTCAGAGCTAGTGGAAGGGAGGGGGAGAGACAAAGAGAGAGAAGCATCAATGTGAGAGAGACATATCAGTTGGTTACTTCCTGCAACTGAGGTAAGTGTCCTTGACTGGGAATCGAACTCGAGAAACTTTGGTATGTGGCCTGACTAACCACTGAGACAAACTAGCCAGGGCAGTCGGGGAGTATTTTAAACTAACTTCATGTTTGGAGTTTCATGATCTACATAGGTGATGTGAATTTGGGCTGCAAATCCACAAGAGTGCCATCTTGTGCTTACAACTCCTCAGGGATTTTCACTTCTGTTTTATTCTTACCTTTAGGTTACAATTCTTTAGGGTCTCAGTTTATTTTGAGGGAATATCTCCTAACAGACTGCAGAATCTCAGAAGGAAGGCGGGGGAGGGTGGGTGGGTAGGAAGAGACCAACCAAAGAACTTATATGCCTATATGTATAGCACATGGACACAGACAATAAGGTGGTGAAGGCCTGGGGTGGGAACAGGCTAGAAAGGGTCAATGGAGGGAAAAAGAAGACATATGTAATACTTTCCAACAATAAAGATATCATTTTTAAAAATATATACTTTTATCTAACTTTTCTGGTTGTTTTCAACAGATGAGTTGGCCCAATTAACCTTGTCTGCCATATTTCTGAAATTGGAAGTCCTCAAACCTTTTCATTTTCTGTGAGGAGAGTTTTCCTTCTCCGAAACAGATGCCTGAATCCTGGATGGTCCAACTACTTTGTGCACAGGCTTTCAGACAATCCTCCTCTGCATTATATTTAATCTCACCTCTCTCTTGCCCTTTGGCATCAAGAAGTCCTGATGGTCTCTTAGTTTCTACTTCTTTAACAACATCTTCTTCATAGACTCCAGGAGGAAGTTTCATTTACCTTGCTTTGTCAGTTACCACTCTTTCATCTTCATTATGCCCTGAAGATAGTCATTGGGATATCTCTGCTATAAGGCTATCTCATGTTCTCTTTGTCATTATATTCTTACTAGAGGCCCAGTGCATGAAATTCATGCATGGAGGTGGGGGCCGTCCCTCAGCCCGGCCTGCACCCTCTCCAATCCAGGACCCCTGCAGAATTAGGCCTAAACCAGCAGTTGGACATCCCTCTCACAATTTGGGACCGCTAGCTTCTAACCGCTCGCCTGCCTGCCTGCCTCATCACCCCCTAACTGCTCCCCTGCCGCCTGATTGTCCCCTAACTGCTCCCCTGCCAATATACTGTTGGGCCTCCCTCTGTGGGGAGATAGCTGTCATGCCCCGCCCACCCACCACAGTGTTGCTGGCCAGTGGCCTGGGCCTCCCTCTGTGGGGCAATGGATCCCGGCCTAGGCTCCGGTATTGATCCCCGCCCACAGGGAGGCCCTACCCACCTGGCCTGGGCTCCACCATTGACCCCCTTGGCCTGATCTTGCCCCTAACTGCTCTTCCCCGGCGCTGGCCTTATTGCATCCCTAATGCTTACTCCCCTGCTGGCCTGATCACCCCTAACCACCTATGCCTCAGCCACCACCACCGTGGCTTTGTGAGAGAGGAAGTCAGATGTATGGAAGACATCTGGTAGTTCTGGTCTAATTAGCGTATTACCCTTTTATTAGTACAGATACTTTTTTTCTTCCTAGTGGAGTCTCACTAGAGTTGGAAGATAAACAAGAGTGCTCAATTGATCATCTCTAAATGGTAATCCTCTTCACTCTTCAGCCCACTGTAACCTGAATTTTGCCTCCACTGCTCTCCTGAAATTACCATCTCTCATTTTCATTGACATCTCCACTATTTTTGATACAGTTGACACCTTCTTCCTCCATCTTGAAACATCCTCTTCTCTTTCCTTACAAGACAGCATACTGTCTTGACTCTCTACGTACTTCCCTGTTCCCTAGACATTTGTTTTCTGGCTTTTTATCCTCTTACCAACATGTAAATGGACACTGAACCCAGGCTCAAAGGACCTGATTTCTATTTCTGACTCTATTATATTTAGACAAATGACTTCCACTCTCTGGACTTCAGTTTATGATTTCTACAAGTACTTTCAGTTTTAAATTTTTATAATTCCATATTTTTAAAGACCTTTAGAGGAATGGATCTAATAGTAAATAATTTCTATGAAAGCTCAGTAGGACCAGTTCTGACCAACAACATTTAATGCTACATTCTGGAGAAAGAAACTTAGAGGAACAAATACCCTTTAGTGCTCAGTAGCTTTCATTTCACTGTGTATGATGTGTGAACAAATGTGTTTTCCTAGAATCTCATACTGTGTGGGAATGTGAGTTTAGACAGAAATGTTTAGTAATTTTACCTAGAGCTATGTCTAAAAGAGGATTAGGAAAAGAATCACAGCATCAGTCCCCTCCTTGAATCACAGTGGGATACCCTCTTTGATATATATATAGAAGGCTATCTTGAAACATCAATCCTCAGCAGATGAATTGCGTGTCTTCATACTCTGTAAGAATTATGGGATATTTCCTTTTATAATTGAGTCTTTTGTATAGGATCTAAAATCAAATTACCATGAAACTTTTTTTTTTAGTGTTTAGCGTATTTGTGTTTGTTTTTTTAATGAATCTTTATTGTTCAGATTACAATTGTTTCTCCTTTTTCCCACATATCTCCCCACCACCCAGTTCCCACCCCCCCCTTTGCCCCTACCTCCCCCCCCGCTGTCCTTATCCCTAGGTGTATGATTTTTGTCCAGTCTCTTCCCATACTCTCCACACAGACACCCCTTTCCCCTGAGAATTATCATTCCACTTCCATTCTATGCCTCTGATTCTATTAAGTTCACCAGTTTATTCTGTTCCTCAGATTTTTAATTCACTTGACTTTTAGATTCACTTGTTGATAGATATGTATTTGTTGTTCATAATTTTTATCTTTCTTCTTCTTTTTCCTCTTTTTAAAGAATACCTTTCAGCATTTCATATAATACTGGTTTGGTGGTGATGAACTCCTTTAGCTTTTTCTTATCCGTGAAGCTCTTTATCTGCCCTTCAATTCTGAATGATAACTTTGCTGGGTAGAGTAGTCTTGGTTGTAGGTTCCTGCTATTCATTACTTTGAATATTTATTGCCACTCCCGTCTGGCCTGCATGGTTTCTGTTGAGAAATTAGCTGATAATCGTATGGGAGCTCCCTTGTAGGTAACTAACTGTTTTTCTCTTGCTGCTTGTAAGATTCTCTCTTTGTCTTTTGCTCTTGGCATTTTAATTATGATGTGTCTTGGTGTGGTCCTCTTTGGATTCCTTTTGTTTGGGGTTCTGTGTGCTTCCTGGACTTGTAAGTCTATTTCTTTCATCAGGTGGGGGAAGTTTTCGTTCATTATTTCTTCAAATAGGTTTTTAGCGTCTTGCTCTCTCTCTTCTTCTGGGACCCCCATAATTCTGATGTTGGTTCGCTTGAAGTTGTCCCAGAGGCTTCTTACACTATCTTCAACTTTCTGAATTCTCTTCTCTTCATGCTTCTCTGGAGGAGTGTCCTTGGCCTCTTTGTATTCCAAATCTTTGAGTTGATTCTTGCAATCCTCTAGTCTGCTTTTGGGTCTCTGTATAATATTTTTTATCTCAGTCAGTGTATGTTTAATTTCTAGTTGGTCCTTTTTCATATCCTCTAGGGTCTCATTGAATTTATCGGCCTTTTCCATGAAATTCTTGAAAAACCTTATAACCGTGGTTTTGAACTCTATGTCCAGTCGCTTGTTCTCCTCCATTTCTTTGGTTTGTGATCTGTTTCCTTGCCTCCTCATATTCTCTGGTTCCCTGAGTTGGTAGGGTAGCTTTGTGTACTAGATGTCCTATTGGTTCAATGGGTCAGCCTCCCAGTTACTTGAGGTGGACACTCTTGGTGTACCCTTGTGTACTGTGTGTCCCCCAGCAGGAGCTACAGCAAGAACTAGTTTTCTCCTCCTTTGCTTGGGCGGATTTGGAGCAGTCTGACTGGAGCTGCAGTTAATTTGGTTGAGCTGCCACAGAACAGGCCATTTATATGCAAAAGCCGCTGTGTGGAGCCTGGGCGGGTTTGTAGAATGTGCGGGGCGGGGCCTCAGGGCGGGGCAGGGTCTCAGGGCATCACCAGGCTGGGGCGTGGCCAACGGCGATGGCTGGCGTCAGCCGTCTCTGCCTTTCCACGTCCAAGTCCCTGCGCCCCGCGCTCCAGCACAGTAAACAATGATCGCTGGGCGCACCTCAGCTTTTCAGCGTTTGTGCTCCTTTCTCTTCTTAGTTGTAAATCTTCCACTCAGCCAGCTTTCCCGTGGTTCTGGGTGGTAGACGTTTTGTCCTTTAGTTGTATTTTTGAAATTGTTGTGTGAGGCAGCAGATTAGTTGTTTAACCATGCCGCCATCTTGGTTCCTCCCAAATTACCATGAAACTTTGATGGGAAGGGAAAGATTAGTTTTTTTCCAAGTTTTTGGGGTTTTTTTTTGGGGGGGGGGGTTGTGTGGTAAAGTGTCTGAATGTTGGCATTCTTCACTAGCAGAATTTTCTTATGTGATGTGATTGTCTGGGAAAAGTAAACATTAAGTTTGTGCTCAAATAGGAGAATAGGACATATTACTTATTTCTGATAATGCTTGTTCAGAAAGAGTTTAGAGATAACCTATCATTAACACCTTCAGATGGTTTAAACCTGATTTGTAACTCAGCACTGTCCGATAGAACTTTCTGCACTGAAGGAAATATTCCCTATCTTAAATATGGTAGCCACCACCATGATATGACTATTGAGCACTTGAAATGTGGCTAGGTCAACCAAAGAACTGATATTTTCATTGAATTTAGTTCTTAATTAATTTAGGTTAAGATTTCAATCACCACATGCGGCTGGGCTGTTGGCTACAGTGGTAGACTACACAGTTTTAAAGAATAGGCTTTAGTTTTGCTGCCTGTACAATCTTGGGTTCAGGATGCATGTTAGAGTGAGTCAAGAGCCCTCTTGATTCTAAAGGCTCTTCCCCTATTTCAGCTGCCACTGCCACCCCCTCAGAGAAGGGTCCTGGAAAATATCCTGCAAATAAACTGGGAGCTAATGAAGAATTTAGAATGGTGGGACAGGCTGGCTATTGAAACAAGAGCAAACTCTTGAGTTCAGACCCACGCCTAATATTTGCATGTCCCAAATGAAGGGCCACACACTATACAGTATATCTAAATATTTAAGAGTTTTTAATGAATCTAACAAGATGTTAAATAAAAATATGCTGTCCTTCTAGATTGACAATTGTAGTTTCCTAATGACCAGAAGGGGTAGGTTCAAATTTTAATTTCTGAAGCTCAGAATTCTATGCTCGAACTTGATTATATAGAGAGAATCAGCCTTCAACTCTTGGCTTGATGTTTTTCTCCTTTATCTCCCACTCCAAGAATCAACTGGATTATACAATAACACAAAGCAGTTGAAAATTCTAACAAAAATACTTGTGTGGCTCAGTGGTTGAGCATTGACCCATGAATCAGGAGGTCACAGTTTGATTCTCTGTCAGAGCACATGCCCAGGTTGCTGGCTTGATCCCCAGTAGGAGGTATGCAGGAGGCAGCTGATCAATGATTGTCTCCCATTATTGATGTTTCTATTTCTCCCTCTCCCTCTCTGAAATCAATAAAAATATTTTTTAAAACACACACACACACAAAATAACCTGGCCGGTGTGGCTCAGTGATTGAGCATCGACCCATGAACCAGGAGGTCCCTGGTTAGATTCCTGGTCAGGGCACATGCCCGGGTTGTGGACTCTATCTCCAGTAGGGGGCATGCAGGATGCAGCTGATTGATGTTTCTCTCTTTCTCTCCCTTCTCCCTTATACTCTCTCTAAAATCAATAGTAACATATTTTTAAAAAATTAAAGCCCAGTATTCACCTTCCTTCCCCAGGCATTGTGGGAGTTCAAAGAGTGAGAAAGTTTGTTGTTTTTTAAGGGACAAAGACACTGCATTTCTCAAAACAGCAGGGCAGCAAAAGGCTCAAGAATCTAAGTGATTAGGTAGACTCCATGGAGCTGTGCTAAGGGCATGAACACTCCAACTACTGGGTCCTTTAAGATTAAAACACACACATTTACAGATCAAGCAGGGTTTATTTAATTATATGCACAAAATAGTTGAAGAAATTAAAAAATGAAACAGGTGAGTTTTGTTTTTCTATGTATTTATCAAATGGAGCCTTACAACAAAGTTGCAGCAATACGACATTCTAAGAGTAAATATTTCCCTTGTTATTGGAAAGAATATTACATCTGAGGCATTCCCCATGGCCCTGTTTGAATTACAGATACTCGGTGAATAAGAATGAGAATCCCATTCATGCTCATGCTCCCCCATACCACCCCTCAGCACTTTAATTATAGAGTGGGAAGATTGTTCCCCTTGTTCTCTGAAAATGGCTTGCAGACAAGCCGCATCATCTTAACAGGTGAAGCCCCTGGAATCAGTCACTGCTCTGCGGGGGTGGTGAGCAGCCTTTCTGAAATGAACAATTTTGAAAGCCACATCAAATATGATTGTGGGTCTACCTTGAATGACTCATCTGTGCTGACGACAATATAACACAGTCACGACTGGCTGAGCTGTCTGCTGCCAGCACTCTCCCCAAAGGATGGAGGGGACCTCTGTGAAAGGAATTTTTGGGGCATTTAAAATCCTTCACCCCCTAACTCTAATCCATAGCCCACTCCCCAGGGGAAATTTTGTTGTTCCCCCCAAATACAGTCATTCCTGTGTGTCAAGGATTTCTAACATGGTGTCCTAAGAAAAATGTCCAAGAAAAACAAAGATACTTAATCCATGGCCCACAAACTTCATGATCCCTTGAATGGTGTGCCATGTTTTGTGCATGTGTGCAATTTTCCAATTCTCAACAGAGCCTGTAATTCCTGAATGCTTAAGAATCAATCCTTTAAGTCGTTTGAGAAGGTCCTTGAGGGACTGGTGGCCTGCTACAGACAGAAGCCTAAGGGGAGGGTTTAGTGGCCAAGCTTAGACATACCTAAAAACATTTGAACAGCCCCCAATCTAAGTCTGAGCACCCCCAAGATACAAGTGGAAAATAACTGAACAAATAAGCCCACTTGTTAAACAATAGCACCCCTAGTGTTCAGCGTGTGTGGCAAAGACCAATTCTTTAGCAAGCAATGAGGATGGAAAGCTAGAGATGCTGTCACCAGCAGTGATTCAGCAAAAGCAGACAGATTATGCCTGCCTGCTATCAACTTCCCAGGGACATGAATATCTGAGGGCTTTGTGCTGAAAATTGGAGTTAGGAGAATGTAAAACCAGAAATCAAGTCCTGATCTGCCATTAACTAGCTCTGTGACCCTGGGCAAGTTACTTCACCCTTTAGGGCCTTTATGTGTTCTAATGAAAAAGTTTCAGTTTATGCAAGAGGAATAAGTTATAGAGGTCAGCTGTACAACATTATGTCCACAGTTAACAATATGGTATTGTGCACTAGTGTGAAGGCCTGGAAGGGGTGGGTGCAGGGTGGAAGGGGTCCGTGGATGGCGGGGGAGGGAAGAGGGACATCTGTAATACTTTCAACAATAAAGGTAAATTTAAAAAAATAAAAAATAATTTTAAGAGGGTAGAATTCCTGTTAAGTGTTCTTACCACAAAAAAAACAAAGGATGGCTAGGCCAGTGTTGCTCAGTGGTTGAATGTCAACCTATGAACCAGGAGATTACAGTTTGATTCCCGGTCAGGGCACATGCCTGGGGTTTCCAGCTCAATCACCAGTATGGGGCCTACAGAAAGCAGATGATCAATGTTTCTCTCTCATTGATCTTTCTACCCCTCTATCCCTTCCTCTCTGAAATCAATAAAAACAATTTAAAATAAACAAAGAATACGAGGAAGATTTAGGAGGTATTGGATATATCTATTACCTTGACTGTGGTGATGATATCATGGGTGTTTGCATATGTCCTAACTCATCAATTGTATACATTAAATATGAGTACTTCTTTGTGTACCAATCATACCTCAATTATGCTGTGTGTTTTTTAGAAGAAATTTTTTAAAGCCTTAATGAATGCCCCTTAGTTATCTTATTCTGACATCCTTTCACTTCCTCATTTTTTCATTTACTTATAAATATTTATTGAGTCCTTGCTATATGCCAGGAATTATATACCCAATACACTGCTTACTGTCTCTTAATTTATAGATTTCACCTTTATCCTTACCCTCTCCCAGACATCTCCTTTCCAGACAGCAGAGGTCCAATTTATGCTCACCTTTTACAAAGAAAAATTCAAAGTTCACTAGTGCTCCCCAGAGAAACTTTATAGCACATGGAGTTACTGGGGCATCCATTTCTGTTCTGAAATCTGTATAATGGGCCTTTAAGAAAGTTTCAGAATGAAGAGAACTACACAGGGACTCAGACCTCCTTCCCTCCAGTGACTGCTGGCTTAAAGGGAAAAAATAAGGTAGCTCTGGTACTAGAATAAGGTGACCAGACGTCCCGCTTTTGGCGGGACAGTCCCGATTTTTAACAATTTGTCCCGCGTCCCGCGGCGTTTTAAAAAAAGTCCCGATTTTTGGAAAGAATGCACGACAAGCTAGGGAACTGCGGGAGAACGGGAAGGGAATATATGGTTTTCGGCGGCCATGTGGCTATTTAGCCAGGATATGAGTTTTATATTATTTTTGTTAATTTTATAATGTTAAACTTTAATAATAACAAATAATTGTTGAGAACTGATTATCGAGAACTGCTTATCAAAGTTCGCATTGTTGATCAGTTGTTAGAATTTGACCACCATTGTTTGGACTTAATGAACAATGGCATTTTTGGGGATTGGCAACGACGAAAACATTTTGTAACTGTCTCTCAGACGATACACATCGTACTGCGTTCTAGTAAACTAGTTAAACAAGTGATGTCATTACAAATCAGCTATTCAGATAATTTAGGTAAGTAATTTATTTATTTATTTTATAAATACATAAATTTTCTTGAATTTAGCAGACAGTACTCGTATTATTTGTATTTTATAGTGGCGGCAAAAAGTCTAGCGCCGGCCTTGAAAGTGACACGACTTACGTTACTGCAAATTCAGAGGAAAAATAATGCAAGTTAGTATTGTTATTATTTAGAAAGAAATATAGGATTAAAATAATTTTTAAAATATAGTTACTTTATAACAATCAAATTAATTTAATTTATAAACTAACAATAAAATATATTCATGTAATTATGTACCTACTTACTGTGTTTTTAAGCAATATGTATATTATATAATTTTAAATTATTTTTTTTAGATTTTTAACATAATGAGTAAGAAAAGAGGATGCAAATTCACAATGATCTAAGAAGTGAATTTCCTTTTATTAAAAAAAACAAAAGCGATTACAATATAGACCAAATTTTTAATCAAGAACCCCACCCCGGGCCGAAACCGGTTTGGCTCAGTGGATAGAGCATCGGCCTGTGGACTCAAGGGTCCCAGGTTCGATTCCGGTCAAGGGCATGTACCTTGGTTGCGGGCACATCCCCAGTAGGGGGTGTGCAAGAGGCAGCTGATGGATGTTTCTCTCTCACCGATGTTTCTAACTCTCTATCCCTCTCTCTTCCTCTCTGTAAAAAATCAATAAAATATATTTTTAAAAAAAGACACCCCCCCCCTCCGGTCAATGGTGTCCAGCTTTACCAATGTTAAAATCTGGTCACCTTATACTAAAAGGTATCATGGGAAGGCAGGCAGACTCATTCTGAGAGTGGGGAGAGGAGAAAAGAGAGCGTTAGTATTTTAAAGTGATGCATCCGATACCGTGTCCACCCCGGTCCCTGTAGCAGGGCAAGCTCTGGTTGCTCCAAGGAACTAGGATTTAGCAATCGCACAGAACTGGTGCAAAATGACGCAGCTGGTTAGGAAGAGCAAGTCATTCTTGATGCAGAACCGCCCTCTAGTGCCCAGATGGTACTTTGACAGCATTGAAGAAATTTTGAGCAAGTGAGAAGCAGATAGCTTCAGGAACCCCATTAGATTCTACTTACTAGTTTTTCTTGATTCTAGCAAAATTTTTCCTCCAAAGTATGGACAATTTCAAGTAAGGAAATACATATGACCATGAGGTGCATTTGTGGAGTTCCAGGAGTTCTGGGCAGAGATCTGAGTCTGAAGCCTGAAGAAGTGGGACCAACAGTACAGACATCACCCATAAGCCAAATTTATGGCCTGAAAATATTATTATTCCTCAGGGTATGGAGGTGTGCACATGTGTGTGGATGTCATTATTTTAATCTGAAAGAAGGAACCATGTGGTTGTCTGGGGGAATGAGCATTCAAAGCAAAGGGAAAAATCAGTGCATAGATACTATTAAGGTTGAAGGTTGCCTAGAGTATTCAAGGAACAGAAGGGAGTCCAGGTAGTTGGAAAAGAGTGAATGAACATAGAAAGTGGTAGGAGCTGTGGTCAGAAAACTAATAGAAAGCCAGATCAGATAGGGCTTTGTAGGGATTTAGGCTTTTTTGTTGTTGCTAATCTTCACCCGAGAATATTTTTCCATTGATTTTTAGAGAGAATGGAAGGGAGATGGGGCGGGATGGAGGGGGAGAGGGAGAGAGAGAGAGACAAAAACATTGATTGGTTGCCTCCCGCATGCACCCTGACAGGGGCCAAGGAGGGAACCCGCAACCCAGGCTTGAGTCTTTGGGAATTGAACTCATGACCCTTTGGTGTGCAGGCCAGTGCTCTTACCACTGAGCAACACCAGCTAGGGCAGGGATTTAGGCTCTTACTTCCAGTGTGATAAGGAGACATGGGAGTTTCTAAGCAAAGGAATGATGTGATCCAAGTTATATTTCAACAGGATCACCCTGCCTCTATGTTGAGAACAAACTGAAGAAAGTGTTTTCATTAATGTATGTTTCAGTCCATTCAGGTTGCTATAACAGAATACCATAGACTGGGTGGCTTATAAACAACAAAAAAAATGTATTTCTTACAGTTCTGGAGGCTGGAAGTCCAAGAGCAAGGCACTAGAAGATTTGATGTATGGGCAGGCATTTCTATCTGCGTGGAGATGTTCAGCAGACAGTATGATATAAGAGTCTGGACTGGCTTAGAGATATAAATTCAGGAATCAGTGGAATATTAATTGTATTTAAAGTCCTGCGACTAGGTGAGTACATCAAGGTGGTGAGTGAGGATTGAAGAGAGAAGTTCAAGATACAAGCTCTGGGTCATCTTACATTACAGGGTGGAGCAGATGAAGAAGAAGCAAAGAAGTGTATTGAGAAGGAGCTGCCAGTGATAAGAGAAAAACCAGAAGAGTGTGATGATGTTCTGGAACCAGTCTGCTAGTTATCACCCTCATCCCAACCTAGCTGGTTTGGCTCAGTGGATAGATCATTGACCCATAGACTGAAGGGTCTCGGACTTGATTCCAGTCAAGAGCACATACCTTCGTTGCAGGCTCTATCCTCTGCCCCAAGACAACCAATCAATGTGTTGATGTTTCTCTCTCTGCCTCTCCCCCTCCCTTCTACTCTCTCTAAAAAAATCAATGGGGAAATCACTCAGGTGAGGATTAACAAAATAACATTTCAATTTTTGTAAAAAAAAAAAAAGGAGAGAGAGAGAGAGAGAATCAGAGAAAGACAAATTCTGTATGATTTCACTTATACGTAGAACCTTAAAAAAACACAAAACAAATGAACAAACAAAACAGAACATAAACAGACTTATAAAAACAGATCAAATTGATGGTTACCAGAGGGCAGGGAGCAAAAAATGTGAATGGTAATATAATCAATAATATTGTGATAAGTTTGCACAGTGACAATGATTTCTAGACTTAGTGTGGTGATCACATCATAAGATGTATAAATGTCAAAACGCTACATTGTACACCTGAAACTAATATTATATACTCACTATACTTAAATAAAAAATATTTACCTACTCTAAAGTCATGAAGATATTCTGTTATTTTATCTTCCATAAGATGTATTGATTTATCTTTCACATTTGGATATTAATACATCTGGAATCAATATTTGCATATGGCATGAGGTGGGGTCCAAATACATTTTTCCCATGTGGGTATTCAGATGGCCACACCATTTATAACAAAGGCCATCCTTTCTCCCCTGCACTGCAATATCATCTTTGCCATAAATTAAGTGACATGTGTTGGGTCAGTTTCTGAACTCTCTATTCTATTGCTTAGGTGTTGTTGTTTTTGCTTATCATTGTGCCAATAACACACTGCCATAATTACTGTGCTTTACAAATCTTGATATATAGTTGTGTAAATGCCCTAGGCCAGTGGTCGGCAAACCGCGGCTCGAGAGCCACATGTGGCTCTTTGGCCCCTTGAGTGTTCTAATGCCACTTCTTCAAAATAGACTCGCCTGGGCCGACTTCTGCACATGGGCCACAAAGTTTCAATTGCACTGTACGTGCACGCCTGCACGTGGTATTTTGTGGAAGAGCCACACTCAAGGGGCCAAAGAGCTGCATGTGGCTCGAGAGCCATGGTTTGCCAACCACTGCCCTAGGCTATGTTCTTCAGGATTATCTTAGTTACTAGAGGCCCGGTGCATGAAATTTGTGCACAGAGGGGGGATTGTCCCTCAGCCCAGCCTGTACCCTCTCCAATCTGGGACCCCTTGAGGGATGTCCAACTGCACGTGGGATCGGGCCTAAATGGGCAGTCGGACATCCCTCTCACAATCCAGGACTGCTGGCTCCAAACTGCTTGCCTGCCTACCTTCCTGATTGCCCCTAACCGCTTCTGCCTGCCAGCCTGATCACCCCCTAACCACTCCACTGCCAGCCTGTTTGCCCCCAACTTCCCTCCTCTGCCGGCCTGGTCACCCCTAACTGCCCTCTCCTGCAGGGTTGATCACCTCCAACTGCCCTCCCTTGCAGACCTGGTCCTTCTCAACTGCCCTCCCTTGCAGGCCGGGTGCCTCCCAACTGCCCTCCCCTGCTAGCCATCTTGTGGTGGCCATCTTGTGTCCACGTGGGGGCAGGATCTTTGACCACATGGGGGCAGCTATATTGTGTGTTGCAGTGATGATCAATCTGCATATTACTCTTTTATTAGATAGGATAGAGGCCTGGTACAGGGGTGGGGACCAGCTGGTTTGCCCTGAAGGGTGTCCCTGATCAGGGTGGGGTTCCCTTAGGGTGTGGGGAAGCCTGAGCGAGGGGCCTGTGGTGGTTTGCAGGCCGGCCACGTCCCCTGGCAACCCAAGCGGAGGCCCTGGTATCTGGAATTTATTTTCCTTCTACAATTGAAACTTTGTAGCCTGGAGTGGAGCCAAGCCTGGGGCTCCCTCCACGGACGGCAGCCATTTCTGTTGGGGTTATAATTGAAACTTTGTAGCCTTAAGTGGGTGAGCCCAGCCAGGGTGTGCGGAAAGCTTTGCTTCCCCTGTTGCCAGGGACAACCCTGACCTGCTCTCTCAAGCTCCATTCTGCCGCCATTTCTGTTTGAATTTGTTTACCTTCTATAATTGAAACTTTGTAGCTTGAGTGGAGGCTTAGGCCTGGCAAGAGCAGGCAGAAAGCTTGGCTTCCTCTGTTACCTAGGAAACCTTGCTCTCTGTGGCTGTAGCCATCTTGGTTGGGTTAATTTGCATACTCACTCTGATTGGATGGTGGGCATGGCTTGTGGGTGTGTCGGAGGTGTGTTCAATTTGCATATTTGTCTATTATTAGGTAGGATTGTCAATTCTTTGCATTTCCATATAATTTCATAATCAGATCATCAATCACATACATGTAAACACACACTTTACTGTTATTTTTATTGAAATCATAGTGGGTCTGTAGATCAATTTGGAGAGAATTAACATCTTAACAATATTGATTGATTCTTCCAATCCATGAACATATGTATCTCCATTTCTCTAAATCTTTATCGGCAATATTTCATTATGATCAGCATAGAAAACTTTACATTAAATCCTGTGCAATTAATATTTTATTGCTATTGTAAATAGGATCATTTAATTTTGTCTATGTGTTTGTTGCTGGTATATATAAGTGGTTTGCTCATTAATTCTAATAGCTTACTGGTAAATTTTTAAATTTTTCTTTGTCTGCTCCAGATTTTAAATCCAAATATTACTAAAGTCATTGAATTAGTCCAGGAGTCTCTGCTACCTACCATATTCCCGTTTACTCTGTGTAGATGACAGCATTTATGAGAAGTCCTTGTGAGGTGAAACTTGAGACTTATGGGAACTACCCTTGGGCTTCTCATGTCAGGAGTCTGAGATTTTAATGAAATGAAATTTAGAAATACCATATTTTCTGGCGTATAAGACGACTGGGTGTATAGAAGATTTTCCTGAGTTAAAAAGTCGTCTTGCCGAAACCGGTTTGGCTCAGTGGATAGAGCGTCAGCCTGCGAACTGAAGGGTCCCAGGTTCGATTCTGGTCAAGGGCATGTACCTTGGTTACAGGCACATCCCCAGTGGGGGGTGTGCAGGAGGCAGCTGATTGATGTTTCTCTCTCATCGATGTTTCTAGCTCTCTATCCCTCTCCCTTCCTCTCTGTAAAAAATCAATAAAATATATATTTTTTAAAAATGTGACTGCTTTAGGTTCATTATATGTTATGCAATTTTACCATGAGATGAACTACCAATAAAAATTTTAGTTAACACTTTAGGAACACCTTTTTTGTCCAGTACAATTGATTTTTCTAGAGTATTTGCTTATTTTGATTGGCCAATTTAAATTAGTCTGAAAACTTGACTACTATTTTACTGTCAAATTTAATACTCTAACAACCATCTTGTTTTACCCTGTAATTATTAGTGGAGAGGATTATTTGCCTTCTTGAGTTGGCCCTGAGCATTCCTGGTGCTAGGCTGGATTTAGATATCATAGACCCCAGTTCCCCGGATCATGGGTGCAAGACATCTCCATCAAGTCTTGTTGCAGTGAGAGGGCATCTGCTGTCGGCCAAGTCTCTGTTACCTGGGTCCCGATTTGAGCTGGGCATGTGAAGCTGAGCAGCCATGGGGGCAGGAGATCTCCTTCAGCAGGGGTGAGGGTTCAGGCCCCTGCAAACTTGGGGCGGTGAAGGTCTGTGCCCCACCTCTGTTGACCCCCAAGTTCTCTCCTGATGGCCCCTATGCGACTGTGCCTGTCTTAGGTTGTTCCTTCCCTGAGGAATCTTACCCATCTCTGGCTAACCAGCCATCCTCCGGGGCCAAGCAGGGTGATGTGAGGTTTAGTTCTGTCTCCTTGGTCGCCTATGCCCCCATGGCCTCCACTCCCAGCACCTGCCTTGGGATCAATGAACCTAAAGCAGTCGCATTTTAGTGCAAAAAAGTAAAATGTAAAAGCTATCAAGATTACAGTATAAAATTTCCAAAAGCCTCCCAATATTTAAACCAAAAAAGGGGGGATAGTGGAAGAATATCATGTAAGGAAAAATATCCTGTAAATAAATTACATCTAGAAAATTTTTACTTTAGAAAATTAACTTTCATTTGTAATGCTAACAGCGAGACACCCAGGTAAAACATACATGGTGTCAAAACAAGCCAAAGGAAAATCGTTTGGGCAAAAAAATGAAAAAGGATCACAAGTCAAATTTATAGAAAATATTCCTTTATTAACTTTTGGTCGAGAATATGTTTGTATATTTTCAGAAAATAACTCCAAGACCATGTGGATTCCTGCAACAGAGAGGAATTGACAGGAGTGCTCCAGCCATGAAGTCAGAAGAGAAACAGTCCAGAGATGGAAAACACTGACCATGCCTTGCCATACTAGCAGTCAGCAGATGTGCGTCACTGCAGATTGCCCAGGACCAAACCAGAGAGGGTCGGACCTGCATTATCACCATTTGTCCACCATCCAGAACTGAAATATCATTGCTGTTATGAACACATAAACAACTGTTGGACATAGAAACTGGGACTCAAAAGAACGGTTAGCCCAGAAAGAAAGTCACTATAGACTGATTCATTTGCCTCTCAGCATAACTATCATTGCTTGTCTCATTTTTGGTTCCTATAAGTGTATTCCTAGTATCACATGAGCTCACTCATCTAGGGGAAAAGATGAACAACATAGACTGAAGAACAAGAACAGCATTGATCAGACTGTCAGACCTCAGAGGGAAGGTAGGGGAGGGTGGGGACAAGGGAGATAGATCAACCAAAGGACTTGTGTGCTTACATATGAGCCTAACCAGTGATCATGGACAACAGGGGGAGGGGGCATGCGTGTGGGGGGGTTTGGGAAGGGAATGGGGGGGGGTGATGACAAATATGTGATACCTTAATCAATAAAGTAATTTAAAAAAAAGTCGTCCTATACGCTGGAAAATACGGTAAATAAGTGTGTATTACTTGTCAAGCACTACTCTAAGGGAGCATTGTTCTTAGCCCTTTGCATGAATTAACTAATTTAATTTCCTTTTGAGGCCCTATGAGGTAGGTACTATCATAATCTCATTGAGCAGATGGAAACTGAAGCACGGAGAGGGCAAACAATGATCATACAACATGTTAATAACTAAGCATTTCACCATGGAATTATTCAGCCACTCCTAGTCTATAAAATTAAACTCTTCAGCCTGGCTCTCTAAACTGGAGGCTCTCTCCACCTCCTCACCCTGAGCCCTGGTTCTCCCCCAAGTCATCCCTCTATCTGCAGTTGAATAGTGCCCCTCACCTCAGAGTACTTCTGAGGGTTAAGGATGGGGGAAATCATGGAAAGTTTCATGGAGGAAGTGGGCTCGGCTTTAAAGGTAGAATAGGACTTGAGCATGTAAAGATGAAGCGGGGTCAGTCTAAAAGATATAGAATAGAAACATAGAGGAATACAGAGTATGGGTTCTCAATCTAGGACTAGTCTTGGTTGGAAGCAGAGTACTCATATCAATTATTGTTATTACCAATATTCTTTTTGCTTATAGTGCTTTCATCAGAACAACTACATTTAGTGCCATAGATACCAGTCATTTGAAAATTCCCATTTTTGTATTGTTCAGCCACTGTGATCACATTTCTTCTACAGTATTATTACAACCTTCAATTACTAATGGAAATAATTCAGTGTATTTATGTTCAGAGCTATGGAAATACAATTTGCTACAATCTCTTTTCACCCAATGTAATTGGGTCTGGCCTCACAATTTCCCATAGATTAGCAACATCACAACAAAATACCTTTAGGCATATAAATGTGTTCTCAGCAAAAGTAAGTTTTTAGTTTATTTGCTTGAGACCAAGAAAATTCAATGGAATGATTGGGGATAGAGCTAGGTGGCCATCTAGTAGGAAATATCAAGAACCACTGCTTTTAAAAGCAGTCAGATGACACCAGAAGCACAATCAACAACAACAAAAGAAGTTGGACTTCATCAAAATTAAAAATTTTCTTGCATCAAAGGACATTATCAAGAAAGTGAAAAGAATGGAAGAAAATATTTGCAAGTCATATATCAGATAAAGGTCTAGTATCCAGAATATATAAAGAACTCATATAACTCTACCATAAAAGGACAAATAACCCAATTACAAATTGTCAAAGGATATGAATAAATATTTCTCCAAAGAAGATATAAAAATGTCCAATAAGCACATGAAAACATGCTCAAACTTATTAGTCATTAGGAAAATGCAAATCAAAGCCACAACGAGATCCCTCTTCACACACACTATGCTAGCTATAATTTAAAGAAATGGAAAATGACAAGTGCTGGTAATGATGTACAGAAGTTGGAACTCTTGTACATTGCTAGTAGGAACATAAAATGGTACAGCCACTGTGGAAAAAAGTTTGGAAAGTCTTTATAAAGCTAAATATTGAGTGTTATCATATGACTTAGCAATTTCAATCCTAGACATACTAGTATACTCATAAGAAATGAAAACATATGACTATATAAAAATTTGTACACAATATTCATAGATGTTTTACTTATAATATCCCCAAGGGGAAGCAATTCAGATGTCCATCAATGGATGACTGGATAAATAAAATGTGGCCTCTCCATACAATGGAATTTTATTAGCCTTAAAAAAGAAAGAAACACTGATACAGGCTACAACATGGATGAACCATGAAAACATACTAAGTAAATTAAGCCAGACACAAAAGGCCACATATTGTATGATTCCATTTATACAAAATATCCAGAATAAACAAATCCATAGATATAGAAAGCAGATTAGTGGTTGTCGATGCTTGGGGAGGGGGGCGCAGAATGAAGGTTAACTGCTAGAGGGTACAGAATTTCTTTTGGAGGTGACAAAATGTTCTAAATTTGAAAACCATTAGATAGTACACTTTACAAGAGTGAATTTTATGCCAGGTGCATTGTATCTCAATAAAGCTGTTTTGTTTTTTAATGTAGTCAGAGTTGCAGCCAGGTGATAGTTCAGATTCCTGAACCCAGTTGTACTTATTTTTCAGATTGGGTTCTATGGAATATTATCACCATATTATATCATCCACCTCATTTGAGTCCTTCTCTTCCTCCTAGCCTGCACTAACCAGCCTTGTGAGCCAGGCCCCTTCCTTTAAGGTCTGCACCACCATTGTTTGCTAAATGCCCTCAACATGCTCTCACCCACTAGAAGGATCTCATTCTGCCTTGCCCCTCCTGATATTGGGGAAATTTCTGCTTTCTGCTTGTCTGCTCCACACTTTGGTCACTGCAACCAACGGAGAAGAAAAGCCCATAGTTACTAATTATATAAATACCTCCAGATACTCTCAGAGTCTATTGGTTTAGGAGTTTCTCATTCTTCAATTTATTACCCTCTTATCAGCAACACTAGCTACAAGGGCCTTCATTATACTAGTATCCTTATTGCCAGTGCCAACTGCCCTTATTTTTTGTATTAAAAATCCATTTGTGAACACATTTCAGCAGCTCCAGCATCTCCGCATCATTGCTAATTTAATCGTCCTCCCCCTATATTAACACTACAGGGGGCTAACCAGAACAGGAGGTGCCCAAACTAATCAGATCACTAGTTTGTCTAAATATTATGCTCTTCAGGAACTAGGTGAGATCTACTGGATCAGGCTGAGGGCAAATTAACTCTTCCACTAGCTAGCTTTCAGGACCAATCAGAAGTGGGTCCTGGAATCAGAGATAATGAAAACATAGACCTCAGCTTAAAGGGGCTGATGGTGAACTATCTGGGGCTGTAACTGAGGGCTCTGCAAATGTATGATTTGATGAGAAGGAGAATTTCTTGGCAAATGACCTGTTCACTCACCACTTCTCAGATTCCCTTAATGAAGTGAGCTGTGGTAGAAAATGTGTTGAGCAGCAAGTCAGGAGACTGGGGACTTGTCCCAACTCTGTTCCTAACTAACCAAGTATCTTGGCAAGCTATTTAACCTCTTTGGATATCACATTCTTCATTTGGGGGTAATAATCTCTACCCCCTCAAAATTTTGATGAGAGACAAGTAAAATTAAACACACACACACACACACACACACACACACACACACACACTTTAGTATGTATTACTTGTCAGGCACTGCCCTAAGGGAATGCTGTTCTTTACAGTCTGCATATATTACTGTAACTCTAATTTCCTCAACAGCTCTATGAGGTGTGCAAAATCATGATTTTATTGAACAAATTGGTAAATTAAGGTAGAAAGGGCCAGGAGCCCAAAACAGAGCCCAGAGAGACAGACTAAGAATTTTGCACAGCAGACTTGGAGTGGACAGAGAGGTCATAGGAAAATCAGGAACAGGTGGTATCCTGGAAGCCTGCAGAAGAGAGCCTTTCAGAAATTGAAGTGATAGATCAGAGGAATCAAGAGGTCCCAGAAAATGAGAAACCCTTTGTGTCTACCTTGAGCGTCTCTTCTGTACCAGGCTGGTACCC
This sequence comes from Eptesicus fuscus, assembly GCF_027574615.1. Taxonomy (NCBI): domain Eukaryota; kingdom Metazoa; phylum Chordata; class Mammalia; order Chiroptera; family Vespertilionidae; genus Eptesicus; species Eptesicus fuscus. Next base: position 92,580,510 of record NC_072473.1, read on the forward strand.
AGCAATGTGCCTGGTACAGAAGAGCCACTCGAGGTTGGTGGAATGAGGAAATGAATATTTCCTCATTAATAACAGAACAGGCAGTAGTCTTTAGTATACTTGTTTGCCATGAGGCACCCCTAGGGTGTACTGGGCTCCTATCTATCCAAACAATTTGAGTCACTAAAATCAGCATGTCAGCACCAGTGGGCAGGTCAAACTTTCTCCCTCATGAGACAGAAATACCTCGCTGGCCAGCGGGAGCATTCTGTTCTCCAGACAGGCCTCCTGGAACCTGGAATGATTCCCAAATGCGGGAGTTCTAGAACTTCTCAGGAGATTTGATCGACCCTATGGGTGTGTGTTTGTGGATGGGGATAAAGTGGAGGATCCAAGAGACTCCAAGGAGGGAAACCTGGGATCCATGCAGGTCGCGGTGTGAGCTAGAGGTTCTCGGGGACTTCCTTGGAGGAAGACACAGCAAAACATGAGAACCCAGAGACACAGGGCCCGGGGCAGGGACCCGGCTTGTCCAGGTTTAAGGGCGATAGTCACAACAACCCTGTGAGGTGGGTGCTATTGCCTCCATTGTGCGGTCTCCAAAGCTGAGACTCAGAAAGAGAAAGTCATCTGTGACTGCGTATAGAAGAATCCTCAAGAAATGGTCAGGGCGGGACTGTGGGGATGAGCCAGAGGTTTGACTGCGGAGGAACACATCGCTCTCTTCACTACCACGCTCCCACCCCAAACTCTTCCAGAAAGAGTCAAATAATCCAAAACGCAGCTTGCATTGCGCAAGCTGACCATAGGGTGGCGGTGTGGCCTGGAAAATCCCGCCCAGACTGTCTGGGCAGCCTCCTCATTGGTATTCAGAGCCAGCAATTGCGTGAATTATTCAAGTCCTGACTCAGAGCACACTCTCCTGCATTGGCGCATTTTGTCCTCTGCGGAGCTGGCTCCGGGCACGGAGAAGCTGTCCTCTGGCTAAGCCGCAGTCCCTGGTGTTCGTGATCAAATTGGAAGGTCTTGGAGGTCACCTAGGCCCACCCTCTTCTTCAGGGATGGCATCCAGAAGGGGCAGAACCTTGCTCAGGCTCCATGATGGTGCACCCAGGACCAGAAACCCGTCCTCCTGAGTACCGATTGGTCCAATGCCCTTTGCAAAATTCTGGCTATCCCCGGGACTGTACAGTTGACTCAAGGTCCCATCTAGCCCTTTCCTTGGTGGCATACTGACACTCCCATCTCAAGGTTCCAAGATACACTGCTTCTTTCCCCCTTTAAGAAAGCTCTTGTGACCTGGTGGGTGTGGCTCAATGGTTGAGCATGGATCTATGAACCAGGATGTCAGGGCACATGCCCGGGTTGCCGGCTCAATCCTTAGTAGGGGGCATGCAGGAGGCAGCAGATCAATGATTCACTCTCATCATTAATGTTTCTATCCCTCTCTCCCTCTCCCTTCCTCTCTGAAATCAATAAAAATATATTTTAAAAAAGAGAAGCTCTTGCCCAGGTGTACCTACAGATCCCTTCCCTAAACTCCTCCATGGCACAGCCAAAAGACTGGGAGGGGAAGGGAGGAGAGGATTTCTGTTCAGGGCACACCAAGAAAGCCAGTGGATTCATTTGTTGAGAGAGATGAGAATGACTTGTCCATTCTTTCTCTGTGTCCTAAAGTCTTCCAGAGTGTCATCAGTAGCAAGCAGGTGCTGAAGGGGAAACTGAGGCAGCTAATCAGTTAAAGAGTAGTCAGCCCTCCTACTTGCCTGCCAGTCCTGGAATCTGATCCCCAACCCCCAGGTACCCAAGTCCTTAGACCCAGATTCCTTCAGACCCCTGGAGGGTTCGTATTGTTGATCTTCTCAATCCCCAAGCAGTAGCCTCCCCTAGAGTCTTAGAAAAAAACAAAAAAACTAGATTCATATCTATCTCCTCTCCCTCTCCCTCTCCCTCTCCCTCTCCCTCTCCCTTAAAAATTGTCCACTTCCAGCTTTTAAAACTTAACCTGCTAAGTTCCTGCCATTATTCTAGATGCAGGTTCCTCACTTCAGCAGTTTAACCCAGCGAATGAGACAAGCCACCATCAACTCTCACCTGAATAACTTTGTCTGCCTATTTCCACACTTACTGCCTTACAGTTTATTTTCAGCACAGCAGCCAGAGTGATTCTATTAAAACACAAGCCAGGTAGGTCCCATCCCTCCTCTGCTCAAAATCCCACAACAGCCCCCATCTCACACAGAGTGAGAGCCAAGTCCTCCGCATGGTCTACAAGGCCCTATCTGTCTTCTGTCTCTGACCATAACTGTCACCTCCATTCCTCATGCCCTTCCCCTTGCTCTCTGAATCAACTGCACAAGCCTTTTTGCTGTTGTGCATATATGTAAGGCACGTTCCTGCCTTGGGGCCTTTGCTCTAGTTGTCCCCTTTGCTGGAATGCTCTTTCCCTGACATCAACTTCATCTTTCAAGTGTACTCAAATGTCACTTTCTCATCAAGGCTTTTCCTGACCACTCTGTTTAATACTCATGACCCCTCCTCATCCTGCTCTCCTATTTCCCACACCACTTGCTAACATACTATATTATTTCATCTATGATGCTTACTGCACATCTGTCTCTACTTGCTATCCTGTAAACCTCAGGGTGGTGGGAGCAGGGATCTTTGTCCATTTGTTTCACTATTGTATCCCAAGTGTCTAAACCATTGTTGAAAGAATGAACGAATGAGTGAATGAATGAATACATAGTGGTAGTGATAAGAACAGTCCTTAGAAGCCCAAAGGGGATGCATACGTATAACGCCCTTACCTTGTGGCTCTGGATATGGCATGAGTATACCAGAGCTGGTTGAGAGGAGCACACTCCCAGGGGCTCACAGTCAGGCCAATGAATCCTTTTAATCCTTTTAATCACAAGCTGCCTCCCATCCTTGTCACAAATAAATGCAAATTCCCAGGGTTTGTTTGTTTGTTTGTTTGTTTGTTTGTTTTTTTAATCATATATGAGCATTTATTCCAGTATTGCCGGCAGTATGGGAGAGCAGCAGGTCATCCACAAAAATCTGCTCTGCAGCCCCCCATAAGCCAGCTGCTTATATAGGGTAGGACAAAGATTACATGGGGAAGCAGGAATCACAGGCATGGGGAAGTAGGCAAGGTGGGCTCGGGAGGAGCTGGGGCAGAACTCCATTGTTTGGGTAACAAGGTTGTTAATCTTTCCATGATATTAAGTAGTTCTTGAATGAGAATGGACCACATTCCAATGTTGACTCCCAGGTCCAAGGTTGACTCCCAGGTCTTGGAGGCACACAACTCTCAGCCAGGTTAGAATGTCCCAGGGGGTTTTAATGTTGATGGGAGACTACTCCAAAATCAATTCGGGGATCAAAAACATGTCTTTAAGCCAGATGCTCCTGGAAATTCATCATACTTGCTAAAATTGTTTTTCTGTGAAATGTTTTTCTGGGGTTTAAAAAGAACATGAAAATCATTTTGGAAACATAAACCCAAATTTCTTAGGATGTCCTGAACTGATAACATGATGGTCCCACCAGAGGGACTTGCAACAAATCTGACACATCATCCAATTACATATGGGAAACTGCACTCTGGCTGGACAACTTCATCCTGAATAATGTACAAAGGACAACTCTTAGAGCAAGTGATCAACCCGTGTGCAATGCTTCATCAGGAGCAGATGTCCTCCTTGTTTTTCTCATTTCCATGATTTACTGTCTTCTGAGCTTATTAAAGACGGAGGCTTGAGCGCACTTTGGTGTGTGTGTTCTGGAGGAGTGGGGGATGGAGGAAAGGAGGAGGGGACATCCAAGGAGCTTAGGAGATGTCCACTGAACTATTGTTGTGTGGGTTCACACTGCTACCACCCACAGCTGTCTTCCTCCCTGAGCACACTCAGTTGGCTGAACCTGGGTTGATGGTTTTCTACACTTTGTGGACTACTCCTCATCAGTCTTCCTTCAACAAACACACATCTGCTTCTACCAAAGTCAGACGTAGCCTCATTCTGCTATAGCCACCAAATGAACAGAGAAAAAGATGACGTTGATCTCACTCAGGATACCAGGAATCTATTTCACTTAACAGATTGGTATGTTTTAGAATTTTCTTGTTACATAGTCATATAATCCCAAATTCTCTTTCTCAGAGTGTGGGGTGTTTCTCACACACACACACACACACACACACACACACACACACACACACTCATACACACATTCACACAATGCTCACTCACACAAACACACAGGTACTTACACACATTCACTCACACAATCACACATACATGCATTTACACACATTCTCACATGGTCACTTACACATGTATACTCACACACTCACAAATATACTCACAGCTCATACACACATACAAAAATTACTCACAAGCACATACATTCACATTCATACCCACAGATGCACTGACACTCTCATGTTTATACATCATGTCCACACATGTACCCTCCCAAGGAAAGGTATTGCCTTAGGCAACACTATTTCCTTGGCATTATTTCCTCTGCACTGCTCTGTGGGATGGGGAACTGGGGATGGCAGTGGAGAGTGGGAAAGAGATGGAAAAGCATCCAGGTTGGCATGTATCAATCTTTTTTGTCTTATAACCTCCTTTCATAGCAATATTACTAATAATATTCATAATAGACAAATTTATACTTTTCCCATTTAAAAATGGCATGTAATGGAACTCCCATTTGACCCGGTAATCCCACTTCTAGGAATATATCCCAAGAAACTAGAAACACCAATCATAAAGGATATATGCACCCCTATATTCATATCAGCACAATTCACCATAGCTAAGATTTGGAAACAGCCTAAATGCTCATCAGCAGATGAGTGGATTAGAAAAATATGGTACATCTACACAATGGAATACTATGCTGCTATAAAAAGAAGAAATTCTTACCATTTGCAGCAGCATGGATGGATCTGGAGAGCATTATGTTAAGTGAAATAAACCGGGCAATGAAAGAAAAATACCACATGATCTTACTCATTTATGGAAAATAAAGAACATTATAACCTGATGAACAAAAAGATGGATACAGAGGCAGTAAAGCATTGAACAGACTGTCAAATTACAACGGGAAGGCTGGGGAGTGTTGGGGAGTGGGGGGAAAGAGATCAACTGAAGGACTTGTATGCATGCATATAAGCACAACTAATGGACACAAGACACTAGGGGGGTGGGATGAGGACATGCGACAGGAGGTAGGGGAAGCTGGGGGAAGGTCAATGGGGAAAAAAAGGAGATATATGTACTACTATATGTAATACTTTAAACAATAAAAATAGTTAAAAAATAAGTTTAAAAAATTAAAATGGCAGGTACTCTTAATTTTAATTTATACCAGTTATGAAGCACAAAGCATGGTTTGTCAACAAATATCTTTTAAATGACATTGATCATGATTAGCTTGTATATTAATATGTAGATTAAATTCAATTGCATGTTACAGGATCAAATACTATAGATGCAAAAACTAGTTTTGTGACCTAATGTTGGGATTCTTTTATTTGAACTTTTGAAATCATGTAATTATTATTTTAAATTTACAGAGCTTAATGATTAACTAAAAAATGACTTTAAAGGCTGCTCATTGTAAGGACTTTTCTCCAAAAATAATTCACTAGTTTTTATTCCAAATAAGTGAAAAGCCAAATTGGCTAGAATTGCCAGTATATTTTCTCTTCTTAACATTGTTTTTTGAAGTAATAGAAACTTCTTGGTGTTTTTTATAGAAATATTGAGATTAATATAATTTACATATATCGTGAAAATCATCCTGAGGTAGATTTGCAAAATATTATCATTTTTATCCTTCTCATTAACTTATCTTTGAATATCAGGAATTCCTTATGCTTATGCCTTTAAGCAGTGGTCCATTACAAATATAAAATAAAGTATCTTATTCATATAAGAATAAAGTCAATTTACAACTGTAAAATGAGTCAAAATGACCATGGGGAATAGTGGTACTTTGCTGAATTATAAACTGACTAGATGCCTGATGCACAAATGAAGATTCGTGCAAGAATGGGCCTTCATTCCCCTGGCTGCCGGCACCGCCTTCTGGCCCGAGCAGCCTTTCTGCCTTCCCACGCTGCCCAGAGGCCTGGAGCAGCTGGGGTGGTGCGGAATGCCCCATGCCCAGCCCCTCAGCGCCTGTGTATGTAAATTAACCATCTTTCTTGGGTTAATTTGCATACTCACTCCTGATTGGCTGGTGGGTGTCACGAAGGTATGGTCAGTTAGCATGTTTCTCTTTTGATAGGTAGATATTACATACAAGAGGCCCAGTGCATGAATTCATGCAGGGGTGGGGTCCAGCCAGCCCTCCCCTTATCAAGGCTGATTGGGAAGGGCCAGCCAGGGGGAGGGGCCAGCCAGGGGGAGGGGCCATGGGCGGTTGGCTGGAAGGCCCCTCTCTCTGGTCAAACTCCCAGTCAAGGGGACAATTTGCATATTACCCTTTTATTATATAGGATACCTACTCAACCCCACATGTGTTCAATTAATACTCATTGAGATACTTTTAAACTTGTGAAAGTTGTGATAGTTACATCCTGTGTGGCTTGGGTTCAGGATCTGGAGAAGGGCCAAGCACAAATGACGAGACTAGGCAAGAAATATGAATTTGGAAATAGGGGGCCAGGCAGAGAGCCCAACTCTAGTGGGAGGGTTTCACTGGTGCTCAGGCCCTGCCAAGAGTTTATTCAATATTTTTTACCTTTTTATTTTTATTGATTAAGGTATTACATATGTGTCCTTATCTCTGCATTGCCCCCCCACTCATGAACTCACCCCCCTGTTGTCTGTATCCATTGCATAGGCTTATATGCATGCATACAAGTCCTTTGGTGGATCTCTCCCCCTTACCCCCACCCTCCTCTACCTTCCCTCTGAGGTTTGGCAGTCTGAAAGATGCTTCTCTGTCTCTGGATCTGTTTTTGCTCATCAGTTTATGTTGTTCATTATATTCCACAAATGAGTGAGATCATGTGATATTTATCTTTCTCTGACTGGCTTATTTCACTTAGCGTAATGCTCTCCAGTTCCATCCATGCTGTTGCAAATGGTAAGAATTCCTTCTTTTTTACCACAGCATAGAATTCCATTGTGTAGATGTACCACAGTTTTTTAATCCACTCATCTGCTGATGGGCACTTAGGCTGTTTCCAAATCTTAGCTATGGTGAATTGTGCTGCTATGAACATAGGGGTGCATATATCCTTTCTGATTTGTGCTTCTAGGTTCTTGGGATATATTCCTAGAAGCGGGATCACTGGGTGAAATGGGAGTTCCATTTTTAGTTTTTTTAGGAAAATCCATACTGTCCTCTACAGTGGCTGCACCAGTCTGCATTCCCACCAGCAGTGCATGAGGGTTCCTTTTTCTCTGCATCCTCACCAGCACTTGTCGTTTGTTGATTTGTTGATGATAGCCATTCTGACAGGTGTGAGATAGTACCACATTGTCATTTTGATTTGCATCTCTTAGATGATTAGTGACTTTGAGCATGTTTTCATATGTCTCATGGCCTTCCTTCTGTCTTCTTTCAAAAAGTATCTATTTAGATCCATTGCCCATTTTTTGATTGGGTTATCTTCCTTTTGTTAAGTTGTATGAGTTCCCTGTAAATATTGGAGATTAAACCCTTATCGGTGATAAAATTGGCAAATATGTTCTCCCATGCAATGAGCCTTCTTGTTTTCTTTATAGTTTCTTTTGCTGTGGAAAAGCTTTTAATTTTGACGTAGTCCTATTTTTTTATTTTCTCTTTAGTTTCCATTGCCCTAGGACCTTGGTTGGCAAACTGCAGCTCGCGAGCCACATGTGGCTCTTTGGCCCCTTGAGTGTGGCTCTTCCACAAAATACCATGGCCTGGGCAAGTCTATTTTGAAGAAGTGGCATTAGAAGAAGTTTAAGTTTAAAAAATTTGGCTCTGAAAAGAAATTTCAATCGTTGTACTGTTGATATTTGGCTCTGTTGACTAATGAGTTTGCCGACCACTGCCCTAGGAGCTGTATCAGTGAAGAAATTCCTTCGACAAACGTCTGAGATTTTGCTGCCTGTGGATTCCTCTAGTATTTTCATGGTTTCCAATCTTATGTTTAAGTCCTTTATCTATTTTGAGTTTATTTTTGTGTATGGTGTAAGTTGGTGGTCTAGTTTCATTTTTTTGCATGTATCTGTCCAATTTTCCCAACACCATTTATTGAAGAGACTGTCTTGACTCCATTGTATGTTGCCTCTTTTGTTAAATATTAATTGAGCATAGTGGTTTGGTTGATTTCTGGGTTCTCTATTCTATTCCATGGATCTATATGTCTGTTCTTGTGCCAGTACCAGGCAGTTTTGAGAACAGTGGCTTTGCAATACAGCTTGATATCTGGTATTGAGATCCCACCTATTTTGTTCTTCTTTATCAAGATTGCTGCAGCTATTCGGGTTCTTTTTTTTTTTTTAATTTTTATTCCAGATGAATTTCTGGAGAGTTCGTTCTAGGTCTGTGAAATATGCCATTGGCATTTTAATGGGGAGTGCATTGAATCTATAGATTGCTTTGGGTACTATGGACATTTTAATTATGTTGATTCTACCAATCCATGAGCACGGTATGCATCAGTGAAGAAATTCCTTTGGCATATGTCTGAGATTTTGCTGCCTGTTGGTTCCACTAGTACTTTTATGGTTTCTCATCTTTATTATTTTTTTTCAATTTTTTATTAAGGTATTATATGTGTACATATCTTACCATTGCCACCCCCCACCCACTCTCATATATGCCCTCACCCCCCAGAGTTTTGCATCCGTTGGTTATGCTTATATGCATGCATACAAGTCCTTTGATTGATCTCTTATCTCCCCCACCTCTCCCTAACTTTCCCCCTGTAATTTGACAGTCTGTTTGATGCTTTACTGTCTCTGTATCTGTCTTTTTGTTCAAGTTTATAATGTTCTTTATTATCCATAAATGAGTGAGATCATGTGGTATTTTTCTTTCATTGACTGGCTTATTTCACTTAACATAATGCTCTCCAATTCCATCCAGGTTGCTGCAAATGATGAGAATTCCTTCTTTTTTATGGCAGCATAGTATTTCATTATGTAGATGTACCACAGTTTTCTGATCCAGTCATCTGCTGACGGGCACCTAGGCTGTTTCCAAATCTTAGCTATGGTGAATTGTGCTGCTATGAACATAGGGGTGCATATATCCTTTCTGATTGGTGTTTCTAGTTTCTTCGGATATATTCCCAGGAGTGGGATTACTGGGTCAAATGGGAGTTCCATTTTCAGTTTTTTGAGGAAACTCCATACTGTTCTCCACAGTGGCTGCACCAGTCTGCATTCCCACCAGCAGTGCACGAGGGTTCCTTTTTCTCCGCATCCTCGCCAACACTTGTCGTTTGTTGATTTGTTGATGATAGCCATTCTGACAGGTGTGAGATGGTACCGCATTGTTGTTTTGATTTGCATCTCTCAGATAATTAGTGACGTTGAGCATGTTTTCATGTGTCTCTTGGCCTTCCTTCTGTCTTCTTTTGAAAAGATTCTAGTTAGGTCTGTTGTATGGTTTCCCATCTTATGTTTAAGTCCTTTATCCATTTTGAGTTATTTTTGTGTCTTCCTCTATCTCTTTTTTCAGTGTCCTGTAGTTTTCTGAGTACAGGTCTTTTACCTCCTTACTTAAGTTTATTCCCAAGTATCTTAAGTTTTTTGGTGCGATGGTAAATGGGATTGTTTTTTTTTTTTTACTCTCTATTTCTATATGTTCACTTTTGGTGTATAGAAATGCCATAGATTTCTTGGCATTAATTTTGTATCATGCGACATTGTTGAATTCATTTAAGTCTAATACTTTTTTTATGGAGTCTTTAGGGTTTTCTATGAACAGTATCATGTCATCTGCAAATGAGGACAGTTTTACTTCTTCTTTTCCAATGTGGATGCCTTTTATTTCTTCTTGTCTGATTGAAATGGCTAGTACTTCCAGTACTATGTCAAACAGGAGTGGTGAGAGTGGGCATCCCTGTCTTGTTCTATTCTTAGGGGAAATGGTTTTAGTTTTTGCCCATTGAGTATGATGTTGGCTGTGGGTTTGACATATAAGGCTTTTATTATGTTGAGGTATGATCCTTCTATTCCCACCTTGCTGTGAGTTTTTATCAAGAAAGGGTGTTGGATTTTGTCAAATGCTTTTTCTGCATCAATTGATATGACTATGTCATGTTCATCTCTCATTTTGTTTATGTGATATATCTCACATTTATTGATTTGCAGATATTGTACCATCCTTGCATCCCTGGGATAAATCCTACTTGGTCATGGTGTATGATCTTTCTGATGTACTGCTGGAGCCGATTTGCTAGAATTTTGTTGAGGATTGTGGCATCTATGTTCATGAGGGATATTGGCCTGTAGTTAACTTTCATTATGTTGTCTTTATCTGGTTTTGGGATTAGGTTGATGCTGGCTTCATAGAATGAGCTTGGAAATGTTCCTTCCTCTTGAATTTTTTGAAATATTCTGAGGAAGATAGGTTTTAGTTCTTCCTTGAATGTTTGGTAAAACTCCCCTGTGAAGCCGTCTGGCCCCGGGCTTTTGTTTGCTGGAAGCTTTTTGATGACTGCTTCAATTTCTTCCATAGTTATCAGTCTATTGATACTTTTAGATTCTTGCTGATTGAGTTTTGGAACGTTATATTTTTCTAGGAATATGTCCATTTCCTTCAGGTTGTCTAGTTTGTTGGAATATAGTTGTTCATAGTACTTTTAAACAATCCTTTGTATTTCTGTGGGGTCTGTTGTTATTTCTCCTCTTTCATTTCTGATTTTTTTTTATTTGGAACCTCTCTCTTTGCTTCTTGGTGAGCCTGGCTAGAGGTTCATCAATCCTGTTTATCCTTTCAAAGAATCAGCTCTTGGTTTCATTGATCTTTTGTATTTTTGTTTTTTTTGGTCTCTATGTCATTTATTTCTGCTCTGATCTTTATTATCTCCTTCCTTCTGCTCACTCTGGGCTTTGCTTGTTGCTCTCTTTGTAATTCTTTAAGTTGTAGAGTTAGGTGATTTACTACCATTTTTTCTTGTTTTTTGAGGTAGGCCTGTAGAGCTATAAGCTTCCCTCTCAGGACTGCTTTCATTGTGTCCCATAGATTTTGGATTGTTGTGTTTTCATTGTCATTCATTTCCAGGATGTTTTTAATTTCTTCTTTGATCTCTTTGGTAACTCAATCATTGTTTAATAGCATGCTATTCAGCTTCCAAGTGTTTGAATTTTTTGGATTGTTTTTATTGTAGTTTATTTCTAATATTATGCCATTGTGATCAGAGAAGATGCTTGATATGATTTCAATCTTCTTGAATTTGGAGAGACTTTGCTTGTGACCCAATATGTGGTCTATCTTTGAAAATGTCCCATGTGCACTTGAGAAGAACGTATATTCCATGGCTTTTGGGTGAAATGTTCTGAAGATGTCAATTAAGTCCATCTGATCGAATGAGTCATTTAGGATTCCTATTACTTTGCTGATTTTTTGTCTAGTGGATTTATCCAGTGATGTCAATGGTGTATTAAAGTCCCCTACTATGATTTTATTTTTGTTGATCTCTCCCTTGTTATCTTCAAGGAGTTGTTTTTTTTAAATGTATTTGGGTGCTCCTGCATTGGGTGCATATATGTTTATCTGGGTTATATTCTATTGTTGTATTTATCCCTTTAATATTATGAAGTGGCCTTTCTTATCTCTTGTTATGGTCTTCACTTTGAGGTCTATTTTGTTATATATAAGTATTGCTACCCCAGCTTTTTTTTTTTTTCATTTCCATTTGCCTGAAAAATATTTTTCCATCCCTTCACTTTCAGTCTGTGTGAGTCCCTTGTTCTGAGGTGGGTCTCTTGTAGACAGCATATATATGGGTCATGTGTTTTTTTGTTTGTTTGTTTGTTTGTTTGTTTATCCATTCAGCCACTCAATGTCTTTTGATTGGAGCATTTAGTCTGTTCACATTTAAAGTTATTATTGATATGTACTTGTTTGTAGCCATTTTTACTTTTTGTGTCTGTCTTCCTTCTTCCCTTCTTATTTCTTCTTTTTCTACCAGTCCCTTTAGCATTTCTTGCATTGCTGGCTTGGTAGTGATAAACTCCCATAGCCTTTTTTTTTGCCGGTGAAGCTCCTTATTTTCCCTTCAATTTTGAATGATAGCCTTTCTGGATAGAGTATTCTTGGATTCAGTCCCTAGCTTTGCATTACTTTGTAAATTTCCTTCCATTCTTTTCTGGTCTGGTGTGTTTCTGTTGAGAAATCATTTGATAATCTAATGGGAGATCCCTTATACATAACTTTCTGTCTCTCTCTTGCAGCCTTTAAGATTTTCTCTTTGTCTTAAACATTTGCCATCTTAAATATGATGTGTCTTGGTGTGGGTCTTTTCAGGTTCATCTTGTTTGGGACTCTCTGGGCTTGTGTGACTTTTTTCTTCCCCACATCAGGGAAGTTTTCTGATATTATTTCTTCAAATAGGTTTTCTAACTCTTGTTCCTCTTCCTGTCATTCTGGTACCCCTATTATTCATATATTGCTTCGTTTCATGTTGTCTCAAAGCTCCCTTAAGCTCTCCTCCTGTCTTTTAAATTTTTCTCCAATTGCAGTTCAGTTTGGGTGTGTTTTGCTTCCCTGTCTTCTAATTCGCTAATTTGGTCCTCCACGTCTCTTAGTCTACTGTTGAAACTTTCCATGGTGATTTTTATTGCAGCTATATCACTCTTTATTTGTTCTTTTTTAAAAAATATATTTTATTGATATTTTACAGAGAGGAAGAGAGATGGATAGAGAGTTAGAAACATCAATGAGAGAGAAACACCCATCAGCTGCCTCTTGCACACCCCCTACCGGGAATGTGCCCACAACCAAGGTACATGCCCTTGACCGGAATCGAACCTGGGACCCTTGAGTCCGCAGGCCGACGTTCTATCCACTGAGCCAAACCGGTTTTGGCTCTTTATTTGTTCTTGATTCTTACATAAGTTGTTGATTTTTTTCATCCATCGTGTTTATGAACTGTATGACCCTTATTCTGAATTATTTTTCTGACATATTGCATGCCTCCATTTCACTTAGCTGCTTTTCTGGTGATTCCTCCTTTTCTTTGCTTTGGGGGTTTCTTTGTCTACAAAATTTTATTCTCACCAGAAGACCTAGGTGTCGAGTCATGCAGAGGCTTCTCCTTGGGTGGCAATGGCTCCTTGGGCGGTGGCTACTCCTCAGGTGGTCACAGCAGTGGCTGCTCCTCAGTTGGCAGCAACTCCTCTGGTGAATTCTGTTCACAGCAGTGGTGGCTCCTCTGGCTGGTGAGGGGAGGTTGCTCGCACAGCTGCTGCTCCTCAGATGGGGGTGGGCTGATCACAAGGCTGCTGCTCCTCAGATGGGGGTGGGCTGCGTTCAGCTGCTGCTCCTGGGACAGGGATGGGCTGCTCATGTGGCTCTTCTTCCACAGACCGTGGTGGTCTGCTCAAGGGGCTGCTGCTCCTGGGACAGGGGCGGGATGCTCATACGACTGCTGTTCCTCAGACGGGGGTGGGCTGCTCATGCAGCTTCTGCTCCTCGAATGAGGGTAGGCTGCTCACGCAGCTGCCGCTCCTTGGATGGGGGCAGGCTGCTCGTGTGGCTGCTGCTCCTCAAACCATGGCAGGCTGCTTGGGAAGCTGCTGCTCCTCATACGGGGACAGGTTGCTCGCACAGCTGCTGCTCCTTGGACCAGGGTGGACTGCTCATGCAGCTGTTGCTCCTCTGATGGTTGGGCTGCTCATGCGGGCCGGTGCTCCTATGAAGGGGGCAGGCTGCTCGCGAGGCTGCTGCTCTTCGTACGCGGGGGGAGGGGGGGCGCTCACACAGCTGCTGCTCTTCGTACGGGGGCGGGCTGCTCACACAGCTGCTGCTCCTCAGATGGGATGGGCTGCTCAAACAGCCGCTGCTCCTCGGACAGGCACTGGTTGTGTGTGGATGCTGCTCCTTGGACAGGGCCGGGCTGCTTGCACACCTGCTGCTCCTCAGATTGGTGTGGGCTGTTTCTGGCCTCACAGATTGCACCACCACAGGCCTCTCACTGCCGGCCACAAAGCCAAAGCCATATATAGGGTCTTGGTGAATGGTCACTTGACATAGTGTCTCTGCTGACAGCTGCTCACATTCCATATCATTTGTGCTCTCTTCCTGCATCACATGGACTTTCTTCTCTGCCTCCTCTTCCTCCTCCTCTTTGGAGGCACATCATGGCGATGGCAGCGGCAGCAGCGATGGCGGGACTAGGGTGCCCATGTCCCCAAGCTCCACACAGGTGTGTGGCTCAGTCCTTTCATTCAATTTTAGATACACATATTGCCCTTAGGCAGGCAATTCTGGTAGCAGACAGACTATCTTAAAGGTCAGTAAATATTAGTAAAGATTTACTTTGAGACTATTAGGTCAGGAAATTGCGTGAGCCACCATTGTCTCAACTAAACAATCGGTGCATAGCTTTGACCCTTGCCAGAGCTCAAGGTCCATCAGCCTTCTGGGTTCCTGATAGCGTAGACAATGGATAGCTTTCAACACAAACTACTCTGATTTTAAAGGGGGAAATGAGACTGCCCGGGGTGGCTCAGTGCTTGATCATCTACCTATGAACCAGGAGGTCACAGTTTGATTCCCGGGCAGGGTATATGCCCAGGTTGTGGGCTCACTCCTCCGTCTGGAAGGCAATTGCAGTGCATTGCTTAAAGCCTTAGAACTAGGCATGCAGGACTCAGCTGATCAATGATTCTCTCTCATCATTGATGCTTCTATTTCTCTCTCCCTCTCCCTACCTCTCTCTGAAATCAATAAAAACATATTTTTTAAAAATAAAAATAAATTTAAAAATAAAATAAAACAAAACACCACCTTTTATACTTTGCTCCATCTTACTTATTCTTGATAGCACATAGTGCCTGCAGATATAGTTCTTATATCTGTGTGTTTGTTTAATGTCTCACCATGATACAATGTCAGTTCCATGAGAGTAGGGGCTAGGAGTCTGTTGTGCACTACTGTATTCCCTTCCCTGGCACAGGGCCTAATTGTTGAATGCACAAACCATATCCTCCCACCTCAAATGCAAGTACAAGAGAAGAAAGTACCCACCTTATTTCCAAAATGAAAGTTGTTTTATTGTGGTCTGCAATTGTAAGTATAATATGTGATCATTATAAACCTTCAGAAAATAGAGCAAAGTGTCCAGAAGCAAATTTTAAAATCACATGTAATCTAATTATCCTAAGAAAATCACTCATTACTTTGATATATTTCTTCTCAGTTGATACAGATATAAATATATCGATGATATAGATATAAACACACACACATCTCAAAAAAGTGGAATTCATGTTATAAAGCTATTTTGTAAGATTACACTGAATATCCTTTCAATTCAGTCTTTGCTGACATCTTGAATTATTCCCTAAGGACAAATTACTAGAAGCAGAATTGCTGAATCAAAGCAAATTAACAGTTCTAAGGCTTTAAGCAATGCACTGCAATTGCCTTCCAGACAGACTGAACCACTTACACTCCCCTGTGCCAAAAGACAGCACCTACTATCTTGTACCCTCAGCAATACTAGTTGTTCTACATTTTAAAAATTACTATGCATTTGATAGCCATTATTGCTTTAGTTTGCACTTCTGTTTATTAGTGAGGAAGAACTATTTTTCATGTCTGAGGCCCACATAAAGTTCATTATTCTGATGCTTGTTATCATCCTAGGGTGCAATCAAGCCAGATCCTCACCCTCTGTCAGCCCTGGGTTTGCATTCTATTTGCCTCCTGTGTTTGCTGAGTAACACTGGGGCAGGGGTTAACTTAGCTTAGATACCATTTCATTGACTATAAACAGAGGATAGCCCAGCCCTCATAGTATTGGCATGAGGATTAGTTACATGGTATGTGTAAGAAATTTATCACCATATCTAATACTTAGTAAGTCCTAGTAAAAAAAAATAGAAGATGAAAAATAAGTTGGTGTTACATACTCTGAAGAGAAAGAACTTCCTTCTCTGTACTGAGTTTAATATTAGTTATGATTTGGGCTATTTATTTGAAATTGATTTATTTAAAGGCATCAAGTTTATCAAATCTTTTGCTAGAAGTATTTGTTCAATTTTATGAAATATCTCTTTGGCATCTATTGAAATTATCATCTGCTCAGTCACCTTTGGAATAGTGGCTGATTTGATTAATTATAACAATGAAATTTTTAATGTTGCATCACCCTTACATTTGCTCATTCATTCAGTCAGAAACTATTTATTAAGCATCTACTATGTGCAAGGCATTTTTCTGGGCTTTGAGGATACAGCAGCAGCAAAGAGGACAAACCAAGTCTCTGCTCTTGTAGAAATCACATTCTAGTGGGAGAAAGAAGAGAGAGAGAGAGAGAGAGAGAGAGAGAGAGAGAGAAGGGAGAGAAGAGAAGGAAGGAAGGAAGGAAGGAAGGAAGGAAGGAAGGAAGGAAGGAACGAAGGAAGGAACGAAGGGAGGGAGGGAGGGAGGGAGGGAGGGAGGGAGGGAGGAAAGGGAAGGAAAGAAGAAAGAAAGAAAGAAAGAAAGAAAGAAAGAAAGAAAGAAAGAAAGAAAGAAAGAAAGAAAGAAAGAAAGGAAGGAAGGAAGGAAGGAAGGAAGGAAGGAAGGAAGGAAGGAAGGAAGGAAGGAAGGAAGGAAGGAAGGAAGGAAGGAAGGAAGGAAGAAAGAAAGAAAGAAAGAAAGAAAGAAAGAAAGAAAGAAAGAAAGAAAGAAAGAAAGAAAGAGAAAGAGAGAAAGAGAAAGTAAAGATAGAATGACAGAATGTGCAAAAGACAGGAATACACTTGGCTTCTCTGAAGAATGGTGGCTAGGAAGTCTTTGTAGAGTATTAAGTGGGGGACTGACTATCTCATTTATGTGTAAAAAGGATTATTCTGGCTTCTGTATGGGAAATGGGTTGGAGAAGAACAAGAGTAGAAGCAAGAAAATCATTTAGAAGGAGGCACTTGTCCAAGTGTGAGCTGATGGAATACTTTAGCTTAGACCTGTGCAGTGCAGGTATATTTAGGACATATTTATATATATTTTGAAAGTAAACGCCCAGAAGAATCACTAACAGATGGGCTATGGGGCATGAGAGAAGTAGAGGAGTCACAGGTAGTAGAATGGAGTTACCATATGTTGAAATGAGGAGGACTGTAGAAAGAGCAGGCTTTGGTCCTAGCCGGTTTTGCTCAGTGGATAGAGAGTCGGACTGAAGGGTCCTGAGTTCGATTCCCCATCAGGGCACATGCCCCAGTTGCAGGCTCGGTTCCCAGTAGGGGGCATGCAGGAGGCAGCGGTTCAATGAATGATTCTCTCTCATCATTGATGTTTCTATCTCTCTCTCCCTCTCCCTTCCTCTCTTAAATCAATAAAAAAACATTTTTTTAAAAAAAAAGAAACTATATCAGTAATACAAAGCACCTGAACTTGAAGTATTCTGTAATGGCATATTAAGAAGAGATTGAGGGATCCCTGAGAGAAAGACTTGAAATATAATGAATTCAGGTGACTCTTCAGTCTGAACCTAAACCCTACTATATACACTAAGAAGTTTCTACAGAAGAGAGGCCTCAGCAGCATAACATATGTAACCAAAATTTCCCATAGAATGTGGATCTAACGAGCCATCAGGGAATTCACAAAGCTAAAAGTTTATGTATAAGTAATAAATGTGGGGAAACCTTCAGAGGAAGCCCAGATATTAACATCAGATAACACTAGAGAGAAGATCCTTATATGTAATTAATGTGGAAAATCCCTCAGCCAAAGTTCAGTTTTCAAAAGCCTCAGTGATTTTAGGATAGTGAAAAATCTATCAGTGTAGCTAATGTGATAAAGCTTTCCATATGTGTTCAAACCTTATTGTGGGAAAGAAGCCTAACATATGCATGGATATGGAAAAGCCTCCAGCCAGAATCCATTTAAATGGAATAAAAAAAAATCAAATTTCCCAGGAGTGAGGAAATCTATGGATACAATGAATGTGGGAAGGATTTTAGACAGAGTTCAATCCCATAAAACATCCAAGAATTCATTCTGGAGAGAAATATGATTAGTGAACATGGGGATGCCTTAGTGTGGTGTTCACACCTTTTAAACATCATAGCTTTCACACTGGTGATAACGTGTGAATGTAATGAGTATAGGAAAGCCTTCAGCCAGAGTACACATCTGAGGAAACATCAGGAGGTTCACTTCAGAAAAAAATCTTCTGTGAATATAAGGGCTCTGGGAAGCCATTCAAACAGGTCTCAAGTCTTATTAAGTGTCATATAGTGCACATTGGAAAGAAATCCTATAAATACAATGGCTGTGGGAAAGTCTTTAGCTTTACAGCATAGTTTCATTCATGTAATAGAATTCACAACACTCACCTCTGTAATCCACGTTGAAAGGACTTTTATTACAGTTTGATCATCAATCTGTCCTTAGAAATCATCAAATAATCCAGAAACCCTCTGAATGTGATGTCTGGGGGTAAAGCTATTATAGTTCAGTCCATCAGGGAGTTAATTAACATCATGTTCAACATTTCCTTTATTTTTATACTATTCTTTTTTATCATTTAAATTCAAATACAACCAAATTTCATACTTTTGTTAAAAATAACATGACTGTTATGATCCCAGTATTATAAAATTTCTAGTTAGCTTGCTGTCTTCTACTGGACATGTGTGTAAAGAGATGATTGGGATGCTGTTCACCAGGTGTTAACTGTAGTTTTCTTTTCTGGATGATGAAATTGTTGGTGATCTGTTTGTTTCTTCACTGTAATTCTTAAATTGCTTCAATTTTATAAGATGCATTAACGACTTTATAAAAACCACTAGAAGCCTGGTGCATGAATTTGTGCATGGGTGGGGTCCCTCAGCCTGGCTGTCGATAGGGGCTGATCATGGCCTTCTCACCCCGTCCCCATCGGCCAGACCCCAGCAGCAACCTAACCTACCAGTCGGAGCATCTACCCTCTCGTGGTCAGTGGGCATCATAGCAACTGGTCGAGCAGTCATACACTTAGTATATTAGGCTTTTATATAGAGAGATAGTCATTATGCTTTTAAAAATATTAAGAATGAAGAAACATTCTTCCTTGTGTGCAAGCCAACACATAGAAAGCTAATGCTTATCACTGTATTTTTTATAATAGGGGAAAATGAAAACAACATAAATGTTCATGTTGGAGGAATGATTAAAGAAGCATGGTGGTATTTCCAAAAAGAGTTACAATGCAACAACTTAAAAAAATGAAGTAGAAAGATTGCCAGGACAGATAGGTGAGAAAAGCAAGTTACAGAACAAGGTTTATAGCAGTGATGGCGAACCTATGACACGCATGTCAGCACTGACACGTGTAGCCATTTCTGATGACACGCGGCTGCTGAGGCGGCCGCATGCGAGGATGAAACATTTGCTGCTCCTGAGGATGAAACATTTGCGAAATAATGTTTTTTCCTCAAAGTGACACACTACCCGAGTTATGCTCAGTTTTTTGGTGAAGTTTGACACACCAAGCTCAAAAGGTTGCCCATCACTGATTTATAGTAAGATGCCATTTGTAGTTGTTTTGTGTTGTTGTTTTTTTAACACACACACACCTAAACTCTACATTTCTAGTGGGTTATTGTAGAGGAAGAGGTCAGAAGAGAGATGTACCAACCAGTAATTAAGATTCATCAAAAAGCCGAAACCGGTCTGGCTCAGTGGATAGAGCGTCGGCCTGCGGACTCAAGGGTCCCAGGTTCGATTCCGGTCAAGGGCATGTACCTTGGTTGCGGGCACATCCCCGGTAGGGGGTGTGCAAGAGGCAGCTGATCGATGTTTCTCTCTCATCGATGTTTCTAACTCTCTATCCCTCTCTCTTCCTCTCTGTAAAAAATCAATAAAAAAATATATTTAAGATTCACCAAAAAGCAGCTGGGGATGGGACTGAATTCAGTGGACTGACTTTATCTGTAAAGGATGACATTTTTTAAAGGGATGATTATGTATTTACTAGAGGCCTGATGCACGAAATTTGTGCAGTGGGGGGCCCTCAGCCCAGCCTGCTACTTCTTGCAATCCGGGACCCCTTGCTCCTAACCACTCTCCTGCTCACTCCTTACCACCCGCCTGCTTGCTCCTTACCGCTGGGCTCGCCGCTCCTTAGTGCTGCCGCAGAGGCAGAAGCAGCTCCGGCCACTGTCACTGCACTCGCCAGCTATGAGCCCGGCTTCTGGCTCAGCAGCGCTCCCACTGTGGGAGCACACTGACCACCAGTGGGCAGCTCATCATAGCAACTGGTTGTTCTGGTAGTTCTGCTGTAACAGTCACTGGGTTTTTGTATATATAGATTGCATAATTTAAAACCCCTTTGTTTTTAAGACAAAATGTTCAACTTAATAGTTTGAGGCTTATAGAAGGGTCAGCTTTGACAGTATAAGAATCATGCTGTAATTTAGATCCCTCAACAAGGAGTCAGAAGAATCTGCCCCCCCCCCTCTCCTTAAGATGGAATGTGATGGACGAGGTTGTACCCTAATGGAGGGAAGCATTTCCAGGTATGGCTACAAGGTGATAAAGAAAGCATTACAGGAAGAGATTAAGAAGGTAGTGGCATTTGCTTGCAGAGGAATAGGAGTTCTAGAGGGCCCTTTGAAAGAACTTGGTGGGGAGGGACAATAGTTGGAAGGCTCCAGGATGAGAATGCTCATAACAATAATAGGATGGTAATATTGGGTGGGGAAAGGTTAGGGTTCTTGAAGTGTCTGAAGATTATAATGATGAGAGATATATTTGGAAATGACTGGTCTCAGACATGTCCAGTTTGTCTTGTGGTTCTCCTGCTGCCTAACAGGCCCAAATTGGCAGTGGGACAGCAATGAACCTGCTCTGGGCAATAACTGCAAAGACATTTGTGGAAGGTTGTCAAGAGCCCTTTTTACCTGATGAGAGGAATAGCAGCAATATGGTTGGGGTAGCAAAAAGCCATTTATTTACCCTTTATTTTAGCATGTGATGATCTAATCCTATATAATAAAAGCCTAATATGCTAAGTGTCTGGTCATCTGGTGACCGGTCGACTGTTCAACCAATCAAAGCTAATGATATTCTAAGGCTGCTCAACCACTCACTATGACATGCACTGACCACCAGGGGGCAGATGCTCTGACTGGTAGGTTAGCCTGCTGCTGAGGTCCGGCAGATCAGGACTGAGCAAGATGGGCCAGACACACCCTGGAGCCTTCCCGCCGTCCCTTTCTGAGCCTGATTGTGCACTGGTGGGGTCCCTCAGCCTGGCCTGCACCCTCTCACAATTTGGGAACCCTTGGGAGATCTCAGAAAGCCGGTTTCAGCCCGATCCTGCAGACCACTCCCCTCAGGAGGGTGCCAGACACAGGGCTCATGGCTGGCGAGCACAGCTGTGGCGGTGTGAGCCTCTCCTTATCAGGACTGATTGGGTGCAAGCCTGTGGCAGGGGCAGTGGGGCCGGGATGAGTGGGAGAGGCAGGTAAGAGCTACAGCCAGTGTTGGACTGTGGGTTTCGGCCCAATCCCCACAGGCCATCCCAAGGGATCCCACCCATGCATGAATTTGTGAAACGGGCCTCTAGTATCTATACTAATAAAAGGATAATATGCTAATTAGGGCGGACATCTTCTGGATGTTCATCTGGACAAAGCCACAGTGGCTGCAAGGCCTGGGGCTCAGGCAGCCATGGGCTCACGACAGCCATGGGCTCAGGCAGCCATGGGCTCAGGCAGTCAAGAGCCCCGGCGACTGTGAGGCCTGGGGCTCAGGCAGCAGTGAGCCCTGGTGGCTGCGAGGCCTGGGGCTCAGGCCTCGCAGCCACCATGGCCAGCAGTGGCAGCAGCAGAGGGGTGATGGGGGGGGGGCGCCTTCCCCTGATCAGCCTGGTCGCCTCCCACAGAAGGAGGCCAGACTGTGACTTAGGCCCGCTCCCCCAGGGGGATCGGGCCTAAGCCATCAGTAGGACATACCCTGAGGGCTCCTAGACTGTGAGAGGGGGCAGGCCGGGCTGAGGGACCCCCCCCCAATGCACAAATTTTTTGCACTGGGCCTCTAGTATATATATAAAAGCCTAAGTGACCATCAAACAAACACATCCTTCTCACGCTCGCATGGAACATTCACTAAGATACACCACATTGTGGTCCATAAAATACATCTTACAATTTTAAAAAAGTAGAATTCATATAAAGAACCTTCACATACCATAATTGAATTTAATTAGAAATTAAAAAAAAACAGCTGGCTGGCATAGCTCAGTGATTGAACATCAACCTATGAACCAGGAGGTCATGATTTGATTCTCAGTCAGAGCACATGTCTGGGTTTCAGGCTCAATGCCCAGTGTGGGGTGTGCAGGAGGCAGCCGATATATGATTCTCTTTCATCATTGATGTTTCTATCTCTCTCTCCTTCTCCCTACCTTTATGAAGTCAATAAAAATATATATTTTAAAATGTTTCAAGGTTTTTGCCCTAGCTGGTTTGGCTCAGTGGATAGAGTGTTGGCTTGTGGACTGAAGAGTCCCAGGTTCAATTCTGGTCAAGGACCCGTACCTCGGTTGCAGGCTCAATCCCCGAGCCCCATGCAGGAAACAACCAATTGATGTCTCGCTCACATCGATGATTGATGTTTCTCTCTCTCTCTCTCTCTCTCTCTCTCTCTCTCTCCTCCCTCTCTCTCTCTCTCTCTCTCCCCTCTCCCTTTCTCTCTCTCTCTCTCTCTCTCTCTCTCTTCTCCTTCCTACTCTCTCTAAAAATCAATGGAAAAATATCCTCTAGTGAGGATTAAACTCCAAAAAATGTTACAAGTTTTTAAGAAATTAGAGCAGAAATCAATGAAATTGAAACAGGAAAACAATAGAGAAAATCAATGAAAACAAAAGCTAATTTTCTGAAAAGATTTAAAAAATTGATAAAATGTTAGCTAAGCTAACAAAGAAAAAGAGAGAAGACACAAAATATTAATATTACAAATTAAGAAAAGCCATCACTGCTGGTCCTGTGGACTACAGGAATACTGTGAACAACTTTATGCCCACAAATGTGATAACTTAGATGAAATGGATCAATTCCTTGAAAGATACAAACTATCAAACTCACACATGGAGAAATAAATAATATCAAGGGGCCTATATCTATGCCAGGCTCTGCTCTCTGGGCTTCTCTTCTCTTGTAGATCTTGGCCCTATACATTCTACTTGCCTTGGTATCTGTGAGACAGATTATCTTAATTCTTTTTTCCCCCTATCTTTTCTAGTTGTTCTCAGCTAGAGAATTGAACTAAAACAACCTAGTCTGCTATTGTTGAAAGAAAAATTATATCTTTATATTTTTAGAATGTATTGATATTTCTTTGTGGCCAAATATATGTTCAATTTTTGTTAATGTGTTGGGGTACTTAAGAGCTGAATTTTATGATTATTCAGTATAGAATATGATATATATTTACATCAATAAGATACATAATAGATCATATTATTATTCCCAATTATTTGCTGCTATCCTTGTAAAAAAGCTACACAATCTTTTGCCAAAGTGTTTATGCTGAGTGCACACTATAATTCATCTTTGACTCTGGTCCCCAGGGAACCCAACTAATAATGCTAACAATAATGTTAAGGTATGATAGCACTGCAAGAGGATTATTTCAGGTGCAATGGAGGGAATTGCTCTGTGATCTCATTCCTTCCAACTCTACCCTCACTCGTGCCATTCCAGGCCCAGGGCCTCCTTGCTCTTCCTCAGACATACCAAGCACCTTTTGCTTCTGGCTTTTGCACACGCTGTTCCCCCTCTGCCTGGAACACACTTCCCTCAGCTACATAGCACATTCCCTCAGTCCAAAATTACTGCCTTCTAAGGAAGGGACTAGGGAATACACTTCTTTATCTTGTATATTGTCAATATCTCCGTGTTGAGAGGAGGAAGGTCTCCAAATTATCTGAGGGCCATTTTCGGTTTATTTTGTTTTGTTAATCCTCACCCGAGGATATTTTTTTCATTGATTTTTAGAGAGAGAGGAAGGGAGGGGGAGAGACACACAGAGAGAAACATCAATGTGAGAGAGACTGGGGATCCAGCCTGCAACCACGGTACATGCCCTTGACCAGGATTGAACTCGGGACTCGTTTGACTCTGAGGGCCGATGCTCTATCCACTCAGCCAAACCGGCTAGGCTCTGGGCGCCTTTTTCAATGTAAATACCCTTATTCACCACAGCCCAAGATTCAGACCTTCCCACAGTTGATCACAAAGCAGGTACATTTATATCTACACTACCAACAATAGTGTTGCTCAAGCACAAGCCCTGGGCTTTAATCCCCACCCTATTACCTACTGAGAGTCCAACACTGGGCAGGAGGGTGGGGGAGATCAGCCTGCCTACTCTATACATACTCACGGTATGACTTTAGACAACAAACTTAACATCTTTGAGCCTCAGTTTCCTTTTCTGAAAAATGGGGTTAAAAACCCTGTACTGAGTGCCTCTGAATATTTTATACATGCAGGAAAAATGTCTATTTGCCACAAAGTTACCTAAAAACAGTCTCACCCCTGTGTGTAACTATGTGAGTATGTGTGTGCACACACCAAATAGAGTCACACATACTGCACTTCTATCTAGCCAAGAGAGAGTTTCAGCATTTTGCATCTCTCAACTGAGCTATCACATTCCCACAAACAGACATACATAGTTATTTCTACATAGTGCCATCTTTGGTGAACCTCACACATGTCACCCTTGTGTTGGCATCATGGCCACAGAACTTGCCATCAATGAGGAATGGATATTACTGAAAAGTTCAATAAATACTCCAAAGGTGTTCTGCCCTTCTTAGATAAAGACTGTCCTTTGATAGATTCCAAGATGATGTTCCTGTATATTTATTGAGTTCTACTGAAGACCTTTACATCATTTTCAGTTTTGTTTGTCTGACTTGCTAGGAATGGCCATTTTGAACTAGAACTTAATTTCAGGTGGGTTTTTTTTTTGGGGGGGGTGCTTATCACCTTCCTACATTGTTGTTCAGTGCCAGGAAATGAGCAAATCCTAAGAAATCAAGTTCAAATGCATATAATCATTCATCTGTTTAATCATTCATTCATTCACTCAGCAAATATGTGTTAAGAGCCTACTAAAAGCCAATCTCTATTAGGCTGTAGACTACAATGATGAAAAAACAGACATAGTTTCTACCCTTATGAGGCTTATAGTCCTGAAGAAAAATTAAAAATTAATAGAGAAATAATTATTAAAAAAAACATAACAATTGTCATGAAGGAAATTAATGAGGTGCCATGACAGAGGATGGAAGGAAAGAGTAATCTACTGAGAGAGAATAATACTCAATGTCTCTAAGGAAGTGTCATTGCCAAGTCCAAAAGGATGAAAAGACAGACACGAAGAGAGTAGAGGAAGGACATTCCAGGCAAAAGGAAGAGTAGGTGCAAAGGCCCTACTGCAGGGAGGTGTGAGGAGAAAAAGGACAACCACCTAATGACAAGGGGGGGGCGGGCAGAAATCCCATTCTCTATTCTGGCACAATATAGTAAGGTTATTCTTGCCAGCTCTGCCTCTATGTTCTAGAATGGAAGTGACTTCCTCACGAGGCTGGGAAGGTCAAATGAAAGGAATGGGTGTTACCTGTGGAGGTATCTTTGAGAAAGCACCATCTTCCTCAAATATAAAACTCCAGAGCCACTATGGTCATCACTAGAAGACTTCTGGGTGTAGGAGAAGGCAACACAGGCCCCTAACACTCAAATGAATAATTTGTCTTCCCATGGAAGCCACTTGCTTATCACCATTGCCACTACCATGCTGGCCTTTGAACAACACTGTTCTCCTTCAGTTCCCTGAACACATGTCCTTTTCCTCACCCAGGACACACCTGAGACCATATTAGGTTTCTAAAGAAGACTCACTTGAGGGCTGAATGGTAATAAAAAAGTAAAGAAAGATAGAGAATAACGTGTCACTTTAGCATCTGGTCCACCAGGTGTCTCCCTTCCTAATAGCATTGACTTTCCTGCACACAGACTGTTTTTATCTCTTGACACCAAAGAGGATGGAGACCACAGAATCTGTATCCAAACAGGGACTTTTTTAAGACTGAAAACGTTCACCATTAATATTTAAGGTGGAGCAGTTTGTACAAGTTGCCTTGGCCAGTCAGAACATATGGTTACCCTCACAAAGAGACACAGGGGAGAGAAAGAAGTAGAGGCCCCTCCCAAGCTTCTTAAGGCCTGCTGTTTTCCAAATATTTCCAGTTCTTTTCCCAGGCATACAGTACAGTTGAATTTTCCTGATCCCTTAAGACTTGGTATGACCATGTGACCATCTCTGGCCAATGGCATATAAGCATAAGTGTGGTATCTCATTTCTGAGCAAACGCATTATATGCCAGTATACAATAGGCTACATTTTCTTTTTCCTGCCTTAAGGATAGTGGAATCATGAGGATAGAGCTTCTCAAAGCCTGGACTCTGAGTGAGGGTGATATGGAGCAGAACATTCAAACTGACCTGCAATTGACATATTGCATAAGTGAGAAATAAATATTTGTTGAGTTAAGCACTGAGACTTTGCGATCATTTGCTTTTGTGGCATCACCTAACCCAACCTGATTGACTCTCCTCCCAAGTTCCACTTCTAGGTCTGAGGACACATCACTTCCCCATGATTGAACACTTCTGTGCAGAGATCCAACCTTTCCCCAGATCCTTGCCCCACAGGCCTGTCCTCTGGGTTGCCCTGGAGCCACCTTTTCTAAATAACTGTAGTGGCCTTCTCAACTAGCTGTCCAGGCCCAAATAAGAGCCTAGAAAAGAGCCAATCTGAAGGATGAAGTGAAGAGCTTGGGAAGGTATGAACTCGGCAGTGAAATGAAGGAGTAAGTAAGATCATTGTTATCTGTTGAATTGTGTCCCCCAAAATTGATATGAAGTCTTAACTACCAGACTCTAAAATGTGACCTTATTGGGGAATAGGGTCATTGCAGATGCCATTAGTTAAGATGAGATCATTAGGGTGAGCTCTAATTTAATGTGACTGACATCCTTATACAAAGGGGAAATTTGGACACAGAGGCACCCACATAAGGAGAACACCATGTGAAGATAAAGGTAGATATCAGAGTGATGATTCCACAAGCAAAAGAATTCCAAAGATTTCCAGCAAACCACCAAATGCTAGGGGATAAGTATGGATCAGATTTTCCATCACAACTTTCAGAAGGAAGTACCCTGCCAAATCATTGACCTCATATTTTTAGCCATCAGAACATTAGGACAATAATTTTACTTGATTAAGACACCCAGTTTGTCACTACTTCTTACATCAGGCTCAGTAAACTAATAAAATGATAAACAATAGTGAAACTAGCAACAGAGCTAACAAGCAGATTTTATAACCCTTCCTGGAAGTCTTAGAGCATCTCCAAGTTCCCTTGACACAGATACAGGTACAGATACAGACCCAGATACAGGGACAGATAGAGACACAAGTACAGGTATAGATAGACAAACAAATACATATAGAGACACATATACAAGTACACAAAGAGATATAGTTACAGATAGACACCCATATATAAGAACACATATAGAAACAGACATAGGTATGGATATAAATGTAGATATAGGTAGAGGTAGAAACAAGAAAATAAATACAGATAGCTCAGATATACGTTTTAATAGAGATCTAATAGAGGTACAGATAGAGAAATAGATACAGGTACACAAAATGTAGATATAGAGACAAACATAGAGAAACTTACAGAAAACCAGATAAAGTTTCAGGTACAGACAAAGATACAGATACTTATAGAGCTACAGATATAGGTGCAAATAGAGAAACAGATACAGGTAGAGAGATAGAGATGCAGAAACAGTTACAGATGGAGACACAAATCCAGGTGTAGATAGAGACACAGGCAATGGTACTTATAGAGATGCAGCTATAGGTACAGATAACAACACAGATAGGATTGGAGATGGAGACAAAGGTGCAGGTAATAATAGAGACACAGATACAGTATATATACAGATACCCATGCAATGCAGAGAGAGACATAGATACAGGTAAAGATAGAAATACAGACACAGATAACAATAAACACCAGATAAGATGGATACAGATTAAGATAGAGACCCAGAAACAGGTACAGGTACACAACCAGATACAAGTACAGACTCCTAGAAAGAGTTACATATAGAGACACAAATATAGAAACAGATAAAGATCTACGTATAGATGCAGATAGACACACAAAGGTTAAAAAAGAGACCAGGCACATGTATGAATAGAGACATTGATACAAATACACATAGAGAACTAGAAACAGGTAGAGTGAGAACCAAATACAGTAATAGACAGACACTGACAGATTCAGATAAAGATACAGATAAAGCTAGAAGCACAGATACAGGTAGAGACACAGATCCATGTACAAACACAAATACAGGTATTGATAAGACACAGCTTCATGTACATTCATGTACAGCTTCATTGAGACCCAGACACAAATATGGACAGAGACAGAGATACAGGTACAGATAGAGACACTGACACAGTTATATAGAAATAGGCACATATAGGAGTACAAGTAGAATACAGATACAAGTTCTTATAGAAACTAAGACTAAGACTAAGGTATAGCTATGGAAGCAGATAGAGGTGTAAATAAATAAAAAGGTAAGGGTACATATAGAGACATAGCTACTGGTACAGATACCAATATGTATAGAGACATAAAAGCAATAACAGATAAAGACACAATAAACATAGTTAAAAAGTAACAGACATAGGTACAGATAGAGACCAAGATACAGGTACAGGTAGAGAACTAGATACAGGTACATACTGATACTTATAGAGATTCTATTACTGCTACAGAAACATAGTGAAAGGTACTTCTATAGACACAGATACACATACCAATATAAAGACAGACACAGGCACAGATAGAGACACAGAAGAAGATACAATTAGAGACACAGATACATGTGCACATATAGACACAAATGTGAGTATTGATAGAGACACAGTCACTAGTACAGATAGAAAGGCAGATGCAGGTAATTATAGAGACAAAAATGCAGGTACATATACAGAACAGATACAAATGCAAATAGAAACATAGATACAGTACAGCTAGAGACACATATACATCTTATATAATAAAAGCCTAATATGCAAATCAACCAAATGGCAGAAGGAACAGTCACTATGACGTGCACTGACCACTGGGGGCAGACGCTCAATGCAGGAGCTGTCCCCAGCCTGCAGGCTCCAGGCCAGCCAAGGTGGGGAGGGGGGCCGATAGTCCCGCTGGTCACCCCACAAATCAGCCCTGATCGCCAGCCAGTGTAGGGACCCTACCCATGCACAAATGTCATGCACCAGGCCTCTAGTATCCAAATAAAGACACAGGTTCAGATTCAGATAGATACACAGATACAGGTGCAGGTAGAGACACAGACAGTGGTACAAATAGAGGCACATTTACTGTTACAGATAGAGACCGAAATACAATTACCTGTAGGAAAAAGATACTAGTACAAATAAAGACACAGATATAGTTACAGATATGTCAACACAAAAACAGATATAGAGACAAGGTTACATTACAAATAGAGATACAGATAAAAATAGAGGTAAATAAATGTACAGACAGGGGCACCGATACTGTTTCATATAGAGACACATGTACAAGTACAGAAAGAAACACTGATACTGGTATGATGGAGAATCAGATAAAAGTACCCTTAGAGACACAGATACAAGTATTTATATAGACCCAGATACAGATAGAGATTGAGAACAGTGATATAGGTACCTCTACTTGTATAGATAGAAGCACAGATACAGATACAGTTAGATAGAAAGATATAAGTACATATATAGTTCAAATATAAGTAAAGATAAACCCAGATACAGATACTGATGGAAATAGATACAAGTACAGATAGAGACCCAGATACAGGGGCAGATAGAGACATAATACAATTAAAGATAGAGACAGATAGAAGTATAGATGGACACACAGATATAGGTATAGATAGAGACACAATACAGGTGCACATTGAGACACAGAGGTACAGTGACAAATAGTAATACATATACAGATAAAGACAAATACAGGTAAAGATAAAATACGTAGACACTTGGACAGATAGAGAAATAGATACAGGCAAAGATGGAGACACAGAAACAAGTACAAATAGAAATACGGATACAGGTAAAGATAGAGACTCAGCCACAGATATTTGCAGGAACCCAGACCTTGGTGTAGAGAGAATAACATATATAGTCTTAGATACAAACAAAATATAGGTGCAAACACAAGTACAGAAGACACAGAGTCAGGTACAGTTAGAGTTGTATATATAGGTACAGATAGAGATTTAGATACAGGTACAGGTGGAGACAGATAAAGGTGAGATAAAGACATAGATTATGGTACTTATTAGATGTAGATACAAGTATCTTAGAGACACAGATACAGGTACAGATAAACTTCTTCCCCATTCTTGACATTAGAACCCAAAGGTGGGTTTAATGGCACCTGGAAGGTGCCAAGTGCTAAGAATTGACAGTATCATCAACAGTCTTCAGAAATGCCTTTTTTTAATTTAAATTTTGTATGTATTGATTTGAGAGAGAGTGAGAGGAAGGCAGATAGAGGAGGGGGAGGGAAAGAGAGAGAAAGGGAGAGAGAGAGAGACAACAACTTGTTGTTCCACTCATTTATGCATTCATTGGTTGATTCTTGTATGTGCCCCAACCGGGAATGAAACTCACAGCCTTGATGTGTTGGGACGGTGCTCTAACCAACTGAACTACCTTGCCAGGGCTCATAAATGGCTTTTAGAATTATTTGCCAGCTAGGTTTTCTCTAAACGACTTCTTACTGGTAATGGGAATTAGAAGAATAATTAGCTTTCCCTTGTCATGTTCGAAGCCTGGCAGTTCAGAGCCTATGACAACCCTTACTGTCGATTGTAGCCATGATGTTATGCATATTTATACATTTCTTTACCTTGTTTTGATTTGCTACTGCTGTTTGCATTTTCTCTAGATCTGCTTCTCTATTTCTATTTTATCAAATTGTGAATATTCTGAGCTGTCTCAAATTCCTTGTCAAATGAAGCCAAGTAGCAATCAATGAAATGAAGGCAGCTATATAATATAGGGACTTGAACAGACAGACCAGGGTTAAACCCCAGCTCTGCCAATTCCTGTTATGTTACTTTAGGCATTCCTCTTCTCTGGGTCTTAGTTTCTCCATTTTTAAAATGTAGACATTAATACTTCATTCACTGGGTTGTTTGGTAAATTAAGAGAAATAGTATATGTACATCACAACACCAAGCCTCATGCCTGGAATATACCATGCCATCAACACAGATTTGCAATTTTTTTTGAGGAGGATATTCCACTTAGAGAAAACAACTACTACCATGGGCTGTGTGCACAAAGGAGAAGCAGATGTGTCCAAAGTGAAGAGGGGGGATTCCAACAGGGGGAAGGTTGAGCCTATTCCCAGTAAAAATGGATTTTCTATTGATCACTGCCACATGGGGTGGGTACTTCTAAGAGTAGTGAGCCCCCATGATCATAGGGCTGTGGTGGGACAGGCAAAGGGTAGTGACTTTGGAGGGTGGTAAAGAGAGTTCCTGCTGGGGGGAGTCCTGAATCCGGCAGGGTTGGCACTAGATGATCTCTGAGGCCCCCTATAGAGCTAAGACCCTCCTATCCCCTGCCCCCAAAATGTTCCAGTTCAAAGGGAGAGGCAGCCCTAGCTGGTTTGGCTCCGTGGATAGAGTGTCAACCTGTGGACTGAAGGGTCCCCGGTTCAATTCCGGTCAGGGGCACATGCTGAGGTTGTGGGCTCAATCCCCAGTAGGGTACGTGCAGGAGGCAACTGATCAATGATTCTCATCATTGATGTTTCTATCTCTCCCTTCCTCTCTGAAATCAATAAAAATATATTTAAAAAATAAAAATAAAATTTTTAAGAGAGGCAGCCATCTAGATAGTGGGCTCCATCATAGGTAGGAGACCATGGACATGGACTGCTCCTCCTACACTTGCCCAAGCAACCTGAGGGCCAGGCTGGCTCTTGTCCAGTGATCCTTTGCCTGAGACCAACAGTGCCCTAGGGACAAAAGGCAATAATTAACAAGGCTCTAGGATGAGCCCAGCTTCACAGTCAGCCACCTAATTTAGAAGCCTCTGCTCTTGGCCTCCTTTTGCCTTGCCCTAAGCTTTTGTGAACTTGACCTGAGCCACAGGCAGTAAACCTGAATCTCAGGCTAATGGCTGCCGGAAACTAATTACTGTTTCACTAATAGAGAGATTTGGACAGGAAGCCAGGAAGGCTGTCAACAACATTAATTGCTCTAACCATTCACCCTTTAGATTAAACATTGTTAGCTGAAGCAGCCTCCACCTCTGTTTATCTTGTGTATATTTCTGTTATTTCCTGCCTAAGGTGTTTTCCCCATAGCCTCAATAAAAGGGATAGCAGGACCAGAGCAGAGGGTAGTTCTCCCACTAGAGTTGGACTACTGCCTGGCCCCCCATATCGCCAAATTAAATTTCTTCTAGTCTCTTTTCATTTGTGTGCGGCCCTTCTCCAGAACCCGAACCCTGAACCGGAACCCTGGACCACGCAAGACGTGGAAAGGGGATCCCACAAATGGGGAACCTGGATCCAGGCCCCAACTCTGCCCTTTTTCCACCTCAGCTCAATTTACTCACATGTACTCATTTACTCATCATTGCTCACATGTTTCTTTAGCATTTTATAAAAGGAACTGTTTCATTTTGGTTTTCCCCTAATATTACAATAAGAAATATATGTTTGATATACAAGATTTAGAAAATACAGGTGAACAACAACAACAACAACAACAAACAGTGCCCATACTCACTATCCAAATACAGCCACAGTTAATGTTTTGCTGTGGGCCTTCCACCCTTGATTCTATTAATATGTATTAGTTGAATCACAAGAAATTGTTGTTTTGGTAGGTCGAAATGGTGGAATATTAGCAACTGCATACAGCTCATTCTAATTATACACTTAAATACAAATATTTTTTCAAAATGGGATTATAATATATAAGAAATAATAAAAGCCTAATATGCTAAGTGTCAAGTCATCCAGTGACCAGTCAACTGTTCAACCAATCAAAGTGTAATATGCTAATGATATGCTAAGGCCACTCAACTGCTTGCTATGACGTGCACTGACCACCAGGGGGAGACAGTCGACTGGTTAACCAGTTGCTATGATATGTGCTGACCACCAGGGGGCAGATGCTTCGACTGGTAGGTTAGTTTGCTGCTGGGGTCCAGCCGATCGATCGGGACTGAGCAAGGTGGGCCGGACATGCCCTGGAGCCCTCCCATGTTCCCTCCCTGGCCCCAATCATGCACCAGTTGGGTCCCTCAGCCTGGCCTGCACCCTCTCACAATCCGGGACCCCTCAGCGGACATTGGAGAGCCAGTTTCAGCCCAATCCCACAGGCCACTCCCCTCAGGAGGGCACCAGATGCAGGGCTCACAGCTGGCGAGCCCTGCTGTGGCAGGGCGAACCTCTCCTGATTGGGACTGATTGGGTGCTAGCCCTTAGTAGGCACAGTGGGGCTGGGATGAGCAGGAGCAGCAGGTAGGAGTTGCAGACAGTGTTGGACTGTGGGTTTTGGCCTGATCCCCACAGGGCACCCCAAGGGACCCCATCTGTGCACAAATTCGTGCACTGGGCCTCTAGTATAGAATAAAAGGCTAATATGCAAATTGCCCCTGGACAGGGAGTTCGACTGGGAGTTCAACTGAGAGTTCGACCAGGGGGTAGGGCTGGCCTCGATCAGCCCCCTCCACCCCAATCGGGGCAGGCTGACTGGACTCCACCCGTGCACGAATTCGTGCACTGGGCCTCTAGTATTACACATACTTATTTATAACTAGAGGCCTGGTGCATGAAATCATGCATGAGTAGGGTCCCTAGGCCTGGCCAGCGATCAGGGCCGATCAGGGCCTTCTGGTTGCCTGCCAGGGCCTTCTTTCATTCCATACCGCCCCTAGTGGTCAGCACACATTATAGCGAGCAATCAAACTCCCAGTCTTCTGATCAAACTCCCAAGGGGACACTTTGCATGTTAGCCTTTTATATATATAGCCTAGAGGTCCGGTGCATGAAAAATCATGCACTGGAGGGGGCGTCCATCAGCCCTACCTGCCTCCTCTCACAGTCTGGGAGCCCTCAGGGGCAGGAGGCAACCCGGCGATCAGGGGAAGGTGACGCCCCATCACACCTCTGCTTCTGCCACTGCTGGCAGCGCAAGCCTCAGCCAGCCCCGGTTACCTGAGGCTCCGGCAGCCTCAGGCAGCTGGGCAACCACCATCCGAGGCTTGCTTGCGCCTTGGGCCAGTTCTGGGTGGCTGGGGGACTGAGGGGACTGGGGGACTCTGGAGGCAGGTACACAGAGCGGCCAGGTCCACCTGGGGGTGGGCCCGGCCTTGACGCACACCTACTGCCCCAGTGGGGCTGAGGGGACTGGGTGCCACCATCTTGTGGCTGTGGGAGCCATCATCTTTGAGGGTATGGCAGTCAATTAGCATATTACCTCTTTATTAGATAGGATGGTCATTACTTAAAATATATAGTGAATACAGTTCTATGTTAATACAGAGGTGGGAAAGAGTAGGTTTACATTTGTGAGTACATAAAACAGAGTTTATTCTTGTATTATTATTTATTATTAATCATGACCTGCATATCTTTTTTCATACAAACAACTGTAAGTTTACTTTTGCCCACCACTGTATGAATAGACTCTAGAACAACATTTTTGTTTTTTGGGTTTTTTTAATATATTTTTATTGATGTTAGAGAGGAAGGGAAAGGAAGGGAGAGATAGGAACATCAATGATGAGAGAGAATCATTGATCGGCTGCCTCCTGCATGCCCCCTACTGGGGATCGAGCCCACAACCCAGGCATGTGACCTGACCAGGAATTGAACCATGACCTCCTGGTTCATAGGTTAACACTCAACCACTGAGCTATGCTGGCCGGGCTAGATCAGCATTTTAAAGAACACCTTAGTATTTTAATGTATAGATACACAATAACTTCTTTAACCATGTGCCTATTTTTGATCATTTACTATTTCACCTACCTATAGGTACTAATGAATCACCCCAAATCTTAGCACTTTAAAATAACAATGATGTGTTATTTGTCATGAGTTTTTAGGTAAGCTGGTGGTCCTCCTGCTGGGTTCTCCTGTGCTCAATCCTGCAGCTCAATCCAACAGTTTGACTGGAGCTCAAAAGCCCCACATGTTCTACCTCAAGTACCTCCTAAATAGTGCTGGCTATTTCTAGGGCTCCTCACTTCTTCTCCATGTAGCGTCAGTGTCAGGGATCCCAGAGATCACCCTCCGGCTTGATGACTCATTAGAAAGATTCACAGGACTCAGAAAAGCTGTTCTATTCATGGTTATGTTTTGTTGTAGTGAAAGGATGCTGACCAAAATCAGCAAAGGAAAAGGCACATGGAAGTCCAGCCAGCATGGTTCAGTGATTGAGCATCGACCTATGAACCAGGAGGTCACGGTTCAATTCCCGGTCAAGGCATATGCCTAGTGTGAGGCGTGCAGGAGGCAGCCAATCAATGATTCTCTATCATCATTGATGTTTTTTTTTCTCTCTCTCCCTCTCCCTTCCTCTCTGAAATCAATAAAAATATATTTTTTAAAAGAAAAAGGCACATGGGGAGAAAAGTCCAGCAGAAACCAGTCACAAGTTTCCAGGTATCTCCTCCTAGTGGAATCTCATGAGGACAGGCTTAATTCCCCACAATGATCTGTGACAATACATATGAAGTATTCCAACTAGGGAAGCTCACAAAGCCTTAGTGTCCAAGTTCTCTATTGGGGGTAATGCCAGGAGACATCCAGTACCCACATGACTGACCTCAGATACTCTGATCTTAGCTCCCCAAAAGTCAAACTGACACATGGCCCAAAGCCTCAAGCACAAAGAAACACTCTTACTCTCAGGAGGGCATTCCAAGGAATCAGATATAATTCCCCAGGAGCGAGGGGGAGACCAGCCCTTTCTTTGGAGTATGTAGCTTTTGAGCAACCTAACCTTCTGAGTTAACCCTTTACTGCACATATCTCTTATCTCCAGTACTGGAAAACAGCATAGTGGTCTGAGGATTCCAAGAGGGTGGAAATGGAAACTGCAAGGTTTCATAAGGCCTAGCCTTGGAGGTCACACAGTATCATTCTGATGCATTGTATTGGCCAAAATAAGTCATAAGCCTAGCCCAGAGTCAAAGAAAGGGATGGGAAAATCCACTCTACCGCTTGATGGAAGGAGCAACTATGTTGTGTTGCAAAGAAGGATGGACATAGGGAGGTATAATTCATTGGGGACATGATTATACCAAATACCACACAAAAAAATTCTTCTAAATTTTTTACCATTATAAGCAAGGACATGATAACCATCCTTATTCAATAATTTTTCATTTATAATGCATTTTATTTTAAAAATGTATTGTGAAATATTCCATACATAAAAAATATAAACAATATGAAAAGCAGGTAGGTATACTTGGGTTAAAGATGTGTAGTGTTCAACCTTTTAGACTTTTCCTTCATAATTGTAGGTGTTACATCATTAGGACATTGTACAAATGAATGTACTTTCTAATAGGGTATCAATTTCTGCTGCTTAAATACATTTAACATGTAATTTGAGTATTTCTGGGTAACTCGTCAGAAGAGAGATTAGAAAGTATGGGTTGGTTTTTTTTTGTTTTGTTTTGTTTTTTACTTTAACACAAACTTTTTTTCCCTACACCATGTATCCCCTCTATAAATACATATTTTTGAATTGGTTATATATTTTTAAAATGCAATGGAAGTTTGCTTTTAATAAAAATCACAATCTGAATTATTCAACAATGTTTAAAGAAATAATATGAAGGTATACACTTACATTTTTGCATGTATTTCATTTGCTTTCTTAGGGTACACCCAAAGAGTAATATTTATGCACTTTTCAAAAAATTGTATACATGTTGCTAAATTGTCCTCCAGACATGCTACATTATTTTACTCTCTCACATATTTGCTAACACCAAGTATTATCATTCTTCTTTTTATATTGATAAAGTATTACATATAGTAGTACATATATCTCCTTTTTTCTCCATTGACCTTCCCCCAGCTTCCCCTACCCCCTGTCGCATGCCCTCATCCCACCCCCCAGTGACTTGTGTCCATTGGTTGTGCTTATATGCATGCATACAAGACCTTCGGTTGATCTCTTCCCCCACCCTCCCCAACACTCCCCAGCCTTCCTGCTGTAATTTGACAGTATGTTCGATGCTTTACTGCCTCTATATCTATCTTTTTGTTCATCAGTTTATGTTGTTCATTATATTCCACAAATGAGTGAGATCATGTGATATTTATCTTTCTCTGACTGGCTTATTTCACTTAGCATAATGCTCTCCAGATCCATCCATGCTGCTACAAATGGTAAGAATTTCTTCTTTTTATAGCACCGTAGTATTCCATTGTGTAGATGTACCACAGTTTTCTAATCCACTCATCTGCTAGTGGGCATTTAGGCTGTTTCCAAATCTTATATATGGTGAATTGTGCTGCTATGAACATAGGGGTGCATATATCCTTTCTGATTGGTGTTTCTAGGGATATATTCCTAGAAGTGGGATTACTGGGTCAAATGGGAGTTCCATTTTTAGTTTTTTGAGGAAACTCCATACTGTTCTCCACAGTGTCTGCACCAGTCTGCATTCCCACCAGCAGTGCACAAGGGTTCCTTTTTCTCCACATCCTCGCCAGCACTTGTCATTTGTTGATTTGTTGATGATAGCCATTCTGACAGGTGTGAGATGGTTCCGCATTGTCATTTTGATTTGCATCTCTTGGATAATTAGTGACTTTGACCATGTTTTCATGTGTCTCTTGGCCTTCCTTCTGTCTTCTTTCAAAAAGTTTCTATTTAGGTCCGTTGCCCATTTTTTCATTGGATCATTTATCTTCCTTTTATTAACTTGTATGAGTTCCCTGTAAATGTTGGAGATTAAACCTTTATCAGTGATAACATTTGCAAATATGGTCTCCCATACAATGGGCTTTCTTGTTGTTTTGTTGATGGTTTCTTTTGCTGTGCAAAAGCTTTTTATTTTGATGTAGTCCCATTTGTTTATTATCTCTTTAGTTTCCATTGCCCTAGGAGCGGTATCAGTGAAGAAATTGCTTCAGCATATGTCTGAGATTTTGCTGCCTGTGGATTCCTCTAGTATTTTTATAGTTTCCTGTCTTATGTTTAAGTCCTTTATCAATTTTGAGTTTATTTTTTGTGTATGGTGTAAGTTGGTGGTCTAGTTTCATTTTTTTTTTTGCATGTATCTGTCCAATTTTCCCAACACCATTTATTGAAGAGACTGTCTTGACTCCATTGTATGTTCATGCCTCCTTTGTCAAATATTAATTGAGCATAGTGGTTTGCGTCAATATCTGGGTTCTCTATTCTATTCCATTGGTCTATATGTCTGTTCTTGTGCCAGTACCAGGCTGTTTTGAGAACAGTGGCTTTGTAATACAGCTTGAAATCTGGTATTGAGATCCCACCTACTTTGTTCTTCTTTCTCAGGATTGCTGTGGCTATTCGGGGTCTTTTTCATTCCAGATGAATTTTTGGAGAGTTCTTACTAGGTCTGTGAAATATGCTATTGGTATTTAATGGGGAGTGCATTGAATGTATTGATTGCTTTGGGTAGTATGGACATTTTAATGATGTTGATTCTACCAATCCATGAACATGGTATGTTCTTTCATCTGTTTATGTCTTCCTCTATCTCTTTTTTCAGTAGTTTTCTGCATATAGGTCTTTTACCTCCTTAGTTAAGTTTATTCCTAGGTATCTTAATTTTTTTCGTGCGATGGTAAATGGGATTGCCTTTTTAGTCTCTCTTTCTGTAAGTTCACTATTGGTGTATAGAAATGCCATAGATTTCTTGGCATTAATTTTGTTTCCTGCTACATTGCCGAATTCATTTATTAAATCTAATAGTTTTTTGATGGAATATTTAGGGTATTTTATGTACAATATCATGTCATCTGCAAATAAGGACAGTTTTACTTATTTTCCAATTTGGATGCCTTTTATTTCTTGTTCTTGTCTAATCACAATGGCTAATACTTCCGGTACTATGTCGAACAGGAGTGGTGAGAGTGGGCATCCCTGTCTTGTTCCTGTTCTTAGGGGAAATGGTTTTAGTTTTTGCCCATTGAGTATGATGTTGGCTGTGGGTTTATCATATACTAGAGGCCCGGTGCACGAAATTCTTGCATGGAGGAGGGTGTGTCCCTCAGCCCAGCCTGTACTCTCTCCAATCTGGGACCCCTCGAGGGATGTCCAACTGCCCATTTAGGTCTGATCATGGTAGGATTGGGCCTAAACGGGCAGTCAGACATCCCTCTCACAATCCAGGACTGCTGGATCCCAACTGCTTGCCTGCCTGCCTTCTTGATTGCCCCTAACCACTTCTGCCTGCCAACCTGATCACCCCCTAACCACTCCCCTGCCAGCCTGATTGATGACTAACTGCTCCCGTGCCAGCCTGTTTGCCCCTAATTGCCCTCCTCTGCTGGCCTGGTCACCCCTAACTGCCCTCCCCTGCAGGCCTGGTCCCCCCCAACAGCCCTTCCCTGCAGGCCCGGTCACCCCCAACTTCCCTCCTCTGCCAGTCTGGTCACCCCTAACTGCCCTCCCCTGCAGGTTTGATTATCCACAACTGCCCTCCCTTGCAGACCTGGTCCCTCCACATGCCCTCCCCTGCTGGCCATCTTGTGTCCACATGGGGGCAGCCATCTTGTGTATTGGAGTGATGGTCAATCTGCATATTACTCTTTTATTAGATAGGATAGAGGCCTGGTGCATGTTTGGGGGACAGCTGGTTTGCCCTGAAGGGTGTCCCGGATCAGGTTGGGGGTTCCCTTGGGGCATGGGGAAACCTGGGTGAGGGGCCTGTGGTGGTTTGTAGGCCAGCCACGCCTCCCAGCGACCCAAGTGGAGGCCCTGGTGTCTGGGATTTATTTATCT
The DNA here is from genome assembly GCF_027574615.1 of Eptesicus fuscus. Taxonomy (NCBI): domain Eukaryota; kingdom Metazoa; phylum Chordata; class Mammalia; order Chiroptera; family Vespertilionidae; genus Eptesicus; species Eptesicus fuscus. Next base: position 92,620,790 of record NC_072473.1, read on the forward strand.
TCTATAATTGAAACTTTGTAGCCTTGAGTGGAGTGAAGCCTCCTGCTCGCTCCGTGGCTGCTGCCATTTTTGTTGGGATTTATTTATCTTCTATCATTGAAACTTTGTAGCCTTGAGCAGAGGCCAAGGCAGTCCAGGGCTGCGGAAGCTTGGCTTCCTCCATCGCCGGGGGCAACTCAAGCCTCCTGCTCTCTCCAGCACTGTGGCTGCCACCATTTTTGTTGGGATTTATTTATCTTCTATAATTGAAACTTTGTAGCCTTGAGTGGAGTCCAGGGACAGCCAGGGTGTGCAGGAAGCTTGCCTTCCTCTATTGCCAAGGAAATCCAAGCCTCCTGCTCGCAATGTGGCCGCAGCCATCTTGGTTGGGTTAATTTGCATATTTGCTCCTGATTGACTAGTGGGCATGGCTTGTGGGTGTAGCGTAGGTACAGTCAATTTGCATATTACTCCTTTATTAGATAGGATGGCTTTTATTATGTTGAGGTATGATCCTTCTATTCCCACCTTGCTGAGAGTTTTTATCAAGAAAGGGTGTTGAATTTTGTCAAATTCTTTATCTGCATCAATTGATATGACTATGTGATTTTTATCTCTTAATTTGTTTATGTGATGTATCACATTTATTAATTTGCAGATATTGTACCATCCTTGCATCCCTGGGATAAATCATACTTGGTCATGGTGTATGATCTTTCTGATGTACTGCTGGAGCCGATTTGCTAGAATTTTGTGGAGTATTTTGGCATCTATGTTCATGAGGGATATTGGCCTGTAATTCTCTTTCATTGTGTTGTCTTTATCTGGTTTTGGTATTAGGGTGATGCTGGCTTCATAGAATGAGCGTGGAAGTGTTCCTTCCCCTTGATGTTTTGGAATAGTCTGAGGAAGATAGATTTTAGTTCTTCCTTGAATGTTTGTTAAAACTCCCCTGTGAAGCTGTCTGGCTCTGGGCTTTTGTTTGCTGGAAGCTTTTTGGTGACTGTTTCAATTTTTTCCATAGTTAGTGGCCTATTGAGATGTTTAGATTCTTCTTGATTGAGTTTTGGAAGGTGGTATTTTTCTAGGAATATGTCTATTTCCTCCCGGTTGTCCAGTTTGTTGGAATAGAGTTGTTTATAGTATTTTTTAACAATCCTTTGTATTTCTGTGGGGTCTGTTGTTATTTATCCTCTTTCATTTCTGATTTTGTTTATTTGGGTCCTCTCTCTTTATTTCTTGGTGAGCCTGGCTAAAGGTTCATCAATCTTATTTATCCTTTCAAAGAACCAGCTCTTGGTTTTGTTGATTTTTTGTATTGTTTCTTTGGTCTCTATGTCATTTATCTCTGTTCTGATCTTTATGATTTCCTTCCTTCTGCTTACACTGGGCTTTTCTTGTTGCTCTTTTTCTAACTCTTTGAGTTGTAGGGTTAGGTAATTTATTACCATTGTTTCTTTTTTTTTTTTTTTTTTTTTTTTTGCATTAGGCTTGTAGAGCTATGAACTTCCCTCTCAAAACTGCTTTCACTGTGTCCCATAGATTTTGGATTTTTGTGTTTTCATTGTCGTTTGTTGCCATGATGTTTTATATTTCTTCTTTGATCTCCCTGGTAACCCAGTCATTGTTTAATAGCATGCTATTTAGTTTCCAGGTGTTTGATTTTTTTGGATTGTTTTTATTGTAGTTGATTTCCAGTTTTATGCCATTGTGATCTGAGAAGATACTTGATATGAATTCTATCTTCTTGAATTTGAAGAGACTTTGCCTGTGACCCAATATATGGTCTATCTTTGAAAATGACCCATGTGCACTTGAGAAGAATGTATATTCTGTGGCTTTTGGGTGAAATGTTCTGAAGATGTCAATTAATTCCATCTGGTCTAATGAGTCATTCAGGATTGATGTTTCTTTGCTGATTTTTTGTTTATAGGATTTGTCCAATGTTGATAGTGGGGTATTAAAGTCCCCTACTATGCCAAAACCGGTTTGGCTCAGTGGATAGAGCGTCGGCCTGTGGATTCAAAGGTCCTGGGTTCGATTCCGGTCAAGGGCATGTACCTTGGTTGTGGGCACATCCCCAGTAGGGGGTGTGCAGGAGGCAGCTGGTCGATGTTTCTCTCTCATTGATGTTTCTAACTCTCTATCCCTCTCTCTTCCTCTCTGTAAAAAATCAATAAAATATATTTTTTAAAAAAATAAAAAATAAAAAAATAAAAAATAAAAAATAAAGTCCCCTACTATGATTGTATTGCTGTCAATCTCTCCCTTGATATCCTCCAGGAGTTTTTTTTATGTATTTGGGTGCTCCTGTATTGGGGGTGTATATGCTTACCAGAGTTATTTCTATTATCATTCTTCTTAACTTTTGTCATCCAATAAGCTAAAACATATTTTGGTTTTAATTTGCATTTTTATTTGGTTCAAGATTTTTATATATTTAATGGTTGTGCATATTCCTTCTTTTTATGGATTGTATTTAACTAACTTTTCCCAATTTTAATTGTGGAGTTTGTCTTTTGTCCATCACTATTAAGAGCTCTTTTCATGTTTGGATTATGAATTGGTTATCTGTCCCTTCAGGACTTTAAAAGTATGTCAAGATACATGATCTGATTTGATCTTTACAATACTCTGGTGAAGAAGGTATGATAATGTTGTTTTCAGCTCCATATTATAGATGAGAAAACTGAGGCTCAGAAAAGTGTGTGCTCATAGTGACATAGTGAGTTAGTGGAGAAGCTGAGGGTGGAATCCAGGATTGGCTCTCAGCCCAGGGCACTTCCTCAGCACCACAGGCCTTCCTGTAGCACTGACATTCTAGAAAGAGAAATGACCTTTATGGTAATGGGACCTGAAGTTTGGAGTTTAGCCCTAACAGCTCAATCCTCTACGGGGAACATGACCATTACTGGGTCAGGCATGGGATGGGGGAGAAGTCCCAGCAGACACTGGGCTTTCCACTCCCACTGTCCTCAGTGAGACTGTGGGTTTGAGGAAACAAGTGGACTGGATGAAGGTCAAAGACTGTAAAACTGAAAAAGTAAAGACCTATTATTCCCTGCTTTCTTCAGCAACTCTGCTAGGGCTAAGCATACTTTGCACCTGGTTTTCAGAGGTCAAAGGGTTTGGAGGAGAAATTCATTTATCTTTACCTTTCTCAAGTGGCTGTGGTTAACCTGTCACCAGGGCAGAAGACCTTGCTCTACCAGATTAGGGCGCCTGCTAGTGCTGGTCAAATCCAGCTTTCAGTGGCTGCACCCTGATTGGCCATCAACAGGGAGTTCTGGCTTCATTCTATGCTGAGCAGCAGCCAGCAGGCATTTGCCCTTCCCCCTCAAGACAGCACAGTGGCATGCTCCCTTCCTTGAGAAGAGTGTAAAGGAAAGAATGTTTTCCTATTATTAAATACACTAGAGGCCCGGTGCACGAAATGCGTGCACAGAGAGGGGGGGTTGTCCCTCAGCCCAGCCTGCACCCTCTCCAATCTGGGATCCCTCTCACAATCCAGGATTGCTGGCTCCCAACTACTCACCTACCTGCCTTCCCTACCAGATTGCCCCTAACCACTTCTGCCTGCCTGCCTGATCACCCCCTAACCACTCCCCTGCCAGCCTGATTGATGTCTAACTGCTCTCCTGCCAGCCTGTTCACCCCCAACTGTCCTCCCTTGCAGGCCTGGGCCCTCCCAACTGTCCTCCCCTGCTGGCCATCTTGTGGTGGCCATCTTGTGTCCACATGGGGGCAGGATCTTTGACCACATGGGGGCAGCCATCTTGTGTGTTGGAGTGATGGTCAATCTGTATATTACTCTTTTATTAGATAGGATAGAGGCCTGGTGCATGGGTGGGGGCCAGCTGGTTTGCCCTGAAGGGTGTCCCGGATCTGGATGGGATTCCCTTGGGGCATGGGGTGGCCTGGGCGAGGGGCCTGTGGTGGTTTGCAGGCTGGCCACGCCCCCCGGTGACCCAAGTGGAGGCCCTGGTATCTGGGAATTATTTATCTTCTACAATTGAAACTTTGTAGCCTGGAGCAGAGCCAAGCCTTCTGCTCGCTCTGTGGTGGCAGCCATTTCTGTTTGGATTTATGTATCTTCTATCATTGAAACTTTGTAGCCTGGAGTGGAGGTCTAGGCCGGCCAGGGCAGGTGGAAAGCTTGGCTTCCTCCATCGCCGGGGGCAACCCTAGCCTGCTCTCTCCAGCTCTGTGGCTGCCGCCATTTTTGTTGGGATTTATCTTCTATAATTGAAACTTTGTAGCCTTAAGCAGAGGCCTGGGCCAGCCAGAGTGTATGGAAAGCTTGGCTTCCTCCATCGCCAGGGAAACCCAAGCCTTCTTCCTGCTCTCTCCATGGCCACAGCCATCTTGGTTGGGTTAATTTGTATATTCACTCCTGATTGGCTGGTGAGTGTGGCTGGTGGGTGTAGCAGAGTGATAGTTGATTTGCATATTACTCTTTTATTATATAGGATTTTGTTGATTTCAGAGAGGAAGGGAGAGGGAGAGAGAGAGATAGAAACTTCAATGATGAGAGGGTATCATTGATCAGCTGCCTCCTGCACACCCCCAACTGGAGATGGAGCCAGCAACCCAGGCATGTTCCCTTTACTGGAATCAAACCTGGGACCTTCCAGTCCTCAGTCCAATGCTCTATCCACTGAGCCAAACCAGCTAGAGCTGTTCTATTTTTTCCATCATGTGCACAGCAGGAAGAGTTCTGCCCTGTCCACAACCCCACCATGAATGTTCTGTGAGACTTTAGACAGCTCCCTGCCTTCTAGAAACCTGTTTCCTCCTCTGAATGACAAGGGTTTGGATGTTCTCATAGGGCCCTGCCAGCCCTGACATTCTGGGATTCTCTTATCTGTTTGCTAAGCCAAAATGTTCATGGTTCCAGTTTAGGTAAAGCCAAGAGCCCCTCTGTAGGGAAAGTCTTGAAGAAGGCTTTAGATAGAACAGAGGGCAGATGCTATAAGGTGATGCCAGCAGACCCAATAATATATTAGGGGTTTGGTGGCAGCAACAGAAACTGACCCAGGCAAACCTAAAGGCACAGGGTGAGGCCAGAACAGGCTCCCAAGAAGAACCAGGACTGACCTTTATGCTTACCTGCTGGGAGGATCCTGCCTTCCATGGAGATGGCAGAAATGCATTGGAAGAAAAAAAGGAGCCTTGGACTGCATGGCATGAAATGAGTCACTTAACCTTTCTGAAGTTTGATTTCTTCATTGGAAAAATGGAGTTAGCAATCCTTGCCAATAAGCATGTGAAAAGATGTTCAATATCATTAGGGAAATGCAGATCAAACCCACAAAGAGATACCACTTCCAACCAACTAGGAGTACTACCATTAAGAAGGCGGAGAATAACAAGTGTTGACAAGGAAACAGAGAAGTCAGAACCCTCATTCACTGATGATGGGAATGTAAAATAGTGCGGCCATGGTGGAAAACATTTCAGTGGTTCCTCAATAATTTAAACACAGAATTACCACATGACATCAGCCCAAGGCAACTCAAATGCCCATCCATGGGAGAAAATAAACAATTTATGGTATACATATACAATGGAATACAGAAATCATAATGAACTCAAGCAACACAAACAATATGCATGAATCTTTGTGATTTAATTTAATGTGAAAAAAAGCCCCTCTAGAACCTAGACCTTCTCATTCCTGGAGTGGAGAGGGGGTGAGCAGCACCAGAAAGGGGAATTCATATTGTACTCTTCTTATAGTCCAGGCCCTGAGCTAGTTATTTGATGTTCTCTCTACAACCCCGTGTGGCCTCTTATTCTGAGGATGCTCTGCAATCACTAAATCCAGGTAGAAACTTTGGGAGTTATGCTCCTCAATCAGCTGCTTTATTTGATAAATTAAATATATGCAGAAGAGAGTTTTTTGATATAGAAGTTAAAAGCAGCTCCAGTACAAAAAGATTTTTAAAATCATGGCTAACCCAATATTTTTAAGTGACATATTTCAGCCGTCTGCTAATGTTTCATCGCTGAAATACCAGCCCTTTTTTCATGTACACGATAGAGGGTTTGGATAGAGGACAAAAGCATCATATGTTCTACACATCTTGCAATGGGAGCTGTCAAATGCTGCAATCAACATTGCCACAGTATCACCACTGACATGCTTCCAAAAGACTTTAAAAACAAAAACCCACCACAGGCCTAGAACAAAATACACAACCCAGGAAAATGTGCATCTCGTATTTCCTATATGTATTGAAAAAACAACTGTGGCCTGAGGCCAACAATAGGAAGGTTTTTTGAGCTTTTTCTCAAATGGTTCCAGTTTAGAAACATATTTGGAAGTGTAAGTGTGGAAAGGGGAAACCCCCTTCTAGCCCAAGGGATTTAGTTTCCCTCCTGGGTAATTTCTGGCTCTAACACTTTGGTAAGATCATACCATAGCAGACAGAGTCTACCAGGATGTCAGAGCTGGAGATTTCCCTGGAGGGAAACCAATGAAAAAAAACAAGCCTCAAAAATGCAAATTCCAGACTAGTCCTGAGAGGGAAAGACTTAGACAACATGAGTGGTATGTGATTCCATGTTACAAACTTTCCCTTTTGAGGAAATGTGAACCTGAATCTGTTACCTTTCTCAACACTTGAGAAGATATCCTCTCAAACATGCTTCTCCTCAGGAGCCTATCTTTCTGAAAGACTCTTCCATCCCTCCAGTACCCCAAATGAGAGAAATAGACTCATTCTTAACTCCTCCCTCTTCCTCATCCCCGACCTCCAACCCCTCACCAAGTCCTAGCAATCCTAACTATCTCTTGAATCCCACACTCTTTCCTACCCTCATCACCACCATCCTATCTAATAAAAGAGTAATATGCAAATTAACCATCACTCTGCTACACCCACAAGCCACACCCACCAGCCAATCAGAGCAAGTATGCAAATTAACCCCTACCAATATGGCTGTGGCCACAGAGAGCAGGAGGGAGGCTTGGGTTTCCCTGGCAATGAAGGAAGCCAAGCTTTCCACACACCCTGGAAGGCCCAGGCCTCCACTCAAGGGTACAAAGTTTCAATTATAGAAGATACATAAATCCAAACAGAAATGGCAGCAGCCATGGAGCTGCAGAGAGCAGGAGGCTAGGGTTTCCCCCAGCGATGGAGGAAGCCAAGTTTCTGCAGCCCTGGCCTGCCTTAGTCTCCACTTAAGGCTACAAAGTTTCAATTATAAAAGATAAATAAATTCCAACAGAAATGGTGACAGCCACAGAGCTGGAAGAGCAGGAGGCTAGGGTTGCCCCGTGCAGTGGAGGAAGCCAAGCTTCTGTAGCCCTGGCCAGCCTAGGCCTCCACTCCAGGCTACAAAGTTTCAATTATAGAAGATGAATAAATTCCAACAGAAATGGCTGCCACTACGGAGCGAGCAGGAGGCTTGTCTCTGCTCCAGGCTACAAAGTTTCAACTATAGAAGATAAATAAATTCCAGATACCAGTGCCTCCACTTGGGTCGCTGGGGGGCATGGCTGGCCTGCAAACAACCACAAGCCCCTCGCCCAGGCCGCCCCATGCCCCAAGGGAACCCCCATCCAGATCCGGGACAGCCTTCAGGGCAAACCAGCTGGCCCCCACCCATGTACCAGGCCGCTATCCTATCTAATAAAAGAGTAATATGCAGATTGACCATCACTCCAACACACAAGATGGCTGCCCCCATGTGGTCAAAGATCCTGCCCCCATGTGGACACAAGATGGCCACCACAATATGGCCAGCAGGGGAGGGCAGGTGGGAGGGACCAGGCCTGCAAGGGAGGGCAGTTGGGGGCAATCAACCCTGCAGGGGAGGGCAGTTAGGGGTGACCAGGCCAGCAGAGGAGGGAAGTTGGGGGCAAACAGGCTCGTTAGACATCAATCAGGCTGGCATGGGAGTGGTTAGGGGGTGATCAGGCTGGCAGGCAGAAGTGGTTAGGGGCAATCAGGAAGGCAGGCAGGCGAGCAGTTGGGAGCCAGCAGTCCTGGATTGTGAGAGGGATGTCCAACTGCCCGTTTAGGCATCGGGATCGGGTCTAAACGGGCAGTCAGACATCCCTCGAGGGGTCCCAAATTGGAGAGGGTGCAGACTGGGCTGAGGGACACCCCCCCCCCGTGCACGAATTTCGTGCACCAGGCCTCTAGTTCTTATATAAGCCATCGGCATCTCTCATCCAGACAGACTCCTGTAACCACCCCATCCCATCTCCCTGGATGGCAGAGGAAATGCTATGTGTTCACAAATCCATTTCATTCTCTCCCCTGGCACCCAGAATGAGCACATCCCCCAAATGTCTTGTAGTTAAGTTAAGAACCATGGAATGTGGGCAACAGTGATATAATGCCACTTCTGGGCCTTTTCCTAAAGCTTATTCTGCAGTGACATGGAGGTCAGGGCACATATAAGAGTCAACCAATGAATGCATAAATAAGTGGAACAACAAATTCACCTCTTTCTCTCTCTTTCTCTCTCTCTCTCTCTCTCATCAATCAATCAATAAATTTACAAAAAAAAAAATATATGGTAGAAGCAGAAGAAAAAAAAAAGACAATTGGATCTACAGGTCTGGAGTTCAGTAGAGAGGCCTAGTCTATTGATATACAAGTAGTGTCCTCATGGATCATAACTCATCATGCCTCTCTTATCTTAAAAACAAGAGCAACAACAAACAAACTCACTCTAATTCTGCTCCTTTACCCTATTTCTCTCCCCCCTGATCTACTCTCCCAAACCCCTCACATAATAATCAGGTCTCCATTCCCCTGAACCACCTGTCAGAAGGCCAACAAGAAGGAAGGTGGGGTGGGATGTGGGGAATGATTAACTGGAAAACTTACATGCATATATGCATAGCCCATGGACACAGACAATAGTGTGTTGAAGGCCTGGGAGGGGCAGGTGCTGGGTGGAAGGGGTCAATGTGTGTGTAGGGGAGGGACATCTGTAATACTTTCAACAATAAAGATAAATTTAAAAAAGAAAAAAAAGGCTAACCAGGCTTCCCATGCTATCAAGTGCAAAAACACTTTTCCATCACTGCATCGCCTGAACTTTCAGGAGCATGTGACTGTACTGACTACTGCCACTTCAAAATCCACTTCTTCTACCTAATTGCACACCACTAGCCGGATTTAAACTCCACCCTTCCTCTCTGCTATCCCCATAAACTGCACAAGAAAATAAAATTGCCAGATGGGCACTCCATCACTTACTACTGATCACTCTAGTGTCTTCCCTTCTATAAAAGGCCAATTCCTTCAAGTTTGCTCTGGATCCATTCCCTCTCTCTGACCAGGGACCTTGGTCCATCAATTGAATATTCTCCTTCTGTGCTTCAACATTTTCCTCTACATTGGACTTTTCCCACCATTTATTTTCAAAAGCTTTACTGAAATATAATTCACATTCCATAAGATTCAACCATTTGAAGTATTCACTTTTTACTATATTGGCAGAGTTGTACAACCATCACCACTACCTAATTTTATAACTTTCATTTTCCCAAAAAGAAACCTCATCATACCCATTAACAGTCACTCCCCATTTCCCCCCACCAACTTCCAGTCTAGGCAGACACTAATCTACTTTTTGTCTCTATAGATTTGCCTACTCTGGACATTTCATATAAATGGAATCATACCATATGTACCCTTTTTGAACTGGATTCTTTCCCTTAGCATGTTTTCAAGGCTCATCTGTGTGGTAGCATGCATCAACACTTCATTCCTTTCACAGCTCAATAATCTTGCATTGAATGGAGAGACATTTTATCCATTCATCACTTGATGGACTTTTGGATTGTTTCTACTTTTTAATTTTTATGAATAATGCTGCTAGGAATATTCAAGTACAAGTATTTGTTTGAATACTTCAATTCTTTGGTTATATATTAAGAGTGGAATCATTGGGTCATAGTTTATGTTCATATTCTATGTTTAACTTGAGGGACTGTACTATTTTCCCCAGAGACTGCATTATTTTATATTCCCACCAGCATTGTACAAGGCTTCTAGTTGCTCCACATCCCCACCACTACTAGTTTTTTTTTCCTTTTTATGTTATTACTAGAGGCCCAGTGCACGAAATTCGTGCACTGGAGGGTCCCTCAGCCTGGCCTGCACCCTCTCACAGTCCGGGGCCCCTTGGGGGATGTAGCAGTGAGCCAAGTGGCAGGTGGCCAGGGAGGAGCCCAAATTGGGGCCAAGTGCCGCTCATGCTAATCCTGGCCCGCTGCGCCTGCTGTCGCAGAGTCAGGAGAGGCTCCCGCTGTGGCAGCTGCTCTCGCCAGCTGTGAGCCCACCTTCTGGCTGAGCGGCCCTCCTCCTGCATTGAGCGTCTGCCCCCTGGTGGTCAGTGCACATAATAGCAACTGGTTGTTCTGGTCATTCCACTATAACGGTCACTTAGGCTTTTATTATATAGGCTAGAGGCCCAGTGCACGAATTAGTGCACCAGTGGGGTCCCTTGGCTTAGCCTGCGGTATCGGGCTGAAACCGGCAATCTGACATCCCCCGAGGGGTCCTAGATTGAGTGAGTTTGCAGGCCAAGCAAGGGACCCCACTGGTGCACAATCGGGACCGGGGAGGGACGCGGGAGGTTGGCCAGCCAGGGAGGAACCATGGGAGGGCTCCAGGGAATGCCCGACCCGTTCTCTCTGAGTCCCAATTGGCTGGACCCCAGCAACAAGCTAACCTACTGGTTGGAGCATCTGCCCCCTGGTGGTCAGTGCACATCATAGCGAGTGGTTGAGCAGCCTTAGCATATCATTAGCATATTAGGCTTTGTTTGGTTGAACAAACGACCAGACAATTAGCATATTAGGCTTTTATTATAGAGGATAGCCATGCTAGTGGAAGTGAAGTGGTATCACATTATGGTTTTGATTTGTATTTTCCTGATGGCTAATGATGCAGAGAATTTTTTGATGTGCTTATTGGTAAACTTTATTTGGAGAAATGTCTATTTAGATCTTTTGCACATTTTAAACTTTTTTACTTTTTATCTTTGAGTTGTAATAGTTCCTTATATATTTTGAACACTAAGTTCTTATGAGATGTGATTTGCAAATATTTTCTCACATTAGGTTTTCTTTTTACTTTCCTGATGATATTGCTTGAAGCACAAAATATTTTTTTAAATTAGATATATCTAATGTTTTCTTCTTTTATCTGATGTTTTCTTCAGTTGCTTTGCGCTTTTGAAATCCTAAGAAACCATTGCCAAATCCAAGGTCACAAAGGTTTCCACCTATGTTTCCTACTAAGAGTTTTATATTTTTAGCTCTTACATTTGGATCTTTAATCCATTTTTAATTAAATTTTTGTATGTGGTGTGAGGTAAAGGTTGAAATGCATTCCTTTGCATGTGAATACTATTTGTTTAAAAGACTATTCTTTCCCCAATTGAATGATATTGGTACCCTTATTGAAAATCAATTGGCCATAGATGTATGGTTTTTTTTTCTGAACTCTCAATTTTATTCCATTGGTCTGACTGTTCTGTTTTTATTTTTTAAATATATTTTTATTGATTCCAGAAAGGGAGAGGGAGAGATAGAAACATCAATGATGAGAGAGAATCATTCATTGGTTGCCTCCTACACACCCCACACTGGGGATCAAACCCACAACCTGGACATGTGCCCTGATGGTGAATGGAACAGTTACCTCCTGGTTCATAGGTTTATGCTCAATCACTGAGCCATGCTGGCCGGGCATATTCTGTTTTTAAGCCAGTACCACACTGTGTTGGTTACTAGAGCTTTGTAGTAAATTTGAAATTGAGAAGTCTGAGTCCTCCATCATTTGTTGTTCCATTTATTTATGCATTTATTGGTTGATTCTTGCATATGCCCTGACTGGGAATCAAACCCTCAACCTTGGCATATTGGATGACACTCTAGCCAACTGAGCTACCTGGCCAGGGCTGAATGCTTTTAGTTTTTCTTGCCTAATTTCCCTGTCTAGAACTTCTAGTACAATTATGGATAGAAGTGGCACAAGCAGGCATCCTTGTCTTGTTCCTGAATTTAGGGGAAAAGCTTCGTCTTTCATTGTATTAGCTGTGGGTTTTTCTTAGTGCTCTTATCAAGTTCCCATCCAGTCTGTTTTCTGAGTGTTTTTATCATGAAAGGGTACTGGATTTAATCAAATGCTTTTTATATATCCATTGAGGTGATGTGGGTTTTTTCCCCCTTTATGAATATGGGGCCCCAGCTTCTTTTTTAAAGTTAAAATCTTAGAAGGATGCTCAAGATAAAAAAAACACAGTGAGGGTTTGCTTTGTTTGAAGCAGGAAGGGAAGTCTGCAGCTGCCAAATTGGTCCATCTATAATTCCTCCCCAAGTAGCCCTGGTCCCCACAGGAAACTAAGCCAGGGCCCAAGAACACCAAGAGGACCCTAGGGCCCTCTCATCCAAAACTCCTTGTTGAGCTGGCTCTGTCAGCCAAATAAGCCCCAATCCTCGGCCTTAGGAAGCCCTGGTTGGCAGGGCTGGCTGATTACAAGTACATTACTACTTTGGCATCCTGCAAATTGCAGTTATCCTGGCATAGAGCTCCAGAGCCAACTTCCCTCTCTACCCCTCTGTCTGAAGGGTTGATCTAGGGGCTTTGGAGTCTTTAACACTTGCCCCTTTTGATGTTATTTTTCCATTAAATGTTAGTTTGGATCTGTGGTTACAGCAAAGCTTGTACTTCTAATACCTTGATATAATCAACCCAAAATACAGATTCAGTATCTCAAACAGATTGCAGACAGCCCACTGATTACTTTTGGGGATGACTGATTAAGAAACTTTATTACAGAAAATGAATGCATCTAATGTCCCCAAATACATTTGTGACAAGAAGAGACACACAGGAGACAGACAATAGTTGCTACATCACAGCCATATTCTTTCCAAAGGATAAAACACCATTCAAAAACAGGGTGAGGGGGTTGAAAGAGAGAGGTGGTTAGAGAAAGCAGGTACTGTCCTTTAGATTAAAAAACACACACGGGTTGGCATTGCAAGAGCACCTACTGTGGGCCCAGAAATAAAATAAAGCCTAAGCCTTAGGCGATGACACCATGCCACTTGTCACACCTCAGAGAGGCTACAGAGCATCACTCCATCAAGACAAGCAATCTTTTGATAGGGTGAATAGTAGTCTTACTGCAAGCAGCGAGTGAACCAAGTGGCCTTAAGTTTCTTTAGAATTAAATATCTGCTTAATCAAAGATCACTTACCAGCGTCTCTACTTCTGTTTAGTTACTGTGGGAGCACAAAAGAAAGTCATCCCCTTCCATAGTTGGCATGTCTATTTACAACCAGATAGAGGTGCACCCCTTAGCAGAAATCTCTCCTTTGTGCCAAGTTGAGCTCTTTCATATGTGACGAGGTTGCCCACAGCTCTCTAATCTTAGCATGGCACATTGTGTTGGGGCAGCAGCAGCTTAAGACTACAATGCCAAGTGCGGCTGGAGGAAAGTAACAGGGGCATGGCTGAAGCAGGAGGGGCAATCCTGGAACAAGTACCTCCAGGCAAAGCTCAGGACCAAGAGATTTTTACTTAGTGGTCATTTTCTAGAAGACCTAGAAAAACACATTTAAAACAAACAGTTCTGACATGAGAAGGAATGGCTATAAAGATAGATTAGAGATCAGTGATCAGGCCGGTGATCATTACCATAACTTGTATACACCCAGAACCTGACAGGGTGGGGAGGACACTGTCTGCAGACATGCAATGTTCCAAATAGTCAATTTTAAGAAAAAAGCTGCTTGCTCCTGAGTAAGCATGAAAACATGTCATTAAAACACTCCAGAGTGCTTCCCATCCTCAAACATACATATGAATGTCAATGCTAGGCATTAGCAACACTCACCCATAACACAGCACCCCTCATTACTGCCAACAGTTAAGATGTATGTACACATCAGCCTTCAAAATACTTGTATTTAGTATCACCATTTTGCCACTGTGGCCATCATCCCTCACCCCAACTTGGACAAAATATCACACCATCCACCATGAAATAATCACTGAAACACAAACCAAGCTTCTTCAAGAATATTTAACAATCCATGTTTCCAATGAATAAGCTCACATCACGTGTAGGCCATTCTACTTTCCATCTGATGCATTTAGTGCTTAGAAACAACTGATTCCGTCAGCCTGCCTTGCAGGTACCCCACCACAACCTGCCAACAGGAGCTCCAGCAAACTTCCTTGGGGTGTATGGCTTCTTGAAGTTGCGTGGGGGGGTATTGATACTGCTCCCCACCCCACCATCACTGGGGACCAAAAAGAGAAGTGGCAGCTTAAGACCTCAATTGTTGAGCAGAACAAATGTCTGGGGGGCGGGGGGCGGGGAATGAAGCCTGAATGTTTGATACACCATACATACCCTCAGGAAGATATTTTTGCCGTTTAGCAATTAATTTGGCCCCACAATGTAAGGGGTGAGGCAGGAGGCAAAAAGTTTTTAAACCTCATAGGTAGTAGTCAGCCTTAATCCGAACCACCCACCTTCCTGCACCTCTAAAGGCTTCTAAACCTTGCCTGTGTCATTATCTTAGCTCCTACATTCAATAGTTCAGACTTAATCTTGACGCCATTCAGACAAACAAAATCATGCAGTAACTTCAAGTAGCTCTCTTCAACTCGTCCTAAGTTACCAGATTTACAGGGAGGCTAGTCATCAAATACAGTGGAGTGGGTTGTTTTACCATTAAGACTGCTATGAGTCAGAAATTTAGTGTTATAATAGAGAACAGCTTAAAAAATGTAATACTGTTTTTATTTAACTTCAAAAACATTTCAGCATTCTAAACATACAAAAATTAACAAAACGTTGCAAATTGTGTTTAGTACAGAAGGTTCTTGAACTTTCATTGATGCAGTGACTCTTCACTTTGTTGACAATGAAGAGTTGTAGTTTGTTTTAAAGCAAAGTTTAAAACTACCACACAACTAAAATCGATCCAAATACTTCTCATGCCAGCTGACCCCCCCTTTTTCCACAGCTAAGAATGGCAGGATGCTATGTCACTATATACAAAAACAAGACAACCTGAAGCTAAATGGATGCCCACTGCAGTGTCCACAGGTCCAGCCTCACAGTGCACGCCCTGAGCTACAGCCCCTCCAAAAGGCATCTTCCTCACAGCCTCAACGCCAAGCAAAGAGCATCAAGAGCTTGTCTTGGTTGTTTGTTTTTTTACAAACTATAGATATGTACAGTTGAGAACTCAGGATTTCTAGCCAATAACCAAATAGGTAACACCACCTTACAGATTAAAAAAAAAAAGAAAATGCCAGAAACATCTTTAAATGCCTTGTCACACCAACAGCAAAGTGCACAGAGTGAGAACACGAGAGCCTTTTCATTTTAAAAATGTTTGGAAATATGTACAACTTTGATACAGTTTCTGGGTGCTCCGGACACCCATGGCCACTTCATGTAAACCACTGACAATTTCTAGAGCACTTTGAGAGACTACATATGATCATGATCCAATTGTGTGATTAATCCTACTGAGGGCAACAGACACCTCTCAAATAAGCTGTGTCAATTACGGCGCTCCCCTACACTAAGGTATTCACAAGGAGACAGATAAACAGTTTTTTTTATTCATCCTCCTCCTCCTCCTCCTCCTCTTCTTCCTCCTCCTCTTCCTCCTCCTCTTCTTCATCTTCTTCTTCCACCTTTTTCCGGGCAACTTTAGCGGGACCCTTTGCACCATCAAACTTGCCTTTAGACTTATAGTCGGCGACATCCTAGAAAGAACAGGGACACATTCCAAATAAGACCAGCTCTCCTGCAGCTATTTTAACATACGGTGAAAACATGCTGTCCCTGCCTCAGAATAAGAAAGCTGGAATTCAAAAACAGTACAGGGCTGCTACTTGAATTATTTGTTTCCTGATACACATCTGGTTCTCAGCCATTCAAATTTAAAAGGTAATGGGTGATCAAGTAGCCTTTAAGTCATGTTATAGTACTATCAAATCCTATTCCAGTGGCATCCCATGTTATCCAATTTTTTAAGCCTGTCTGAAGTTCTCCAAAATAAAAGATCAGAAGCCAGAACATCAGCACACATAGCTGATCTTGAGTGGAGATGGGCCCTCACATGCCCAGCAAAGCAGCCTTCCACCCCACAAACCCTCACATCTGGGACAGCTGATTTCTCACCAGCCAGAGCGCACACTCTGGCCCACCTCACCTTCTCATACTTCTCCTTCAGTTTTGCAGCCTTATTGTTGTAAGGCTGCTTTTCACTGTCACTTAAGTTATTCCACATCTCGCCCAGCTTCTTTGCCACATCTCCAATAGAAATTCCAGGGTTTGTGGATTTGATCTTGGGGCGGAATTCCGAGCAGAAAAGGAAAAATCCAGACCTTGGGGGAGAAAATTATATAAAGTAGATGAGAATGTTCAAAAAGTGAGCTTCAGTCAAAATCCCATGTTCCTGAACCCACACACTTCCTATCACTCCTCCCTAGAGTGAAGAAATGGGTGATACCATATACAGTGTTTCAAAGTTGAAGGTTATAGAATGTTTAAGCTGCTTTAGAAATATATAGTGGTTTCTCAGTCTCTCAGTTACTGGGCAAGGGGTAGAGAATGTACCTAAGGATCCTGACACCCCAAACTAGGCTGCCTGCTTTCCAGTGGAAAGGTCAACAGGCAACTACCAAGCACACACAGCTCACCAACACCTCAGGCTCAAAGTACAGAATATTTTACAGAGGTATCCTGACATTTTTAGGTATATTTTTTAAAATATCTTTCAAGCAGAAGGAAAGCTCTTCATGGTTGTCCTGAATCCTACAGTCACTTACGGTGGCCTTTTGGGGGCATTTGGGTCCTTCTTCTTCTTGCCTCCCTTAGCTGGTCCATAATCCTTCATTTCCCGATCATAGCGTACTTTATCTGCCTTTGCCATCTCATCAAATTTAGATTTCTCTTTTGCCGACATTGTCTGCAAAAAAACAGGACCTGATAAACTCCTCAATGCAGTGAATACATACCTTTTCAGTTATCCTATAATTAAAGTGGCAGCTGCCATAACCACTTGGAAAAGGGGATGAAAGCCTTAAACCCTTGTAGAGTCTTTGTGTGTGTGTGTGGGGGGGAAGAAAACAAAACTTATCGGGAGGAAAACAAAGCTGTGGGTTAACCCCCCTAGTAGAATCTTAAACAATAAAAGCACACATACAAAATCCTAAAAACAAGTAAAATGTGTCTAAGTAAAGAGGAAGAAAACAGCCACCTGGGGCTACTCTAAAGGTAAATAACACCAAAGTATCAAATCCAACTCAGACTAGCTTGAAGGATACAAAGCAAAAATACCTTCCACCTTTCAGAGCACTTCTTAGAAAATTCTGCAAAATTGACTGGAACTTCTGGGTTTTTCTTCTTATGTTCCTCTCTGCATGTCTGCACAAAGAAGGCATAAGCAGACATTTTGCCCTTTGGCTTCTTGGGATCACCTTTAGCCATCCTGACTGTGATGGATGAAAGAAAGAGAAACAAAGAAAAACAAATCCAATGAACAGAATAGAACTACAAGATATAACAAAGGCAGGGTAAAATTAAAATTAATGTTGCTCTTAGGATCCCCCCCCCCCTGCCCCAAATGCCTGATGCCACTGGCAACCAAAGACAGACTGGGGAGAAAATCAGCCTCACTGTCACTTGTCATTTAACTTTTGACCAGCATGAAGTGCACAGGTTTCCGAGTTACTTCTCTAAGAGTAGATCAAGTTCTCCAAATGGAACAGACCCAAGTGGGGTGGCTCAGCTCTACATTCCGATTCAGAAATGCTATGTTTTGGAAACTGCAACCACAGTGGGGAGGATACATTTGTAGGCGGTACAGGCTGATGATAGAAGCTTGAAACCAACGACTTAAAGCTAGCTGGTCATCTATTTTACTCCCATGTTAGAAACGAAAATACTGTCAGTGCTGTTAAACACAAGATCAAAGCAGAACTGTAAATAGGGAAATTTTTATATTTCAGTATTTTTGCTGCATTTTGACTAATAAAAATGGCTTTTACAAGAATGGTTATACAGGAAGTGAGCTGATACCCCTGGACTATTAGTTCAAATCTGTCTCTTCGTCATTATCTAAAGGGGCAGGGGATACAAAAAGAGCTAAGTCTTGCTCATCTGTAAAGCGGAATGCATGTCCAGCCAGAAATACTTTGGAGAAAGTTTCCAAATAAAAATGCATCTGTGGCGTGTCATAGTCCCTTTCCCACCCCCCCAGCTTCCCGCCATCTTTTCCTTTTCCCACACCCAAGGTCATCATGTAAAACTAAAGCACTCCCCTTTGCGGGGACCGACCCAGGGGCTGCATTAGGGCTCCACAGTGGCTGTGCGGGTGGCGCAGAACAGAACACAGGGGAGCCTCCGGCCGGCAGTGGGCAGCCAGACTCGGCCAGTGCTGGGTCACCTGGACACCCATAATTCACCTTCCATTTTGTCAAAAGCTTCCTGATGAAAGAAAGTGCCCCTGAAATCCACCGTTGTCTCCCCCGAGGGAGGCGCCAGGCCAGGGACAGCGATGGCAGCCGCGCTCCGGAGGCACGGAGCCTGGCCGGCAGCGGCCGCAGTGATGGTGGCGACCGCCTTGCCTGGAGCCCGGCATTGCTAAAATGGCTGATCCGCCAGCAGCGGGCACAGGCGTCGGTGGCGAACAAAGCGGTCCGGGCCCCGCCACCGCAGCCGCCGCCCGCTCGCCGGCCCCCACCCCGCCCCGCCCCGCCCTGAGCGCCCGGGGGCGCGGGGCTGCGGGGGCCGGACCCCCCCCCCTCGCCGGCGCGGGGCGCATTCCTCGGGATAACAAAGGCGCCCGTGCAGCCATGACGTTCGACAGCGCTGGGGCCCGCGGCAGCGCCCCTGGCCCTTCACGCCACCAGACCCTGGCCGCGGGCGCCGGGACCAAGGCCAGAGCCTGCCCGGGAGCCCCGCTGCCCGCCCAGCCCGTCTGTCCACCCCTTGCCAGGGCCCATCACGCGCCAGCCATGTTAGCGGCGGCGACGGTGGCTGCGCCGGTGCCCCACGGGCAGGCGAAGAGCGGGGGCGGCCGGCCCGCCTCCCCCCTCCCGGACCTCCGTGCGCTCCCGAGACGGCCATGTTAATGCAGAAGCAGCAGTGCAATCCGCGGGCCCGCACGGTGCCCGGCAGAGCCCAACGGCGAAGTTTGCTCACGCCGCAGCCCCCCGCGGGCACCGGCTGCCCGTAACCCGCGGCGTCCGTCCCGGGCCGGGGAGAACCCTGCCCCCTTCCCAATGCCGCCTCCTGGCGCCAGGACCCACGCCACCGGAGCCCGCAGCCGCCCCAGTTCGCGCTGCCTCCGCCGCCGCAGCTGCCCCAACATCTGGCTTCAGGGGGCCTGAGCCCCGCGGCGCGGCCCCGGGTGGTGGCAGCCGAGGTTGGCTCAAGGAAGGGAGCCCTGCGCAGACAGTGGGGAGCTCGGAATGAAGCACTGGAAAGTTGAAACACCTGAATTGCTTCTTCCTTCCCAGTCACCTAGGTAGAAGGAAGGTGGAGGGGGCGGGAAGGGCGCGGGGAGGAAAGGCAGGAGGCGGTGGCAGCGGGAAGCGCTGGCGGCTGCACGAGCTGGAAACTTGTGCTGGCGCTGCGGTGGCGGTGGCGGCGGCGGCGGCAGCGGGCGCGGGCGGAGGAAACGTACCTGTATTGTTCGCTAGTCTGGGCAGCGCAGGGCACGACGCGAGGCTCAGAGCTCCCCAGCCTCGCGCTAGCTGCCTCCACGAGAGCCGCCTGATTGGCCAGCGGGCTCCGCCGTTTAAAACAACCTCCTTGCCCGGCCATTGGCTGCGGGCCTCATGCATATTAAACAGGCGCGGGCGCCCATTGGGCATGGCCTCTGGGATCATTCATTCAAACAGAACTACCCGCCGGCGCTGGCTGCAGAGGCAAAACAGAGCTTTCCCACCCCCCCGAACCCCCTCCTCGACCTGAGCTGGGACTTCAAAGGACTTTGGAGAGGTGGCCCCGCTACTCCCCTCGGCCTTGGCCTCTGGCGTGGGATGACAAGGTCGAGTCCGGCTGCGCTGCCCTCTGCTCCCGCTGCGCTGCGACCTGGGCGCCCTCGCCTCCCACTCCTGGCCCCCAGGTAGCCCCCAACCCTGGAAAACCTCCGGAGGCGAACGGCGAAGGTCGAGGGTCCTCCACCTCTGCCCAGTCCTGTCGCGGTTCCGCGGCCGGGGTCTTGCCCGCAGCTCTCTCCTTGATGACAGTGGAAGGCAGCTGTTCGCATAGCAAGACCTCGGGGTTTCAGTACTGGGATCCCGCTGCCCCCGGCCGCTCCTCCCCGCCCCCCCCCCCCCCCATAAAAAGGGACCTGAGTCCGCTCCTGTGGATCCTGCTCCACTAGGCTCTTTGCATTAATTGCCAGAAAATCTGTTTGTGCTTGCAGTATCGGAAAGAGCGAGCTAGGTGGGCTAAGAGGCGGAAAACGGAGTTTGGCAAAAGCAGACAAATCGTGAGAAATTGTACTAGTAGTTCTGTGCTTAGGGAGTCACTTCTTCCCTGCCTCGGTTCAGGCCCACATTCCTTCTGCTCTCCTAACACACACCCTGGTGAAGAATTAAAGTTCTTGGAATGTACAAATGGGATTTGACTTGACTTGGCCTCCTCAGCGTTGCCACTGGCTAGTGGTATGGCCTTGAGCAAGTGACATATTTTAGGGGATTCAGGCAATGGTTTTCAAAGTGTGTGTGTGGTGCGGGAGACAGTGTCACCTCTAAGGGATGTTTGAAAATGCCCATGACTGGGAGTTGTTGCTGGAATTTAATAAGAGGAGGGGATGGGCAGGAGTGTTAAATGTCCTGCATTGGGCAGAGAGTCATACAGAAGAAAGAAATGCCCCACTACAAATGCTAATGTCAGCTCTATTGAAAAATATTGGGGGGCCTTTCCCTCTGTGAGCTTCCTGAAAGAAAGAATGCATGAAGGAAGGGGTGAGGAAAAGGTACACATTTTATGGATTGAAATTTGGAAGAGGCACATCATGAGTTCTAAGTTTCCATTCCCAAACACTTTGAACCACCAAGATAACCAGCTATTTATAATTCCCATATTTAGAAATGAGATCAGAAGATGAGTTTTCCAAATGCTGTTTCCAGAAACTGGCTGAGTTTGAGGTGTTTGAGGGAACTGACCCCATAAGGCAACTGCCTCCCCATCCCCACCCAGCTCTTGCCAACTCCTCTGAGCCTCCTGGGCAAGCTGGAACCGCTAGGCTTCCATCATCAGGGACCCAACTGAGACCAGAAGCCAAAAATAGTGCTTCTTTGATCAGAGCCGACAGGTATGAAGTCACTTTCCTAAGTACCCAATTTACAGACCCTTGGGAATGTGGATATCTTAAGGCCTTAATGGTTACCTACCTTAATGGTTACCTACCTTCTGCTCACATATCTTCACTCACAGAGAGCTTGCCACCTACCTTATGGGCTGTCGTTTGCATCTTGAGCAATCTCTGAACCTTGGGGTCACCACCCTACACACAATCCCACCCCTCACCCTTCAGAGATTTTCTGGCAAAACAGGCCTTTTCTCCAGCCAGATAGCTCCAGCTTCTTCTACTACCAGGTCCCCAAGGTCTAACCTGCCCAGGCCTCTTCCCTCCACCCTTGTCTCTGCCCTTCCCAAAGGAGAGCAGGGTCTCCACATATGATCTGACCAACACCTTCCCTCTGCCATAGTGCCCTACCCTCTATGTTGTTAGGCCTTCCTAGGCTAGAGATGCAAATTGGGGTCTCAGGTGGGACCCAGCCACCGCCCAGCATCCTGGCCATGCTGGGAAGCTGTACTTACCAGTTGTCAGGCACCAAAGCCCACCAGACACTATTTGGTAGGCCCACCAGGCACTATTTGGTAGGCCCCTGAGTGGATGGTGAGGGTCACAGCAGCATATATGTTCACATTCACACCAGGCACACACACAACATTCCCAGAGGCAGAGAGGAGAAGGCCGACCCAGAGCATAAGAGTATCTCCCAGCCAGAAGAGACCACATAGTAAGTGGTGTCCAGAAACCCCCCTAAAAACCCATTCTTCCCCACCCACTGCCACAGCCCTACCCATGGGTACATACTTCGAAGAACGAAAGGTCTGCGCTTATTCGAAGGAACGATTTCCATCTCTCCTCCTGAAAAAGCTCCTCCTTTCTTCAAGCTGAAGCACTAGGCCTGAAGCTCAAACCTGTGGTTGCCGTCAACAGAACTTCACAGAACGTGATTATGACATCACTCAGTGGGCATATCCTAGACCTGAAAATGGTGGCTATGGTTCCCTACTTCTGCCCCCTGCAAACACATGTCACCCCAAGTCTCCATGTCTTCTTCAGGCCCAATCTCTATGATTCCTCCATCCCTTTCCCATTAGCCTCGATTGGAAGGCTCCTCACAGCCTGGTTTTCTCCTCAGTGCCGCTTGTGTGTGGCAGCACACCTAAGCAAAATCTGTGGCCTAGCGGGTTCCTACCTCAAGAGAAATTCATAATTCAATTCCATGTACATATATTGAATGCCTACTAATACATAACAGAGGGGAGATTAAGTGAAGTAGGGGTGGGGCTACAAGGCAGGGGCAAGGCAGTGACTTTGGGCTCTGATTTCCTGGTGTACCTTCTGCCATGTCACTTCATTTCTTCCAGCTTCAAAGGTGATTTCACCCACCTTACCCACCCCAGCCACTGTCCAGTCTGCTTGTGAGGGAAGGTATGAGTGAAGCTGGTCTGGGTATCACCAGTAAAAGGCCACCTAGGGAAGGGCTAAAGGCCAATCTGGAAGGTGAAAAAAGTGACCGAAAGTCAGGGGTGCCTGGGCAAGTTCTGGACTCAGAGACCCCAAGGCAGGCTGCCTCCTCTGTCTGTAGCAAAGCTCAGTGCCCAATGATGGCTTTGGGGTAGTTTCAACTGGTAGAGGCTCTGGACCTCTGCCCTGGTCCTCCCTGGAAAGTACTTTAATCACACACACCATTTACCTGTGAGGCCCAATCCCAGGCCAAGCCCATCACACAGGGGGACCTCGAACCAGAACCCTGTAAGCTTCTTGGCTACCTGGAGAGATTAGGAAAACATTGAAATTCAATAGGGCCCTACCTGGTTTGGTTCAGTGGATAGAGTGTCAGCCTGTGGTCTGAAGGGTCCTGGGTTTGATTCCAGTCAAGGGCACATGCTGGGGTTGTGGGCTCGATCCCCAGCAGGGGGCGTGCAGGAGACAGCCAATCAATGATTCTCATCATTGATGTTTCTAATGTTTCTATCTCTCTCTCTCTCTCTCTCCCTCTCTGAAATCAATATATATATGAAATTAAATAGGAAACAGGACAAAGAATGACAAATATTATTTAAAGATGTTTTTGGTTCTTGCTAGTTCAAGAGCCTTCAAAAGATGAAAAAGATTCTCCTCATTCAACTAAAATGAAGTATCTGGCCTGGCCAGCTTGGCTCAATGGTTGAGCGTCAACCTATGAACTAAGAAATCACAGTTTTATTCCCGGTCCGGGCACATGCCCAGGTTGTGGATTTGAGCCCCAATATGGAACGTGCAGGAAGCAGCCGACCAATATTTCTCTCTCATTGATGTTTCTATCTCCCTATTCCTCTCCCTTCCTCTCTCTCTAAAATAAATAAAAACATATTTTGAAAACATCAGAAAACAAAAGAAAAATAAAGAAAACAAACAAAAAAACCCTGAAATCTTGGTTCTCTATACCCACCCCACACACACATATCCACACCCACACCCATCCTTGCCCCAGGTCTCCACTTGGGTGCCCAGTACTTAAATATGACATCCCCAAGGCCCAAATCAGCCAGTCTCCTTGAAGATCAATGAAAATGCAGCCAGGTGAATATGGGGGCAGAGTGAGGCCAGATTGTTGAATCATTTAAAATATGTTAAGGGAAATTGCTGTGAAGGTCCTACAATGAAGCATACACACACCCTTTCAGAAGGGATCTAGGAGCCTTTGTAAATTCAGATTCTCACAGATAGGGAGTCTAGCTTCTTGGCCTTCCTAGGGCCCTTGCCTCACTCACACCCAGGTGATCTATTCAAGTCTGAAGCCTCCCTTTGGAAGAAAAATCAGGTCCTCCAGCCCAGCCTCCTCTTGACACGGGAGTCAGTGGCTGAGCCAAGGCTGGAAGCATGGTCTCTTGACCCTTAGTGTCACACTTGTTCTACTCTTAACAGCTCAGCTTCACTGTGGGTATGAAGGCCACTGGCGAGCTGGGCTCTGATTTCCTGTGAAGGTCCTCAATGGGGCAGCCAGTGCCATTGAGAAAAAGGGATTCCAGTTTCAGAAGAGCCACACTCCATAGAGGCTCACAGGGAACCACTGCTCAGTCTCTGCTCAGCCTCTCTCCTCAGCATGGCCACAGGTCAGGCTAAGAGGGCCTGCATGGTAGCCCAGGGCCCAAAGGGCACCTCGAGCCATAGGACCCTCCACCATGTGCCTGTCTTGGAGGCTCTGGTTCTGGGAGGGGGTGGGGTAATGGTAAAGACCCCACCGGAGGATGCTCGAGAGGGGAGGGCACACCCAGGCCTCTGCAGCAGAATCAGTGCTACAAGGCCCACAGGTTGAGGATTTCCTATTGATTGAGGAAAGGAAATGGATCAGCAACCAAATGGCTTCCTAAGGGTTATTCCCACCCTGCTGCCTGTGGGAACACAGTCTTGAACAACACCAGCCCATCTAGGGCCTACAACACCATTTGGGCAAGGGCCTGTGGGGAAGAAGGAGATGAAATGAAGGACCCTGTCTTCCCAGGCACCTGGTCCTGGGAGCTCATTTAGGGGAGAAAGGAGCAGAGGGGAGGTGACACACCGCAGTGGGGTCTTCTTCACTGCCCCCTCATCCCATTCCAGGAACAGCCTTGTCCTGTCAGGCCTTCAAGAAATAATTCAGTCAGAAAACTATAAGAACCATATTATTTCACTCATATGTGGAGATAAAACAAAAACAACAGAGGAACAAATAAAACAAACTTATAGACACAGACAATAGTATGGTGGTCACCAAAGGGGAAGGGAGTGGGGGGAAGATAGAGAGGATAAGGGTGGTTCCAAATGCATGGTGATAGAGGAAGACTAGACTATGGGTGGTGAGCACACAATGGAATGTATAGATGTTGTATTATAGAATTGTACACCTGGCTCAGCTGGTGTGGCTCAGTGGTTGGGCATCAACCCATGAACCAAGGTCACTGGTTCGATTCCCAGTCAGAGCACATGCCCAGGGTTACAGGCTCAAACTTCAATAGGCAGAAGGCATTCGATCGATGATGTTTCTCTCTCATTGATGTTTGTTCCTCTCTATCCCTCTCCCTTCCTCTCACTCTAAAAATTAATAAAAACATATTTTAAAAGAACTGTACAACTGAAACTTGTACGTTATTAACCAATGTTACCTCAATAAAGTTAATTAAAAAGAAAAATACTTCAGGGTACCGCTGGGTTACCTGCTCTATACTACTTCACCTGTGGACCCTCCTTCTCATTATCTCCTCCCCCCTACCCCTGTAGCTTACCAGGCCCTTCTGTGTCTGTCCCTGGTGTCATGCAAAAGCCTTGCTCTGACTCATTGAGCATCTAATGGTCCAGCTCCACCGTCTTAGGGGAAAAGTACAAGGTGTTTCTCTTCACCTGAACCAAAGGGATTCTTGTGGTGGGGAAAGCGGGAGCTGAAGATGCATATCCTCTAACATGGGACTGGAGTTTCTGTTTTTTAAATGCTCCCCACTCCCTCTTTCTGGGCCTTAGTTTCCCATCTTGAAAAGGGAGAGCAGGAGCTGGTCACTGGGGTCCCTTAGGGCATCACTATTCTTAGGTTTGTCACTGGAGCTTCACAAAGGGAATGATTCTCCTATCTTTACCCACTCCCACCCACCACCACCCCAAAAAAATAAA
The DNA here is from genome assembly GCF_027574615.1 of Eptesicus fuscus. NCBI lineage: Eukaryota > Metazoa > Chordata > Mammalia > Chiroptera > Vespertilionidae > Eptesicus > Eptesicus fuscus. Next base: position 92,646,721 of record NC_072473.1, read on the forward strand.
AGCAGAACTGACAGCCCAACCAGTGTGGCTCAGTGGTTGAGCATCGGCCCATGAACCAGGAGGTCACCAGTTTGATTTCCAGTCAGGGCACATGCCCAGGGTTGTGGACTTGATCCCCAGTAGGGGGCATGCAGGAGGCAGCTTATTGATATTTCTCTCTCACATTGATGTTTCTATCCCTCTCCATCCCTGTATCTCTAAAAAATCAATAAAAACATATATATTTTTAAAAACTGACAGGTGGCCCTCTGCCCACTTCAGCACTATAATAAGACATTCCTGAGGTCCCCCACCCACACTTTCCTTTCTCCATCTGGTCTCCCTTGGGGCACTTCTCACAGCCCTCATTTGGCCACTCTCTGAGTTATTGCTTGTTGAATCTCTATCTCAGCTGGGCTTCTGCCCAACCAGCACAGGCTTGGCACCTAGGAGACACTGAGAAATACTAGGTGAACAAATAAAGGCCTGAGAAAGTAAAGCCATGCCTGTGTTATTGAAGGCTAGGTGTGGAGGGCACACCCTCTTAGAAAAAGTCATCAGCCCTCTCTCAGATGGGGGTGGAGTAATGAGAAAATTAGAAGACAAATGCCAACTCCACAAGGGACTTAATTCAACCAAGAAGAGGAGTCACTATGGATCTTTCTCACTCCTAGAGAAGGGCAAGGGCACTTCCCTTTGGCTGCCTGGTGCCTCAGAGCAGCACTGGGGAACCGGAGGGAGGGTGAGTTCCCATTCTTGATTTCTGAGCACTAGAGTCCTGTAGTACATTTGTTACCAGTGAGACAATGAGACCTCAGTTCTTGTGTTCTTGAAGGAAAGATTTCAATCAAGAGACAAAATGTAGAGAAGCAAGCAAGAATTTATTGACCGAAGCAAAAACACACTTAGGACAGTGGAACAAGGAAGGGCATAGAAAAAGCAACAGGAGAGTCTAGGCTGGGCTGCTTTGGCTCACTGGGAAGTCAGAGAAAAAGGGGGCCTTGGAGACAGATTCAGGGGATTAGCCCAGGATAAGCTTCCGCTGCCCATTGCTCCCTTAGTTGCAAGCCTCATGAGTCCCTTGGAGTTTAGGAGATACGTTCCTGTGGGGGAAAGACAGGGGGAAGGGAACGACAGGGTGTACTCCATGGAAGGAGAATGCTCTGCAACCTTCCTTTTCAGGGGTTTTAAAGGCTGTGTGTTTAGGGGAGGTCTTAGGGGAGGATCAATAGAATATTCATCAGCTTTATGCTGATGTACCAAAGTGAGATATATTCTCTTAATTTGTCTGTCCTTGGGTGTGGCTGGCAAATGGTACTAATTGGATTTCTGTTATCTGTCTCCCTGATTAAGGTGATTTAAGCTATCTACCTTCTGGTTGGGGAGGGGAAGTGCACACCATTTACTGTACTCTTTTTTTTTTTTTTTTGGAAAATTTTGTTTATCTTTATTGTTGAAAGTATTACAGATGTCCCTCTTTTCCCCCTTAACCCTTTCTTGCCCACCCCAAACCATTTACTCATGACTATCTTTGGTTTAGGGAAGATAGGATTTACTAGGTGGCTGCAAACTGCTGTTTAACTATCTGTCTTAGTTTCCCTATTCTGCTTACTCTGGAATTTCCCTAGCTTCTTACTATCTTATAACACATTGGTGGCACATACTAGGGCTATGGCTTGCATAGAGAGCTCCAAAGTCCAAACAGCTCTGAATAGCATTTTAGTTTGGGGATGTGGGAAAAGTAGGAGCCACTCTGCCAAGGTTGGAGCCTGGGCTCCACCACTTACAAGCTGTGTGACCTGGGCAAGAAACTTCACCTCTCTGTGTCAGTTTCTTCATTTGTGAAATGAGACTAGTAATAGTACCAATTTCATAAATTCTTGTGGAGAATATATGAAGTACTTAGAGCAATGCCTGACACAAAATTAGCACTCACAAAGTGTTAACTGTTCTGCCCTGGCAGGTGTTGCTCAGTTGTCATCCCATATACTGGTTACTGGTTTGATTCCTGGTCAGGACACATACCCAGGTTTTGGGTTCGATCCCTGGTGGGGTGCATATAGGTGACAACCAATCAATGTTTCTCTCTCTCTCTCAAATCAATAAAAAATATATTTTTAAAAAGCTTCACTGTTCTAACGGCCCCCTTCAATTTCATTCTTGGTGCTTCAGACAGCTCAGAAGAGCAACAGTTGAAGGACAATCCAAACATCAGTGACAAAGCCTGAACTGTATTTGTCCACAACTCAGAAACAGTTGACCCTGTTGGGAATTGCATTTTCCCTAGTGAATCATTCTCTCTGGGTTGTCTGGGTCCTGAGCTATAGTATTAAGACCAGCTGGACCAGTAGTGCATCAGAAGGCATGTACCCACTTTCATACTAGTTGTATCTCAACACATTCATTCCATAAACATCCAGTGGGGTCTAAGTCTTGGGTACCTTGTCTTGTGTACTGTGTCCTGTATTGGGGAGGAGAAGGAGACAACCAGAGCAGAACCCTAGAGAGGGGCACTTAGATCATGGACTGTAATTGCCAGTTATCTTGCAATGACTTCACCTCCATGAGGTCCAGCCTAAGGCCTGGCACAGAGTGTTTGCTTCATGAAGTATTGGGCAAATAGCTCTGTGTTTTCAAATCCAAACCAACACAGGTAACATAGCAAGACTCACAGCCTAGGAGCACAGGGGGCTCTTCTCTCTGCTCTTCCTCAGCTGCAAGGGGCCTCAACAAATCCTGGACAAATCCCAAGCCTCGCTAATCCTCGGTTTCCCCTTCTGTACAATCAGAGGTTTGAACTAGATACCAGATGATCTCCAGGGCCTTTCTCACACTAATAATCACTGGAGCACAAGCCCCTCGGTGTTCCCCAGATGCCTGGAAGAAGGCACACTGTAATATGCCCAGTAAATATTTGCTGAATGAATGAATGGATGAAGAGGCTCTGGTTCTATGGTCTTGCAGTGAAGTGGAAAATGTATGTTTGATCTCCTTTATTTGTTAATCTTTTCAAATGATACTGGACAACTTTTTTAATATTTATTTTTATTGATTTCAGAGAGGAAGGGAGAGGGATAGAGAGATAGAAACATCAATGATGAGAGAGAATCATTGATAGGCTGTCTCCTGCATGCCCCCTATTGGGAATCAAGCCTGAAACCCAGGCATGTGCCCTTGGCTGGAATCGAACCTGGGACCTTTCAGTCCACAGGCTGACGCTCTACCCACTGAGCAAAACCAACTAGGGCAGGACAACTTTTTAAATATGGCGTGACTCACAGTTCAGGCTGTCTTGAGATATTTTAAGGAAAAGTCTTTTTAAAAAATCATCATTTATCTACATTATCATCTCAACTTTCCATTTACTTCTGGATATATTTGTACCTGGCCTGCATGATCCACTGGTTATCAGAGAAAAGAAAAATCAGATAAAAATATAAAGGTGAGGAACTGTAAACATAAAGTACAAATGGCCCAAGATAGGTCAGAGAACAGGATGATAATGATAATAATAATGCTACTTTGCATGTTGTTCCTTAAGAATTCACATGGTGCTTGCATATCTACAATCTAACCTACACCTCACACACACAAAAAAGGTCCTATGAGATATTTGTGCATATTTTAGAAAAACTGAAGCCCAGAGAAAGCAAGTGTTTTGCTCAAGGACACCAGACCATCTGGACAGAATTGAGACTCCTGCCTCCTAGTCTTTTGAACAGGCCTCACTGCCAGTTGTTTGCAGTGGGCAAACAAACAAGGAGAGGGCAGATCCATGGAGGGCATTTCCTGTGTCAATGACCATCCAGGTCTCTTCTGTCTGCCGAAAACCACAGAGAGAAGGGCAAGGGCCTGTGGGCAATTGCTCAAGTCATCTGATAAGTGATCTTTTAGGATCTCACCACAATGTGTCCCAAAGCAAGCTCCCCAACCTCAGCCCCTCCTTCATATGTACCTCAGAGTGGACACATCATCCCTCCAGCATCCTGCCTAATTTCTCTCTCCCTCTCATCTCCCATATCCATCTTGTCCCCAAATCCTATCTATTTGGTTTCCTGAATATCTCCCAAATACAGCTGCTTCTTCCCACCTCTCTCTACTGAGCTATGATCATCTATTCCCTGGACAACTGGTCTCCCTGCTTGGCCCTCTCATATCATCTGCTCTCAACAGCAGCAACCCAAGGGGTCTTTTATAAATGTACATTTCTTTCTTGTCAATGCTTGATTTAAAATCCTTTCATGACTTTCCATAACCTTGAAATAAAGCCACAGAAAGACCTTTTAAGATCCAGATTCAGCCAAGTTCCTGAGATGCCATGAAGGCACTGTAGGACTCTAGTGCATACCTCTTACCCCCAATCTCATACAAAGATCCTGTGATCCACCTTGGCACTGCTCACACTATTTTTAAAAGTCAGAACGACCTGGATGTTCCTGTTGGTTCTGTACCTGCGTGGCTCCTCTACCAGACCTGGAGAGCCCCAGGGTCAGAACTGTCTCCCATAACCTCTAGTAGACTGCCTACCGCCTTGCAAAGGTTTGGTCCCTACTAGGTAGGATCTCAGAGTAAAACTTGAACTGGATCAAATTGGCTTGACAGTGTTGAGACATGAAGGCTGGCATTGTTTGGTAATAAATGCAGCAACCTAAAATCTATTTTTTAAAAAGGGTGAGAAGAAAGACAAATATCCGCAGTGGCCTTGCTGCTGCTACTGTTGCTATTGCTGCTGCTGCTGCTGTGGTGGTGGCCTCTGGGAAACTCCTCCCGCTAGCTAGCTTCCTGCCTTTCATCTTAAGAACTGGGTGATGATAATGATGATGATAAGCTGGGGATCACACAGAAATCCAGTTTAGAGAACACTTAGTTGGGGGATCTAGAGAGAACTAGTTAATTTAAGGTTGAGAGGAGTGTGTGACCTCCCATCACCCTACCTGTCCCATACTCCAGCAAATCCACTCCTTATGGTGGCATCATTCCTGTTGTCCTGAGTGTGTGAATTGGCCTTTGGAATATACCATGCCATGACCCCTCCAAAAGGGTGGAGTTGGGGAGAGAGACTCCTCAGGCCCTGCTTATGGGATCTTGCTTTCCCCAAGCTTCTTCTTCTGCTGCTTCTGCTTCTGCTTCTTTTTTAGAGAGCATGGAAGGGAGAGGGAGAGACAGAGAGAGACACATCGATGTGAGAGAGACACATCCATTGGTTACCTCCTGCACGTGCCCTAACTAGGGCTGGGGATCAAGCCTGCAACCAGGGTATGTGCCCCCAACTAGAATCAAACCCGGGACCCTTCAGTCTGCAGGCTGATGCTCTATCCACTGAGCCAAACCCACTAGGGCTTCCCCAACATCTTGATCAACTTGTGGCTAAATGAGTACCCCAGCAACCAAACTCCCCCTCCAGAAACTTCCCCTCCAGAAACTCAGAACAACCTCACAGAATAAAGTTTTGAGCTTGACAGGATATAAATCAATCCTGGAAAAGACACTTCTTGCAAGAATGCATCCTAGCCCCAGCCGATTGGCTCAGTGGATAGAGTGTTGGCTCAAGGACTGAAGGGTCCCAGGTTCAATTCCAGTCAAAGGTGCATACCTAGGTTGCAGGCTCTATCCCTGGCCCTGGTACAGGAGGCAACCAATCGATGTGTCTTTCTCACATCCATGTTTCTCTCTCTGTGTCTGTCGCCCTCCTTTCCACTCTATCTAAAAATCAATGGGAAAATATATTTGGCTGAAGATTCACGTGTGCGCACGCGCGCGCTCACACACACACATACACACACACACACACACACAATGCATCCTAGTGGGGAGATGTTCTCGTGAGCACACAGTCATATTGTTTTGAGAATCCTGAATACAACGTTGTACTGAAAATGTGTGGTGGGTGCAGAGGTCAAGAGCACGAGCTTTGAAGTGGGGAGTACCTGGGTTCAAGCCTCAACTCCATATATACTATCCTAGTCCTTTGAGCTGGTTGCTGAATCTCTCTATGCCTTAGTTTTCTCATAAGTAAAATGAGTCTGATGATAGCCACCTCACAGGGTAGTTGTGAAGATTGCAGGGGATAAAGTATGGAGTGCACTTCGCCTGGGTCTGGACATATAGAAATGTGAATGTACTGGAAAGGAGGAATTATGGGAGATCTTTTATATTGAAATATTGTACTTTTGGACACTAAACAAGAATTACTTTTCTGATCAGAAAAAAATAGAATATAAGAGGGAAAAAATTATCCTTGCGACAAAATAGTTTTTAAATAGCTCCTCGAAGTTACTGCTGTGAGGCCCTGCAGGTATTTTCCTCATTGTCAGAGAGCAGACAGATGCTTCCAGATCACAGAACAAAGGAAAGAGACCAACGTAGGAGAGGAGACTGTAGCCCTAACTTGTGCCCTGAGGTCAGCACTGGTGCTTCTCTTTACATTGCCTGGGGGCTATGCATGGCACACAGTATCTTCTGGGCAGCAAGGTCAACCAAAACCAACTTACTAGATTGTTATAGAAAGAAAAAGATCACGGGTCAGAGAGGAGCTCACAAACCTACAGTTTCACGATGAAGGAATAAAGTTTGGGTTCCGTATTTCTGGGTTGAATGTAAAGTCAATGCTGTAGCCCGGCTGGCATGGCTCAGTGGTTGAGCATCAACCTATGAACCAGGAAGGCACGGTGCGATTCCTGGTTAGGTCACATGTCCTGCTTTCGGGCTCAATCCCCAGTGGGGGATGTGCAGGAGGAGGCCAATTGATGTTTCTCTCATCATTGATATTTTTCTCTCTCTCTCCCTCTTCTTTCCTCTCTGAAATCAATAAAAATATATAAAACAAAACAATGCTTTACTTTTAGAGTATTTAAGGCATGGAAATGTAGAAAAAGCTTCTAAAATGGAAATTGGTGTGTGTGGGGGAAGTAAATCCTAGAATCTTATTGTTGAAAAGGCCTATGATAGGCTGCAAATTGATCTCAATAGATATCTACGTCCTAATCACCAGAACCTTTGAATATTAACTTGTATGGCAAAAAGGATCTGTGTAGATGCAGATGTGATAACGTTTAGAATATTGAGATGGGGAGGTTATTCTGGATTATCTGAATGGGCCATAATGCAATCACATGTACTAATATAAAAGAGAATCAGAAGGAGTTTAGACACACAGAGGGGAAGGTGATGTGAGACATAGCAGATAGAGATTTGAAAATGCAGGTCTTGAAGATTGGAGTGGTTTGGCTACAGGCCAAGGAATACCAGCAACCACCAGAGGCTGGAAAAGACAAGGAATAAATTTTCCCCTTACAGCACCTTTATTTCAGCCCAGTGATATTGATTTCAGACTTCTGGCCTTTGGTACCAGAATAGAAAAAAAATTCCGTTGTTTTAAGCTACTCAATTCATGGTAATTTGTTATGGCAGCCCCAGGAAACTAGTACAGGGCTCTTAGAGTTCATCTAGTCCAATGATTCCCACACATTTTTAGGAGCAAAATTGATGACTTTTCAAATAAAAATTCATATGCTGCAGCCTATCAAGACAACAGATGAAATTAGAGGGGCAATGGCTGAAAAGGGGGGTCTCTTCCTATCTCCATGGTGGCTCCTGACACACCTCCAAGAACATTCCACCAACAGAGTGTGAAAACATGCAACCAGTTCCAAAAACATCACTATATAGATGGGTAAACTGGAGCTTTGTGGGACTTAGCAATTGGCTGAAGGGCCTCTTTTGGCCTGCAGGCAAAGAATATTTGTGAGGAGGAAACAAGGCAAGCCACCTTTACTTGTTCTCTCATCTTCCCTTTCCTGGTTGGCCTAAATCCCTGTCTCCCAAACAAACATCTAAGAAGACAGTGGAGTCTCTAAAAGAACTTTGTTTTTATCACCAGTTTCTGTTTTGCAAAAGGACTGCCAATTGTGTTAATGTGGCAAAGCTCAAATGAAACATTTGTTCACAAAGAGCACAGACATTGAGCAGGCTGTTATAGCATCTTAAGAGATGAAAAACCACTGCTTGATTCCTCACCTGTGTTTGCAAATGTTGTCTCCTGGGTATGCCTATAACAGTAGGAATGAGGAAGTGGACAGGAATAAATCGCAAAATTAATCAGCTGTTGATGTACCTGAAAATATGAATCCTCAAGTGGATCAAAGAGATCCTGTACAAGAACATAGCTGAATGCCACAATCAGATTTTTCTTGTTGTTGTTAGATTCAAAAATATTGAAGGTCAAGTCTGCTAAAAAGGCCTTTGTGGGGGATATAGAAAAGGTTACAATAAAATATTACTCTCCTGTTTCCCTCTGGCCTTGATACTAACAGACAAAACATTAAAGACAAGTTCTCTTTCCTCCCCAAGCATCGTCAAGAAGGTTGGCATTTTCAACCGAAACTGGTTTGGCTCAGTGGATAGAGCGTCGGCCTGCAGACTGGAGGGTCCCAGGTTCGATTCTGGTCAAGGGCATATACGTTGGTTGCGGGCACATCCCCAGTGTGGGGTGTGCAGGGGGCAGCTGGTCGATGTTTCTCTCTCATCGACGTTTCTAGCTCTCTATCCCTCTCCCTTCCTCCCTGTAAAAATCAATAAAATATATTTTTTAAAAAAAGAAGGATGGAATTATCAAAGGGAACTTTAGAAGGAACTAAAATGAGCCCAACAGGAAATAAGCAAACAAGATCGAACTCCTCTCCCTAGGGGTTAAAATTATTGACTATTTACCAAACTGATTTGGAATTCACGAGGATTTATATAACTGTTTCCAGGGCCACTGGCTTCATTTTATTTTGCACTCCTGTTACTTGATTAGTGGCATTGAGAGAAGTATTGTATCTGAGAAAAGGGAGGCAGGGTGTGTTCCAAGAATGAACAAAAGCCATGGAAGGTCTGAACCAAGACCAATGGGTGAGCCAACAATATCAACTGCCTCCTCAAGGCTACTAGAAGGGGAAATTCAGTACAGAAGATGGAAAACAACTGTCAGGCGACAGCAAATGGCATTCACGTGGCTTTCTTTGTTCCTTGGTGTTACTAAGGAGAGTATCCTTCCTCCACTCTGGAGACCACATGGTTTCTCCCTTCCCAAAGGGAAGGGAAAGGTGGGCAGGAAAAGATTAAGCTCACTGGCTGCCACCCACTACCACTGCAGCTAATGGGGACAGTATATCTTTATGCAAAACACACCTAAGCACCCTTGCCGGTTTGGCTCAGTGGTTAGAGCATCGGCACACGGACTGAAGGTTGTGTGTTTGATTCTGATCAAGGGCATGTACCTTAGTTACAGGCTCAATCCTAGGGCCCAATTGGGGCACCTGGGGGAGACAACCGATCAGACACATTGATGTTTCTCTCTGTGTGTCTCTCCCCTCCCTTCCACTCTCTATAAAAATCAGTGGGGAAAAAAATAAACTTGGGTGAGTGTTAACAAAAAACAAACAAACAAACAAAAAATAAACAAAAATGCTTAGGCACTTTTAGAGTAAGACAGCCTTCACTGGAAACAACCCATCTGAAACTTTTTCTTTTACTTTGTTTATTTTGGCCTTCGGGTGATGACACTCCTCAATTCATGACATTACCATCATTGGAGTGTCAAGTCCATTTCTGGCTGGATCAATCCATACATCCATGCCATCCTCATAATTTTTGTTTCCCACTCCAATTCCCCTCCCCTCAGTAGCAAACACTTGAGTGCGTGCTCTGGCAAATGTGTAGGGTAGAGTGTTTGTATGTGTGTTTTCAATAAACACAAGTGGTATTGTCCTTGAGAACTTCTTTAGTTTCTTCCTGGGTGTTTTTCCACTCAGCCTTATGTACTAGTATGTTACCTCAATGTGCTGCTCTTTGTTCCTGAGTGGGTTGTTTGTAACCACTCAGTTACTTCCCCTTTTCCCTAGTGGTGGACAGCTGAGCTGCCTCTGATCCTCTGTTAGCACAAGCAATGCATGATGAACTTTTTGTGTGGATCTCTGTAGCAGGCTGAACAATGGTGCCAAAGGACATCAGCTCCTAATGCCTGGAATGCATGCATGCTACCTTGTATGGAAAAAGACTTGGAAGATGTAATTAAGTGAAGGATTTTGAGATGGGGAGATTATCCTGGATTACCAAGGTGGGCCTGAAGAGCATTCACATGTTGTATGAGTTTCCTGGGGCTGCTATAACAAAGTACCACACACTAGGTGGCTTAAAACAACAAAAATTAACTCTTTCATGGTCCTGGAGGCCAGAAGTCCAAAATCAAGCTGTCAGCAGGGCATACTCTCTCCAAAGGCTCTAGGAGAGAATCCTTCCTCACCTCTTCCAGCTTCTGATGCTCTTTAGCTGTGGCTGCATCACTCCAATCTCTGTCTCCGTCCTCACATAACCTTCTCCCTTATGTCTTCATGTATCCTTTCCCCACCCCACAGCCGACACCAGGCTTCCTGGGCTGAAACAGGCAACTCTTCCCTGCCTTTTCTAAGGGCACCAGTCATTGGATTAAGGGTCCCTTCTAATACACTATTTCCTAATAAGGTCACATTCTGATATTCTGGGGGAACATGAATTTTGTGGAGACACTATTTAAACAGTACATATATATTCTTTTAAAAGGGAGGCCAGGGACACACACACACACACACACACACACACACACACACACGCGCGCGCGCGCGCGCCAAAAGGCAATGTGGAAATAGAACAGAGAGAGAAGTGAATATGCTGGCCTTGAAGATTTGAGTGATACATCCACAAGCCAAAGAACACTTCGAGCCACCAGAAACTGGAAGAGATAAAGAAGGATCCTCTCTTAGAGCCGTGGGAAGGTGTGAGCTTTGCTGACAGCCTGACTCAGCCCAGTGATACTGATTTTGGACTTTTGGCCTACAGAAATGTGAGAGAATACATTTATGTTGTTTTAAACCACCAAGTTCATGGTAATTTGTTACAGCAGCCACAGGAAACTAGTAGCCCCTTTGTATGCCAGCAGGATAATTTCTTGGGGGCATACCCAGGAGAGGGGTTGTTAGGTCAATGTGTACATGTACAGTTGATTTGCCCAGATGTTTCCAGGTGGTTTTCCAAAGCAGCTGCATCAATCTAGCTGGATTCCCACCAGTACTAGTACACACAATGGTTCCCATTCTCCTTATCCAAGCCAACACTTGGCATCATGTAGCTACTTTTTGCCAATCTGACATGTGTGTATCCTATCTCATTGTTTTAATTTGCATTTCTTTGATTACTAACGAATCTGAGTATCTCTTCACATACTTACTTGCTAGCCTTTTGGGTTTCTCCTTCTGGGAATTGCCTATTCATATGCTTTGCTCATTTTCCTGTTGCGTCTTTTTCTTGTTGGTTTGCAGAATTTTCTTATATATTTTCTCCATTAATCCCTTGTCAGTTTAAACAGCAAATATCTGTCGCCTGTTGTTAACTATCTGTGGTGTCCTTCATGGAAATATATCCTTAATTTTGCTATAATCAAATCTATCTAAAGCAAGGCTGCCAACAGGGGGGTGCACTGGTCAGGGACTATTGTGCTCTCTCTGTGTCAATTGAATGTCAACCCACAAGGCTCTGTGCATTGCCCCCCTTTGGGATGAACTGCTACCCTGTTCCTTCCACTAATACAAACGGTCTGGCACAGTGGTTGTCACACATCAGTGCACATTAGAATCTCCCAGAGGGCTGGTTCAAAGCCAGATTCTTTTTTAATTTTTTTATTTATTGATTTTAGAAAGAGAAAGAGGAAGAGTGAGAGAGAGAGAGAGAGAGAGAGAGAGAGAGAGAGAGATCTGTTGTTCCATTTATTTATGCATTCATTGGTTGCTTCTTATATGTGCCCAATTCTTGGGCCCACCCCCAAAGTTTCTGAGTTAGAGTGGGGGGGTGCAAATATTTGCATTTCTGATAAGCTCCCAGGTGAGTTTGACACTGCTGTCCCAGGGATTGTACAGGGAAGGCCAATGCGTGGGTTCAGAGGCCACATAGCCTTGCAGTTGACCAACCAACAATAGGAAGTCTAAAGAGGATGGGACAGTGGCTTATACTCACCTGAGCACTAGTACTCAAAGTAACCCCAGGAGTCACCAGGCCAATGAATTTCACAGAGGAGGAAAATGAGATCCAAAGTGGGTAAGTGACTTGATCACGGTCACACCAATGGCCAAGTCCAGACTGCCAGCTCAGCACTCTTTTCATTTCTTCACATATACTAGTACATATCCCAAAAGGACTCACCTAGGACATACACATGCCTCTCCACAGTGTGGGGACTGGCTTGCAAATGGCCAAGGTGATTCATGGCAGTCACTCTATAGTATTTCCCATCAGCATCACCATCATCATGGCTGGTCCAGCAGAAAGAAGCCGGGAAGTACCTAGAAAACATCCATGTGACACGGCAGTGTTGCAGGCACCCATTCCTTCCTTTCTTGGGCACTCCAGAGCAGTACTGAGGCCAAAGGCTATATGTAGGAGGGGAGTGAAAGCGGTGGGCAGGGAGGTATAAACAGGGCCCTACGTGGAATTTCACCCCTACCCACCTCTTCCACCCCACAGCTGACACCAGGCTTCCTGAGGCTGAAACAGGCAACTCCTCCCTGCCACTACCTACCCCCACCACATTCTCCCTTCCCCCCCTCCCCCTAAGAAAGACTGAAGACTAAGGTCCAGCCTCTTACTCTAACTGGGCAGGGCCAGGAGTAGAGAAGGGAAGGGAAGGAAAATAAAAAGAAATGGAGGGTATATATTTTTGTCTGTTTGCATTGTATAACTTTAACGAGTGAGTTTAAAATTATTTAATTTTCTTAGAAAAAAATAGCACCATTCAGAAAATAACTTGGTGTTATGAAGAATGTAAATGCACTGTTTTTGTTTTTATTTTATATAATTTAAATCGACCTTCCCACTGTTTTTAAGTTGAAACTGTTAAGCTGAATAAACTTAAACTGCAAATTGATAACTTCGCTACTAGTACATAACAAGGAAAATATAAATGTTTACAAACGACTTGAAGATTTGCATGTGCAGTGTGCATTTATAACAAACTTCTGATTGCACAAAACTCATGCCAGCTCGAAGTTTAGGTGTACACATTTATACCCAGTTGAGCATCTTTAGAATAACTACTGCACAAATTGACAATAAGTCATTCTTTTTTTTTTCTCCCCCTTTCTTTTTCTCCCCTTCTTCCTTACCCGCTCTCCCTATCCCACCTCCCACCCCCTCCCCCGACTCATGAAAAGATTCTATGGACTGAAAAAGCCCCAGGCTGAAAGGTCTGGACTGCCTTGATTGACATGGGGAAGGGGGTTAGTAGACTATGTGGATCTCGGCAGAGGCTGCAGCCCAGCGTGCAGTGTGGTGAGCAGCACACGGGGCAAGAGCATTTTGCACAGTGTTTGTTTTCCTGTCTTGCACTTAGAAATACGGTCTATGGGAGTAACATGGAAAACGTTTTTTGTTTTTCCCCTTTTTAAAGATTGCTTTTGTTTAAAATTTTATCACCTTAACTACTGTAAACATAGTCTATTTTTTGTGCTTAAGATACTGAATGGAAAACGCCATTGTGTGTTGCTGGACTGTTTTGGAAATATTTGATCAAATGTGTGTTAATTTGGCTGTAATGGCATTTAAATCATGCAAACAAACAAACAAACAATAAAATGCTGTGAAAATGGCCTTGGAGCATTATCTTTAGTTACTGGAAGAGTTTCTACTTTTTTTTTTTTTTAAATACAGTTTATGTTAAAATAATTTTTTTTAATTTAGAGAAGATAATGTCTGTAAGAAAACGGACTTGCTTTTGAATTTTCTTTTTGTGGTCATTGTGAGTGATTACTGTTTCCTCTTACTTTCACATTCTCCCCTCTCCCCTCTCCCATCTCCCCTCTCTCTTCTCCCCTCTTTTCTCTCTCTCTCTCTCTCTTTCTCTCTCTCTCTCTCTCTCTGCTTTTCATTCATCCCAGCACATTTGTTGAGTCCCAACCATTTGGGGCTTTCTTCCCCGTAGAGACAGGGACCTGTCATTTCAATGGTGGGGATGGTTCCAGTGTCTTCTCTGGCTTCCCTAGAGCTGCTTCAGCCAGATTTTCTGCTGGCTGGCTCCAGATGGTTCCTCTTCCAACAAACTGTCAGGCCAGCAGGGCCTCTGGGCCCTCAGAACATGATCCAAACCCCCAACAATAATGGAGGGCACTGCCAGCACAGGAGCCAGCTCACATTACATCATGCAAGTCCCAGGGCCCTGACCAAAGCTCTCGCTTGAACCCCAAAATCCCATTCCCCCCACCACACCCATGACCACCCCCTCCCAGCTCAGCAGCTGTGTCTCCACTTCCTCAAACTCCTGCCACACCTCTATCCCCTGCCCACCCTCCCCCACCCACCCCCATCTTACCCCACCCCTATCCTGGCCCCTAAGAAGCCCTGAAACCAGTTTTCCCCAGTCTTATGGCTCTGTCACTATCCTGCTAGGATGAGCACTGGCTGTATCCTGAAATCTAGCCTCTCAGGCTACTGGGACACTGTGCTGCCTTGGTTTTCCTCCTCTCTTCCTTGCCACTCCTCTTCGTTCTAATCAGATTGCTTCTCCTTAACCTGAACAATTATAAATTCACATCCAAATAACATGGGTGGGGCCCTAACCAGTTTGGCTCAGTAGATAGAGCATTGGCCAGCGGACTAAAGGGTTCCTGCTTTCAATTCGAGTCAAGGGCACGATCTAGCCCGGGTCAGGGAACGTGAAGGAGGCAACCAATTGATGTGTTTTTCTGACATTGATATTTCTCTGTCTTTCACTCTCTCTAAAAATTAATGGAAAAATATCCTCAAGTGAGGATAAAAAAAAACAAAAACCCAAAAAACCCCACAACACGGGTGTGCAAGGATGTGAAGAAATTGGGCCCCTCATTTACTGCTGATGGGAATGTAAAATGGTTCTGTCACTGTTGAAAAGTCTTACAGTTCCCCAACAATTTAAACATATGACCCAGTAACTTCACTCCCAGGCATAGACCCAAAGACCAGCAGTAACAGTGGAAGAAATGCAAATGTTCATGCCCCACCCCAGACCTTCGGACTCAGAAACTTTAGGCTGGGTTCCAGGAATCTGTGTTGTAACAAGTCCTCCAGGGGCTGCTGATGTGCCATGGAGCTTGTTTATTTGTGTTTTCCTAGGACTATTGCTACCTGGTCACCCTGGTCAGGGGAGAGGTCTGTCCTCAGTGCACCCACAGAGCACCTCTGTCCCAGCACCCTTGGGCTATACTGTCATCCTCTGCTCATATGTCTTTCCACCAAACTGTGAATACACTGTGAATTACAGGAGCTGTGTCTTTTTGTTCAAGGTTCTATTCTTTTTATTATTCTTTTTAAAATTTTTATTGATTTCAGAAAGGAAAGGAGAAATAGATAGAAACATCAATGATGAGAGAGAATCATTGATTGGCTACCTCGTGCACGTCCCACACTGGGGATCGAGCTCCCAACTCTGGCATGTGCCCTGACCAGGAATCAAACCATGGCATCCTACTTTGTAGGTTGACACTCAACCATCTGAGCCATGCCAGCCAGGCTGTATTTTTGACATTTGGGTGTTTAGTAGGCGAGTATCTGACTGGCTGAATGACTGACTAAATGAATGTGCTCCTCTGATGCTTGAGACACATGGTGCCTACCCCCTGTATTTCCTGTCACCTGGCAGTGAGGTCTAGAGGCTTAGTGAAGGAATGTGTATTTTTTAAAATATATTTTGTTGGTTTTTTACAGAGAGGAAGGGAGAGGGATAGAGAGTTAGAAACATCAATGAGAGAGAAACACCGATCAGCTGCCTCCTGCACACAACCCCCCCCCGCACTGGGGATGTGCCCACAACCAAGGTACGTGCCCCCCGACCGGAATCGAACCTGGGACCCTTCAGTCCACAGGCTGACGCTCTATCCACTGAGCCAAACCAGTTTCCGCAGGAATGTGTATTTTTGAAAAGCACTCCAGGTGTTCAAATAAAGTAAAAGGAACTCTTTCCTATTTCCCTTTCAACTTAGGCACCAACCTTCCCTTTTCATGCCTATGTGAAAACCACACTCTACCTGGAGATCTATGAATCTGCTCGCTTCCTCAGCTCACAAAGACACACAGAGGGCCTGGCAAGGACTGCCATAAGTGACTGGAATAAGTGTGTTGGAAGGTGTATGGCAGAATACGTGTGAGGGAGTACATGGAGGTGTGCATGTATGCGGTTGTGAGCATGTGTGAGCAAGTGTGTGTGTGAGGGCATATGTATGAGAATGAGAGTCTGTAAGTGTGTGTAGTTGTGTGAGAGTGTGTGAGAATGAGAATGCGGCTGTGTGGGTGTATGTGGGTGTATGTGGGTGTGTGTATATGGGGGATTTATGTGTGTGAGAGGTATGAATGTATGTGGGTTTGTATGTGCAGCATGAGTGTATGTATGTAAGGACACATGTATAAGTGTGAGAGTATGTTGGTGTAGGAGTGTGTGTATGTGAGTGAGGCAGTATACTGAGGGAGTGTGTGCATATGTGAGTGAGGGTGTGAGTGAGGTAAGTGCTGAGAGAGAAGGATTCATAGTGACAGCAGGTGGCCAGCCTCTGCTACGCAGTAGTGAGTATGACTTTCAAACACATGCAAAGTATGCCTGTGCCATACAGTGGACCTGTGAGCTTTAAGCCCCAAGTTGGGTGCCCTACTTGGCCCCTTGCAAACCTGAGCAAACTGAGGTCAGCAGCCAGAGCTGCTGCTTTACCTTGTATTCCCTCAATGCTTGCCCGGGGCCTCTCACAGGAGGCCAGCCAGGACATGTGGATTGAATTGAATTGGCAGTAATTATGACTGGCTTTAGGACAGGCACAGTGAGAGTTTGCTCTGTCTGCCCAGCCCCCTCCTGCTTCTTTCCCAAGGCCTAGGATCACTCTGAGCTCCACTCCTGTGGATCAATGAATGGACTGCCCTGAGTCAGCTAAGTGGAATATGGTATGGCTTTCGAAGTCAGCAACAAACAATAACTGACCGCTGACAGTCCATAAAGCGCACACTTGTGTGGAAGCCAGATTACTCCAACAGGGCCTAAGGTAGCTTGTTGCTTACAGGAAGCCACACTGCAAGGCTGGCCTGTGAGCTCTGTTGGGTTGGTCACTTGCTGGGCGGGGAAGGCCTGTCACCTGCTTGCTGGAAGACATGTTTGTGTGCTTCTGATGAGTAATAGGAAGCAGTTTCACACAAGTGGCAGCAAGAGAACTGGGCTCTGTGGTCCTTGCCCTCCAGCCTGCTCTCACCTCTGCTTCTCATGAGCAGCCCAGGGAAGTGACCTCTAAGAGAGTTTTGGACCTTTTTGGAGGGTGAAGATAAAGGAGAGTTAGTGGTGGGCTCCAGGCTTTAGACAGGGCAAGAGATGGGTGGGAAGAATATACCAAGGTGCCAAGGAGTACCAGGCTGGGTCAGGGCCTATCACAAGGTATCACTTGTGCTACTAGGTGACATGACTTTGTTGTCCACTTTGTTGTCCATCTATACTATTACATCACTTTTGGGCTTGGCCTCGTCTCCTTGTCTCTGCCTGGGCAAGAATTAGGGCAAAGCAGTGTCATCGATAATCAATTCTAGGGAAAACTAGAGTATGCAAACAGTCACCACTAGGATTTTCCCCCCACAACAGGAGGATGTCAGCCGATCTGGCTCTGCCAGCAGCTCCATGGGGTAGTTCAGAGGTGCATGTAAAGAGACCATTTTTCTCCCCAACAAAGAGGCAGGAGATCAGAGAAGCTTAAAGCTAAGGTGTTGAGTGCTACTGGGGCCTGAGTGATGCTAAAGGAAGATAACCCCCTCTGAAACTGTCAATGAGGGAAATGGGTTTAAGACTGGATTTACATGCAAATCTTCGGTGATGTCTGAATCTTCAGATCCTCCTGCAAATCATGGTGGCCTGCCTGGAGGAGACGGAGCTTAAAAAAGTAGAATCCACAGCCTTGAATGTGGCCCATATGGAAGAGCCTTCCTTCAGGTAGGAGTGGGCAGGGATCTTCGTGCTGGACAGTCTCAAGGGTGATTAGAATGTTTGTTGGAATTTAAGGACAAGGGCCACTCGAGAAGGACTCAGACAAACTCATTCCTTCTTAGGAGATTTCTGGTCTGGGCTCCAACAGAGAATCCAGTTCAGCCATGGTGAGCCCCTGAATGACATATTCTCTCCTGTCTCCCCTCCTTCCCTACCATGGTTTTCTTTGTTTGCCCCATGCTCCTGCAATTCCAACCATCCCAATACGCAGGCCTTGGCCTTGGGCCCCATACTTCTCTGAAAGAACTCACTCCTTATGTGGCCTTGAAGAGTTATCCTTGTAGAGTGCCTCCTCTGCCATCTCTGCCTTCATCTGCCTGGTACAGAGGCTTCACTTTGAGATCTCACTGTCCTCTCCCAATCAAAAGAAACCCTCCCTTCCCCTCCTCCTCCCTCTGCCTCCCTTCTCCTTCCTCAGCCTTCCCTCTTCTCCCTGAATCATTCCTTCCCAATCTCCCAGTCTTTGCTTAAGGCCTTTACCATTTAGAACACCAAGACAGAACAGAGAGGGAGTGTGTGCATATGTGAGTGAGGGTGTGAGTGAGGTAAGTGCTGAGCCATCCCTATTGTTTGTCTCCTCTTCTGGCACTGGCACTGGCACTGGCACTGGCACTGTGACTGCCTTCATTCCTACTTCCATTACCCCTCCCTGGCCTCCTGCAAGAGCTTCCTAACTGGTCTCTGCCTCCAATCTTATCCCGCTTCCTATCTGCTCAACGCTTCTCTCACCTACTCACAGGACAGCAAGAGACTCTAAAGAAAATGCAAATTTGATCTGCTCACTCCAGCTCACACTTTTTATTGCCCCATGTAGGCCACAGGACCCAGTCCCCATCCAAGTTCCTTAATCCTACGGAGCTGTCCACCTTCCATTCCCTACTCCCACCCCCTATGTATCCCCCAACCCTTACTGTCAGCAGCTGCCCCTGGGGTTCTTTGAGCCCCAGTTTGAGAAGACCTGCCCCATGTCTCATGCCTCCAGCCTATTCTTAAGCTCTAGCTTCTCACAGTGCTCTGCACATTTCTCAAAGAGGCACAGATTTCTACCTGCCGCTCCAATTGCCTGAGTGAGAGAAGAGAGTGAAGGGAGGAGGCAGGTTGGTTGCAGAGCAGGTGGATGTCAAGTTGAGCAGTAGTGTTGTAGTGTTGCGTAGTGCAGGGCACTGTACTTCAGCAGATACAACAGGCAGGGTCAGTGGAGCCACAGCTGAGATGGCCTTTGTGACCAGAAGATTAGTACCACATGGGGGAATTGGGCAAATAAGTAAATATGTTGAGGGTAATAAAGACCAGTTTTCTTGCTATTGGAAGAAGGAAGTGCAAATATACTAGTAGCATAGTGGAGAGTAATAATAAACTCTGGGTTGTTGGATTTGAATGGCAGGAATTGGTGTATCACAGTTTTTGATACATAGACACAGATGTGTGTGCTGGTACATGTGTGCATATGTGCATGTGATTATACACACATATATTCCCTTGCTCTGTCCACTGAGAGGGCCTAGAAGCAATGAAATCCAAGTAGCAATGAGCACACCTGGTCTCCAGACCTTGGTTTCTAGATAAATGAACCAGGGTTCCTTGGAGAAATGGTTAATTTCCTGGGACAGTGAAGTTGACAGATGAGTCTTGAACATTTTGTACTTCCAAGAGGGGAGGATGTGCTCAGAGAATGATGGGAACATGCTGAAAGGACCCAGAAGTCAGTTTGAAAGGACTCTCACACACCAAGTCTGGGACAATATGAGTATCAAAATAAAAAAATGATAGTAATGAATTATAGTAAGAATTCAACTGAGGCCTTGTAGGTGGAACATAATATTGTCTCTCAATAATGTTTGTGTCTTAATTCCAGAAACCTTTGGATATCTTATCTTACATGGAAACAGAAACTTAAGGATTCAGTGATTAAGTTAAGGATTTTAATATATATATATATATATATATATATATATATATATATATATATATATATATATATATATATATATATGAGGAAGAGAGAGGGGGAGAGAGAGAGAGACATCAATAATGAGAGAGAATCATCAATTGGCTGCCTCCTGCATGCCCCTCACTGGGGATGGAGCCCGCAGCTCCGGCATGTACCCTAACAGGGAATTGAACGATGACTTCCTGGTTCATAGGCTGACACTCAAACCACTGAGCCAAACTGGGGGCAAGTTAAGGATCTTGAGATGGGAAAATTATCCTGGACAATTTCGGTGAGCCCAATGTAATGACAAGGGTCCTTACAAGAGGAAGGCAGGAAGGTCAGAATCAGAGAAGGAGATGTGAGGACTAAAGCAGAGGTTGGAGTGATGCAGCCGTAAGACAAGGAATGAATGTGGGCATCTTTAGAGGCTGAAAAAGGCAAAGGTATGGATTCTCCTCTAGAGCTTCCAAAAGGAATGCAGCCATACTGACACCTTGACTTTAGTCCAGTGAAATCCATTTTGGACATCTGACCTCCAGAACTGTAAGATACTAAACATGTTCTGTTTTAAGCCATTAGCCTGTGTCTATTGATTACAACAGCCATAGAAAACATGTCTACCCCATCTCCTCTACTGTCGACAGTGTGGGGTTCTCCAAGGCCTGAATTATCCTGCTCACATCCACATCCCTGTAGGCTCTCATCACCTGAACCCTAGTAGGTACTCAGGAAATATTTGTTTGAATTCACTCATCCAGGACAGTGTAGGCTGGAGGAGCATGCCAAATGTATGAGGCCTCCTGAGGGACCTTCTGAGGCAGTGATGATGAACCTATGACACGCGTGTCAGCACTGACACGTATAGCCATTTCTGATGACACGTGGTCGCTGAGGCGGCTGCATGCCGAGGATGAAACATTTGCTGCTCTTGAGGATGAAACATTTGCGAAATAATGTTTTTTCCTCAAAGTGACACACTACCCGAGTTATGCTCAGTATTTTTGGCGAAATTTGACACACCAAGTTCAAAAGGTTGCCCATTACTGTGAGGGAATCAGGGTACCTATGGATGCTTATATCCCATTCTGTTTGCTCAAGATTGGTCACAGTTCCAACTGCAGGGATGGTATACTTTCCTGAGGGGGCAGGGTGGGATGATTTTAATGCCTGAGAAAGGAGTCCCAGACCCAAGCACTTTGTCCAAGAAGCATCTGAAGCCTTCCACACCCCTGTTCCCACTTGTGCCGGTGCCAGCTGGTCCAGTGATAGGCTGTACACCTGCATGGTCTCAGAGCTCCCCAAACCGTGGACCTTCGCCATGCCCTCCTGCTAAGGTAGAGATACTCACACAGTGCCAGAGCTGGAAGGCCTCCACAAAACAGGTGGGTCCCCTCCCCAGTCCCAACTCTGGCACTTTACAGGAGAGAAAAGCATATCTGGAGAGGGGGAGAGCCTTGCTCAAGTTCTCATAACTGCACAGTGGTAGAGCTAGGCTGAGAACCCAGGTGGCTGGCCCTCAGGTCACAGAGCTTTCACTTCCCAGGGCCAGGAAGGGGAATAAAGGGACATTTTACAACTCTGAGTGCATCAGAATAGGGGGGGCAATGCAGGGTTTAAAAGACATGTGTAGTGATGGAAATGTTCTAAAAAGTGATTATGGTGATGTTTGCACAACTCTACAAATTTCCTAAAAATCACTGAATTGTACAGCTACAATTTATAGTATCTATATTAAACCTCGATACATCTGTAAAAAAATCCTCATAGGCATTATACCATCTCTTCGTAAAACCCACAAAGAAACCTATATATTCCCAGCACAAACTACTGGAATGAAGGCTTGCATTATTATTTTTGTCCACTGAGGAGTGGTGTTTTTTGTTTGTTTGTTTTTTCTGAGGAGTGAGTTTAAAAAGGTGGGGCCCCTGGCAGCCTACCAGGGCCTCCCTAGGCAGATGCTATGGTGGACCCCACAATTTGCCGTTTGTCTAAAACTTCCCCCTCTCTGCCCTTAAGGAGCTTGCAGTAGGGAGGGAGATAAGGAGCAAACAGAAGTGTCTGGGCTGCCAACCATATCTGGGGTGACAGGGATCAGTGTTGCCAGAAAGAATGGACCAGGTACCAGTGACTCCAGAGTGGGGAGAAGAATGAGCATGAGTCCCCAACCCCAACCAAGCACAGAGAGTGCCAGCCACCACATCAGCCCCCTCCAGCTAGCTGCCTTGGGTGCTGTGCGGCTGGGCCATCCCCCTGCAGCCTTCCCTCTATTCCTCCTTTAACTTGATCTATTACCTTATGTTTACAGCCTCTTCAGAGAGTATTCCTTGGCTTGATGCCAAGCCAATTTGATTTAATTTTCCAAGCATGACCCGGTGAGTCACTATATTAAATGCCTTTCAGATAGTTCTCATTGCTGCATACACACAGTGCATTTGGCCAGCCATCTGCAATCACAATGAGGTGCCCAGCCCAAAGATGCAGCACCCAGAACCAGTAACAATAGGTCCAATAATGATGCTGATACTGGCTGGGTGCAGACAGACCCACAGCACATGCTCTTCTGGCTTGTTTGTTTGTTTTTGGAAATTTAAAAGAGATAAGTCAGCTAAATGAAGGACTGCCCAATGATTGCCTTTATTAAAAAAAAACAAACTTTGTTGACATATAAGTCACATACCATACAACTCACCCATTTAAGGTGTACAATTAAATGATGTAAAATATATATATTATTGATTTCGGAGAGGAAGGGAGAGGGAGAGAGAGATAGAAACATCAATGATGAGAGAGAATCATTGATCAGCTGCCTCCTGCATGCCCCCTACTGGGGACTGAGCCTGCAACCTGGGGCATCAGTCCACAGGTCAACACTCTATCCACTGAGCCAAACCAGCTAGGGACAATTAAAGGATTTTTTTGGTATATTCACAAGGTTGCCCAACCATCACCACACTCATTTTTAGAACATTCTGTCACCCCAAAAAGAAACCCTGTACCCTTTAGCTATTGTCCCTATACCTCTCCAGCCAGCCAGCCCCTGGCAAGCACTCATCTACTTTTTGTCTTTATAGATTTCCCTAGTCTGAATTTTCATACGAATGAAATATGTGGGTTTTAATAATCAGCCTTTCAAAAGGAAAATTGCCCATGGGCTGAAGATCAGGATTTGAGGGTATGGAGAGGAGGGTTGCCAAAAAAGGAAGAGGTCATCACCCTATTGTTTTAGGAGCATTAAAAGATAGGGTGTGGAGAAAAAAAAGGTGCGGTATGAATGGGATTGCCCTCCTCCATTCAGTGTGGAATAGTCCCACACTCTCCCCCTGTCTCCATAGATACTCACCCTTCTTTGACACTTCATTCCCCCCACTCTTCTCACTCCCACCCCACTATCCTTCCCTGGGGCTGCTGCCCCAAAAAGAGAGAAGGAAGCTGGAGGGTGCCCTGTTTTGTTTGTACCCCAGAGAAGAGATGCACATGTATATTTGCTCATGCATAGCATCTATCTCCTTACAGAGCCCCTTTCTTTTTTTTAATTTCTTTATTGATTAAGGTGTTACATATGTGTTCTTATCCCCCCATTACATCCCCATTCCTGCCCCCCATTCATGCCCTCACCCCCCTGTTGTCTGTGTCCATTGGTTAGGCCTATATGCATGCATACAAGTCCTTTGGTTGATCTCTCTCCCTTACCCCCACCCTCCCCTACCTTCCCTCTGAGGTTTGGCAGTCTGAAAGATGCTTCTCTGTCTCTGGATCTGTTTTTGTTCATCAGTTTATGTTGTTCATTATATTCCACAAATGAGTGAGATCATGTGATATTTATCTTTCTCTGACTGGCTTATTTCACTTAGCGTAATGCTCTCCAGTTCCATCCATGCTGTTGCAAATGGTAAGAACTCCTTTTTTTTTTTTTTTTACCTCAGCGTAGTATTCCATTGTGTAGAGGTACCACAGTTTTCTAATCCACTCATATGCTGATGGGCACTTAGGCTGTTTCCAAATCTTAGCTATGGTGAATTGTGCTGCTATGAACATAGGGGTTCATATATCCTTTCTAATTGGTGTTTCTAGTTTCTTGGGATATATTCCTAGAAGTGGGATCACTGCATCAAATGGGAGTTCCATTTTCAGTTTTTTGAGGAAACTCCATACTATTCTCCACACTGGCTGCACCAGTCTGCATTCCCACCAGCAGTGAAGGAGGGTTCCTGTTTCTCTGCATCCTCGCCAGCACTTGTCGTTTGTTGATTTGTTGATGATAGCCATTCTGACAGGTGTGAGATGGTACTGCATTGTCTTTTGATTTGCATCTCTCGGATGATTAGTGACTTTGAGCATGTTTCATATGTCTCTTGGTCTTCCTTCTGTCTTCTTTGGAAAAGCATCTATTTAGGTCTGTTGCCCAGTTTTTGATTGGGTTGTTTATCTTCCTTTTGTTAAGTTGTATGAGTTCCCTGTACATATTGGAGATTAAACCCTTATTGGTGATAACATTGGCAAATATGTTTTCCCATGCAGTGGGCTTTCTTGTTGTTTTGTTGATGGTTTCTTTTGCTGTGCAGAAGCTTTTCATTTTGATGTAGTCCCATTTGTTTATTTTCTCTTTAGTTTCCATTGCCCTAGGAGCAGTATCAGTGAAGAAATTGCTTCGGCATATGTCTGAGATTTTGCTGTCTGTGGATTCCTCTAGTATTTTTTATGGTTTCCCATCTTATGTTTAAGTCCTTGATCCATTTTGAGTTTATTTTTGTGTATGGTATAAGTTGGTGGTCTAGTTTCATTTTTTTTTGCATGTATCTGTCCAATTTTCCCAACACGATTTATTGAAGAGACTTTCTTGACTCCATTGTATGTTCATGCCTCCTTTGTCGAATATTAATTGAGCATAGTGGTTTGGGTTGATTTCTGGGTTCTCTATTATATTCCTTTGATCTATATGTCTGTTCTTGTGCCAGTACCAGGCTGTTTTGAGAACAGTGGCTTTGTAAATACAGCTTGATATCTGGTATTGAGATCCCACCTACTTTGTTCTTCTTTCTCAGGATTGCAGAGCCCCTTTCTTGAAGGGACTGCCATTATGTTAATTTATTGCTAACTTTCTGCGTTCTCCTCCTTTCCAGAGCCAATTAGCCTTTCTCTAGCTCAGGAGAGTACCACGGAGGACGTTGGCAGCCTCCTCACAGTCATCACTTGACTCCCTGGGTAATCTATAAAACCCAAGCTTCTCAAGGTTGGAGGCTTAGACCCCTGTGTGTGGCTCAAACTCTGTCAGAGACTCATCTGCTTACACACCTGTAGTGACCCTCTCCTCACTACCTACCAAAGCAGTCCTGGATAAAATCCTGTAGAAAATTCTTCCCAATATCTTCTTATGGCTCCTATTTTTACTGCTTATGTCTCAGGGAGAAAGTCTAACTCCTTTCTCCTTTATAGCCCTGAAGAGATTTGAAGACAGGTACCAGCTCCTCTTGAGTCTCTTCTTGTTCAGGATGAGAAAAAAGAATGACCACCACAACCACAATTAGAACAACAATACCTATATTTAAGTTATATCTGCAATCGTCACAACAGCCCAAGGAGGCTATGATCAGATTCACTTGACCAATAAGGTAACCAAGGTACAGAGAGGCTCAGCAAACAGCCAAAGAATGTTCAGCTAGGAAGGAAGGGATTTGAGACTTGAACCCAAGTCCCCCTGACTCTAAAGCCCATGCTCTTGACCTCTTCACCCACCACACACATTCAGTGCTGCTTGTGCGATTGACTTTTACTGAGCTAGAATTCACATACCAAGACATTCACATGTCCCTTTTAAAGTGGACAATTCATTGTTTTTTAGTGTATTCATAGGGTTGTGCAACCATCACCAATTTGTAATTCCAGAACGTTTTAATCACACCCAAATGTACTTCCATAACCAGTAAGCAGTCACTCCTCATTTCCCACTTCCCCAGATACTGACAATCACTTATCTAATTTCTATTCTAAATCTGCTTATTCTGGACATTGTATATAAATAGAATCATGGAATACATGGTCTTTTGTGATTGGTTTCTTTCATTTAGCATGATATTTTCACAATTCATCTATGCTGTAGCATTAATCACTACTTTATTCCTTTTGATGGCTGAAAAATATTTCATTGAATGGCTATAACACAATTTGTTTATTCATTCATCTGTTGGATGGATCTTTAGGTTGTTTCCATCTTTTGGCTATTGTGAATAGTGTTATAATGAACATTCATGTACAAGGTATTTGTTTGAACACCAGTTTTTAATTCTCTTAGATATAAAAAAATGTAGAATTATTGGGTCATATGTTAATTACTTTTAATATATTTTTATTGATTTCAGATAGGAAGGGAGAGGAAGAGAAAGATAGAAACATCAATGATGGGAGATAATCATTGATCAGCTGTCTCCTGCACGCCTCACACTGGGAATTGAACCTGCAACCCGGGCATGTGCCCTGACAGGGAATCAAACTGTGACCTCCTGGTTCATAGGTTGATGCTTAACCACTGAGCCACACCAGCCCAGCAGGTCATATGTTAATTCTATGTTTAATTATTTTTTAGAAAGTGCTAATCTGTTTTCCACCATGGCTGCATCATTTTACATTCCCATCAGCAATATAGGAAGGGTCCAATCTGTCAATTTCTTGATAGTGTCCTTAGAAGCACAATGATTTTAAATTTTGATTGAGTCCAATTTATCTACTTTTTCTTTGATCACTTGTGCTTCAGGTGTCATATCTAAGAAACCATTGCCTAATCCAAGGTCATACAGATTGACAACTATGTCTTATTCTAAGAGTTTTCCATTTTGAGTTAATTTTCGTATATGCTGAGAAGTAGGAGTGCCAATTCAGTCTTTTGCATGATTCCCCAGCACCATTTATTGAAAATATTATTTCTTGCCCAACTGAATTGTTGGGGCACAATTGTAGAAAGTCAATTTGTCATAAAGTGAGTTTATTTCTGAACTCTCAACTCTATTGCATTTATCTATTATCGATTCTTATGCCAGTACCACACCCATGGATTTTTTTCTCTCTTTTTTTAAATCCTTACCCAAGGATATTTTTTTCCATTTATTTTTTTTTATAGAGAGTGGAAGGGAGGGAGAGATGGAGAGAGTTGGGGCAGGATTGAACCTGCAAGGTACATGCCCTTGACCGGGAATGGAACCCATGACCCTTCAGTGCACAGGCTGATGCTCTAACCATTGAGAAACCTGTTAGATGCCCATGCCATTTTTATTCAGGGGTATTGAAACAATATTACAGCAAGGAAGTATCCTCACCAGGATATATCCTTGCCAGGATGTATTTTTTGAAAAGAACTGTTTTTAATTTTAATGCAGTTCCATTTACCTATTTTTTTCTTTGTTAGCTTGTGCTTTTGGTGTCATGTCTAGAAAACCATTGCCAAGGTCATGACAATTTACCTCTATGTTTTCTGCTAAAGATTTTATACTTTTATAGTTGTAGCTCTCATATTTAAGTCTTTTATCCATTTTAAGTTAATGGCAAAAATGACAGGTTTGATTTATATTCTGTCTGGCTCAAAGTCTCATTTGCTAAGGTTGCTATTTCATTTTTAGTTTCTGAAGGTGAAGTGCAGTCAATGCTTGTTCTGCTATAACTTGATCAAGAGGCTTTGCAGGGGAAAGAGTAAGACTCTTTCAGCAGGGTCTGGGGAGCCTGCCACCAGACCTCACCCTCTGGAGGGAGGATCTGAGCACAGGAATTTTTAACCATCTCCCATTTACAAACAAAGAGACTCTCTCTGGAAGGGAGTGGCTGGCTGAAGGTCACACAGTCAACAGGTCCACTCTATGAACTCCAGTTCATGTCTTTTGACTCAAATCCTATGTTATTTATATTCTGTCTTGATGCCTGCCTTAAAATGAAACAAATAAGAATCAGCAGAGGCCCTGGCTAGTGTGGCTCAGTTGGTTGAATGTCTTCCCATGCACCAAGGGGTCGCCGGTTCGATTCCCAGTCAGGGCACATGTCCAGGTTTTGTGTCCCCAGTAGGTGTGCAGGAGGTAGGCAATCAATGATTCTCTCTCATCATTGATGTTTCTATCTCTCCCTCTCCCTTCCTTTCTCTGAAATCAATAAAACTATAATAAAAAAACAAACAAATAATCTACATATAAAAGACTAATGTGCTAAGTGTCCTACCATCAGACTGGTTGCTATAACGCACACTGACCACCAGGGGGCAGATGCTCAACCTAGGAGCTGCTGAGCTGCAGTGACTTGGCAGCAGTGGTTCTCGGGTGATGACCCCGAAACCAGAGAGGAGGGAGCCTGATTCCTCACGGGGCCACACAATTCCACCTTCCGCTGTGGGTTATGTTGTTGCTGGGGCACTGTAGGCCCCGAATATGGTGTACTGCACACTTGCGTTTGCATTCCACACCCTGTACGACAGCAACTTTACAGAATGCCCTCTTGCACTCCAGGACCCTTCGGGGGATGTCAGAGAGCTGGTTTTGGCCCAATCCCCACAGGCCAGGCCAAGGGACTCCACTCACTTTGCAGATGCCCATTGAGCCACAGCACCACCCCAGATGTGGCTGGCAGGCCCACCTCGCCAAGTCCCACCCCACCAGCGACGTTTTAATTAATTTTCTTTCAATGTGCACGAATCTGTGCACTGGGTCACTAGTAAACAAATAAAAAAAAGACTGAGAGGCAGACTGCCTTTAAAACTAAACGAATCAGCAGGGGACAGAAGACCAGTGGGGAGAGAAGGAAAGAAAGTGAGTTCACAGCAGATCACTCAATGGGTATCTTTTAGCAGTGACAGTTTGGACATAGGAGAATTTATGGGTCTTGTAAAAATGGTGGAATAAAGTTTATTGCAGTGTGGGTAATTCCTAAGAAATATTAAAGGAGTTGAAATGATTTCACCTAATCAAAAGGCCTAAGTAAAGAAATGGTGCTTTTCTGGTCTATGAATGCTCTATTTAGAAGCTATTGTACACTTACCCTGAGAACTGAACAAGAGCAAACAAAATGGGTTTTCATAATGGTAGGAAAGATTTAAAATAGCCCCAATGAAGAGCTCCTAGCAGTGGAGTTGTTAATTGAGAAGAAGCCTTAGCAATGACCTTGAAATGGTCCAATCACCTGGAACCCCTTTACATTGACCTTAATGCTCTCTGGGGCAAAGACCCAGTCAGCCTTGAGCACCTAGCATGTGCAAAGCAGTATGCCTGGGACTGAAGGCACCAATCACTTTCGATACCATTGGTGGGGAGCCTGTACATAGGGAGGTAGGAGATTTTACCTCATGGCATTTCCAAGTGGGAGAGTCTTCTACAGAAGACACAGAATGACTAGGGTACAAAATATCCTCCGTTTCTCTCTCACAGTAATCCTCTGAGAGAGACTGCATCAAATGATCAATCTAAAAAGGAACTTCATGGGGACAAACTGTAGTCTATTTTTGTACTTTTGCACGTGGCTTTCCAATTTTCCCAGCCTCTTTATTGAAGAGGCTTTCTTTTCTCCATTGTATGTTTTTGGCTCCTTTGTCAAAAATTATTTTTCCATATACATGTGGTTTTATTTCTGAGCTCTCAGTTGTTCCATTGGTCTGTGTGTCTGTTTTCTTGCCAATACCATGCTGTTTTGATTATCGTTGCTCTGTAGTAAGATTTGAATTCAGGTAGTGTGATATCTCTGATTTTGTTCTTTTTTCTATATATTCAACCCAATGTTTATTGTGGCATTATTCACAGTGGCCAAGACATGGAAACAACCAAAGTGTTCTTGGATAGATAATTGGATAGAGAAGATGTGGTACATATATACAATGGAATACTATTCAGTCATAAGATGAAATACTGCCCTTGCAACAACATGGATGGGCCATGATAAGCAAAATAAGTCAGTCAGAAAAAGCTAAGAACCTTATGATTTCATTCACATGTGGGATACAAAACTGAAACTGGGAGACACAGACAACAGTATGGTAGTTACCAGAGGGAAGGGGTCAGGGGGGTAGTAAAGGGGAAAGGAGGCCAAATATATGGTGACAGAAGATGATTTGATTTTGGGTGGTGGACATACAATGCAATCCTATCTAATAAAAGAGTAATATGAAAATTAACCCTCACTCTGCTACACCCATAAGCCATGCTCACAAGCCACGCCCACAAGCCAATCAGGGTGAATATGCAAATAAACCCAACCAAGATGGCTACAGCCACAGAGAGGAGGAGGGAGGCTTGGGTTTCCCAGGCAATGGAGGAAGCCAAGCTTCCTGCCTGCTTTTGCTGGCCTAGGCCTCCACTCAAGGCTACAAAGTTTCAATTATAGAAGGTAAACACATCCAAACAGAAATGGCGGCAGCCACAGA
Organism: Eptesicus fuscus; assembly: GCF_027574615.1. Taxonomy (NCBI): domain Eukaryota; kingdom Metazoa; phylum Chordata; class Mammalia; order Chiroptera; family Vespertilionidae; genus Eptesicus; species Eptesicus fuscus. The sequence goes on from NC_072473.1 coordinate 92,677,060, forward strand.
GCTGAAAAGAGCGGGAGGCTAGGGTTGCCCCCAGCAATGGAGGAAGCCAAGCTTTCTGCACACCCTGGCTGGCCCAGGTCTCTGCTTAAGGCTACAAAGTTTCAATTATAGAAGATACATACCCCAACAGAAATGGCTGCTGCCACGTAGCAAGCAGAAGGCTTGGCTCCACTCCCGGCTACAAAGTTTCAATTGTAGAAGATAAATAAACCCCAGATACCAGGGCCTCCACTTGGGTGGCCGGGGGGTGTGGCCAACCTACAAACCACCACAGGCCCCTTGCCCAGGCCGCCCCATGCCCCAAGGGAACCCCCATGCTGATCCGGGACACCCTTCAGGGCAAACCAGCTGGACCCCACCCGTGCACCAGGCCTCTATCCTATCTAATGAAAGAGTAATATGCAGATTGACCATCACTCCAACACACAAGATGGCTGCCCCCATATGGTCAAAGATCCTGCCCCCATGTGGACACAAGATAGCCACCATCATATGGCCAGCAGGGGAGGGCAGTTAGGAGGGACCAGGCCGGCAGAGAAGGGAAGTTGGGGGTGACTGGGCATGCAGGGAAGGGCAGTTACGGGGAGAACCAGGCCTGCAGTGGAGAGCAGTTGGGGGGCACCAGGCCTGCAGGGGAGGGCAGTTAGGGGTCACCAGGCTGGCAGAGGAGGGAAGTTGGGGGTGACTGGGCCTGCAGGGAAGGGCAGTTGGGGGGGACCCAGGCCTGCAGTGGAGAGCAGTTATGGGGGACCAGGCCTGCAGGGGAGAGCAGTTAGGGGTGACCAGGCCTGCAGGGGATGGCAGTTAGGGGCAAACAGGCTAGCAGTGGAGCAGTTAGGCATCAATCAGGCTGGCAGGGGAGAGGTTAGGGGGTGATCAGGCTGGCAGGCAGAAACGGTTAGGGGCAATCAGGAAGGCAGGCAGGTGCGCAGTTGGGAGCCAGCAGTCCTGGATTGTGAGGGATTTCTGCCTGCCCGTTTAGGCCCGATCCTGGTGGGATCGGGCCTAAACGGGCAGTCGGACATCCCTCGAGGGGTCCCAGATTGGAGAGGGTTCAGGCTGGGCTGAGGGACAACCCCCTCCCCCTGTGTAAGAATTCCATGCACCTGGCCTCTAGTATACACATAACTACCATAGAAATATACATTTGAGACCTACATAATCCTATTCACCAATGTTGCCCCAATAAATTTATTTTTTTAAATCCTCCACAAACTTAAAAATAAAATAAAAAGGAACTTCACTGCTATCAGCTCCTCCCCAAGAAAATGTCCATTCCTAAACCCAGAACCAGTGACTATCTTACTTTCCATGGCAAAAAGGATTTTGCAGTCAAGGATCTTGGAATGCAGAAATTATTTTGAATTACCCAGGTATACCCAATGTAATCATAAGGGTACCTATAACAAGGATAGAGGAAGGTCAGAGGAGAGAAAGAGAGAGAGAGAGAGAGAGAGAGAGAGAGAGAGAGAGAGGAGATTGAAATATGCTATGTTTCTGGTTTTGAAGATGGAGGAAGGGGGCATGAGCCAAGGAATGCAGGTGGTCTCTAAAAGTGAGAATAGGCAAGGGAACTGATTTTCCTCTAGAGCTTTCAGAAGAAATGCAGCCTGCCCACACTTTGATTGGAAAACTTCTGATACCCATAACTATAAGTTAACACATTTGTCTCATTTGAAATCACTAAGTTTGTAGTAAGGTGCTACAGCAGCAATAGGAAACTAAAACATTCACCAAGCTGCAGGCTAGCCTTAATACTATAGAACAGAACAGAGTGGGGGTAAACATCAATTATCTTCAAAAACTAAGTACAGGTTATTCAGCAAACATAGATTTCCTTGTTGCATGTCAACTGAACCCAAGTGATAATTTTAAAATGTGGGTGGGGTACAGCAGAGTAGTATTCCCTTGTATAAATGAGCCATAACTTTTTTTAAATGGCCTGTCCAGTAGCCAGTGCCACCTGTGGATTTTTATTTTATTTTATTTTATTTTTTAAATCTTTATTGTTGAAAGTATTACAGTTGTCCCCCTACTTCCCCCATTGACCCCTTCTAGGCTGCACCCACCTCCTGCCCCAGGCCTTCACTGTATTATTGTCTGTGTCCATGGTTATGCATATCCTATATAATAAAAGGCTAATATGCAAATTGTCCCCTTGGGAGTTCGACTAGGAGACCAGGAGTTCGATCGCTCGCTATGACATGCACTCACCACCAAGGGCAGCGCAGAACATGGCAGCCGACCAGCAGCTGTGTTGGCAGGGCACTGAGGGAGTGAGGGAAGGAGGGGGCAGAGAGGCTGGGAGGCGAGGAACCTGATCAGCCCTGATCACTGGCCAGCCTAGGGACCCTACCCATGCACAAATTTCATGCACCGAGCCTCTAGTATGCATACAAGTTCTTTGGTTAATCTCTTCCCACCCACCCACCCCTGCCTTCTGTCTGAGATTCGACAGTTTGTTCTATGCTTCTATGTCTCTGGATCTCTTTTGTTCATCAGTTTATTTTGTTCATTAGAATCCACATATGAATGAGATCATGTGATACTTGTCTTTCTGGTTTATTTCACTTAGCATAATGCTTTCCAAGTCCCTCCATGCTGTCTCAAAGGGTAAGAGATCCTTCTTTTTTACTGCTGCATGGTATTCCATAGTGTAAATGTACCACAGCTTTTTTATCCACTCATCTACTGATGGGCACTTGGGCTGTTTCCAGATCTTAGCTATTGCAAATAAGGCTGCAATTAATATAGAGGAACATATATTCTTTTGAATCAGTGTTTTGGGTCTCTGGATATATTCCCAGAAGTGGGATCACTGAGTCAAAAGGCAGTTTCATTTTTAATTTTTTGAGGAAATTTTATATTATTTTTTACAGTGGCTGCACCAGTCTGCATTCCCACCAACAGTGCACCAGGGTTTCCTTTTCTCTGCATCCTCACCAGCACTTGTTTGTTGATTTATTGACGGTAGCCATTCTGACAGGTGTGAGGTGATATCGCATTGTGGTTTTAATTTGCATCTCTCTGATGATAAGTGACATTGAGCATCTTTTCATTTGTCTATTGGCCATCCGTGTGTCCTTTTTGGAGAAGTGTCTATTGAGGTTCTTTGCCCATTTTTTATTTTTATTTTTAAAATATATTTTATTGATTTTTCACAGAGAGGAAGAGAGAGGGATAGAGAGTCAGAAACATCGATGAGAGAGAAACATCGATCAGCTGCCTCCCACACCCCCCCCACTGGGTATGTGCCTGCAACCAAGGTACATGCCCTTGACCGGAATCGAACCTGGGACCCTTCAGTCCGCAGGTCAATGCTCTATCCACTGAGCCAAACCGGTTTTGGCTCTTTGCCCATTTTTTAATGGGATTGTTTGTTTGGTGTTGAGTTTTATAATTTCTTTATAAAGTTTGGATATTAAGTTCTTAGCAGATGAATCATTGGCAAGTATGTTCTCCTATCCAGTGGGTTGTCTTTTCATTTTGTTGATGGTTTCCTTTGCTGTTCAGAAACTCTTTAGTTTGATATAGTCCCATTTGTTTATTTTTCTTTTGTTTATATGCCTGTGGAGATATATCAGAAAAAATATTGCTATGAGAAATGGCCAGAAAAAAAACACACCTCATAGACACAGGCAATAGTATGGTGATTACCAGAGGGAAAGGGGAGGTAGGAAAGGTAGAAGAGGGTAAAGGGGGGGTGGGGAACACACAATATAATATACAGATGATGTACTATAGAACCGTATACTTGACACCTACATAATTTTATTAACAAATGTCACCCCCTAAATAAATCCAATAAAAATATAAAAATAAATAAAATAAATATATTTCTTAAAAATTATGGGTGGGGTAAACCCAAATTAATTAAATAAAACAACCATGTAATGTCAAGGCAGTTGAGTGTGAGACTTTCATACAAACATAGCTGGATGGGAAATATATATATATATATATATATATATGTATATATATGTATATATATATACTAGAGGCCCAGTGCATGAAATTCATGCACAGGGGGGGTGTGTCCCTCAGCCCAGCCTGCACCATCTCCAATCTGGGATCCCTCTCACAATCCAGGACTGCTGGCTCCCAACTACTCGCCTGCCTTCCTGCCTGATTGCCCCTAACTGCTTCTGCCTGCCAGCCTGATCACCCCTTAACCACTCCCCTGCCAGCCTGATCGATGCCTAACTGCTCCCCTGATGGCCCGATTGCCCCTAACTGCCCTCCCCTGCTGGCCTGGCCGCCCTCAACTGCCCTCCCCTGTTGGCCTGGCCCTCCCCCAACTGCCCTCCCCTGCAGGACTGGTCCCCCTCAATTGCCCTCCCCTGCAGGCCTTGTCCCTTCCAACTGCCTTCCCCTGCAGGCCTGGTCCCCACAACTGCCCTCCTCTGCAAGCCTGGTCACCCATAACTGCCCTCCCTTGCTAGCCTGGTTGCCCGTAACTGCCCTCCCCTAATGGCCCAATTGCCCCTAACTTCCATCCCCTGCTGGCCTGGTCACCCCTAACTGCCCTCCCCTGAAGGCCTGGTCACCCCCAACTGTCCTCCCCTGCTTGCCCAGTCATCCCTAACTGCCCTCCCATGCAGGTCTGGTCACCGCTAACTGCCCTCCCCTGCAGGCCTGGTCACCCCCAACTGCCCTCCCCTGCAGACCTGGTTGCCCCTAACTGCCCTCCCCTGCAGGCCTGATTGCCCCCAACTGCCCTCCCTTGCAGGCCTGGTCCCTCTCAACTGCCCTCCCCTGCCAGCCATCTTGTGTGTTGGAGTGATGGTCAATTTGCATATTACCTCTTTATTATATAGGATATATATATATATATATATATATATATATATATATCATACATACATAGGTAACAAGAAATTATAGCATGTTTTTAAGTAGCTCTATGGGAATATAATTCACATATCACATAATTGACCTATTTAAAGTGTAAACTGCAGAAGTTTTTAGTATATGCAATGATCAACATAGTTAATTTTAGAGCATTTTCATCAATTCAAAAAAGAAACCCTGTCTGTACCTTTTAGCTGTGACAGCCCTTTACCTCCACCCCACCTCCCCATCTCTAAGCACTGACTGATCTGCTTTCTGTCTCTATAGATTTTCCTGTTATGGACTTTCATATGAATAGCATCACACTATACGTATGTGGTCTTTTATGTCTGGCTTCTTTCACTTAGCATGAAGTTTTCAAGGTTCATTCATTTTATGGTATGTATCAGTACTTCATTCCTTTTTTTGCCAAATAATATTTCTACCATATGGATAGAACACAGTTTGCTTATCCATTCATCTGTTGATGAGCATTTAGGTTGTTTCTGCCTTCTGGCTATTATAAATAATACTGCTATAAACATTAGTGTACAGGTTTCACTTGATCCAAGTTTGGGGCAGAGGAATACCCACCATTGCTGATAGCCCCTCGCAGCTAGGCCAGATTGACTGAAGTGAGTCAGGAGAGTAATTATTCTATGATGTCTGGAACTATGCACATTTATTCATTGAGCCTGCTCGCTGATCTTGAATACCCAGGCCCTGGAGGTGGCTGCTTCTTATCCCAACGTTCTAGATAGCAGAAAAAAAAAAGGAACACGGTGGACACTGAATGGGAGGAACAGTCAGCTTTGCCTCAAAGTAGCAAGAAATTGCAAGACTGTTTGGAAGATATTATGGGTTGAATCATGTCCCCAAAAGGATATGTTGAAGTCCTAATCCCTGGTACCTGTGAATGTGACCTGATTTGGAAACAGGGTCTTTGCAGATGTAATCATGTTAAGATGAGTCCACACTGGATTAGGGTGGGCCTTAAATCCAACAACTGGTATCCTTGTAAGAAGGACATATGAAAACAGAGGCAGAGATTGGAGTGATGCTTCTATAAACCAAGGAACACTAGAAACTAGGAGAGAGGCCTGTGACAGATGCTTTCTTAAAGCACTCAGAGGGAGCATGGCCCCTGGTGAATGTTTGGTGAATGAATAAGCAAATATAGATCAGACTTTAAGCCAAACATAGTTGAAAGCACAACGTAGAAACTCATAAAAGTCTGATGATTACTAAAATAAGCCAAGAGATCGTTTCTTGAAGTAGACCCTAAAGAGGAGGTTTGTTAAGACAGTGGAAGAATAATACTCCTGCCAAGCCAGCATGGCTCAGTGGTTGAACATCAACCTAGGAGCCAGGAGGTCACAGTTGGATTCCTGGTTAGGGCACAAGCCCAGGTTGCAGACTCAGTACTCAGTAGGGGGCGTGCAGGAGGCAGCTGATCAATGATTCTCTATCATTGATGTTTCTATCTCTCTCTCTCTCTCCCTTCCTCTCTGAAATCAATAAAAAATACATTTTTAAAATATTAAGAATAATACTTCTTTGACCATATTCTGCCCTGACAGGTAGGGCAGATGGCACTGTCAGATAGCTGGGCAGAGTTGGGCAGGAATGGCTTCACCCAGAATCCCTGGCTAAAGGAATCTGATCCTGTGCACTAGGAAGCTGCTCTGCTAAGATTGAAGAGTGTGGCCCTCCACTATGTCTCCTGTTATCCTATGGAATATGCCAGCAAGTGCCAGAACAGCCGGGGCAATACACATAAAGGAACTTAGTTAGGCCAGTTTAAACTGTCCTTGGCAAGGAGCAAATGCACACTGAATGCCCTGTTCTTGAGCCCAAACTTCTGTGACTACAGTAACTTCTCAAAAGCATATCACATCAGGGGAGTTGTATCCATTTCCTTGGGCTGCTGTAACAAGTTACCACCACATCGGAGGCTTCAAACAATATATCTTTATTCTCTTAATTTCTGCAAGTCAGAGATCCAAAATCAGTTTCACTAGGCTAAAGCCAACATGTGGGCTGGGCTACCTTCCCTGAGGAAGCTTTAGGAGAAAATCTGTTTGCTTGTCTTTTCCAGCATCTATAACTGCATTCCTTGTGTTTCTTGGTTTATGGGCCCTACTTCCATCTTCAAAGCCAGCAGCAAAGCATCTTGATTCAGTGGTCACATTGCCTCTGTGGGCAATGATCCTCTGTCTCCCTCTTATGAGAACATTTGTGATTATATTTAGAGCTCAGCTGGATAATCCAAGATAATCTTCCCCCCAAAAAAAGAAAGAAAAGAAAAACAAGATAATCTCCCCATATCAGGATCCTTAACTAAATCACATCTGCAACATCTGTTTTGCCATATAAGGTAACATTCACGGGTTCTCAGAATTAGGATTCAGATATCTTTGTAGGTCAGCCTCCCATAGGAATGGAGGTGGCAAATGTATGCCTGTGGATTTGAAATTTCCATTGACCAACCCAAACCTTCCCCCCTTAAATGGCAATGAGAAAGGCTCCAGATCCCCTAAGAGGTTCTCTTTCTGCTGGTCTGTGTCACAATGACCCCAATTCCCATGCTCTCAGGTGGAGGGGAAGCAGCCACCTGGTGGATCTAGAGTTGACTATAGATCCACATTCCCTGATTCTTGTTTGTAGACCACCTGCTTTTCTTTGTTGATATATCATGGCACTTTCCAGCCTTCATATATGCAATTGGTGTGGCTTAGTGGTTGAGCGTCGACCTATGAATTAGGAGGTCATGGTTCAATTCACGATCACAGCACGTGTCCAGGTTGCAGGCTCGATCCCCTATGGGGGGTGTGCAGGAGGCAGCCAATAAATGATTCTCTCTCATCATTGATCTCTCTCTCTCTGAAATCAATAAAAAATATATTTTTAAAATTTACAATTTGAATTTCAGCTCCCCTCCTGAACCATGAAATGACCTCCTAAACAGATTTCTGATGTATGTAGGGGGTGTTTTTTTTTTTTTTATCTTCTAATCATCACTTTAGACTAGAGGTTTTTGCCTTCAGAACTCTTAGGCCAAAATCTAAAATCAATGTGTGAAAGTGCTGCTCCATAGATGTCCTATATGGTGAGAATGTGTCCACATGTAATGCACGAACAGCTATTTTGTTAATGCCTGGTCCTCAACTTAAATCCATTCAAGTGAATCTCTTTGAAGACATGCCACCTACAGGTCAGGGTAGTTCGACATCAGTTGAATTCTTTTCAAGTACACTCTGTGACAATTTCTTCATTTGTACAATATTTGCCTTTGAGACAGGCCTTGAGCTTATGCGTTTAAAGGGGGGAGTGGGATTGAGAGACTGTCAAGCAAGCTAAATGATTTGGGTTGGTTTGTTCTGTTCTGTGCCCATGAATAGCACTTGATTCATGGACTGCAAATGGAACACTGCACAGGATAGGCTCGTCAATGGGCACAGCAGAATTAGTCTCGGAACACTCTCCAAACCTCTCTTCTTCTCTTACCAGATGGCAAGCCAAACTGAAAATAAGCACAAATCCTCTAGTAAGAGTAATATTGTTTGCACTTCCAAAGAGCCCACAAGAAATGGCACTAAGAGAAGCAGCATCACCTGTAAATTAATGCTTGCAAATTACAAACATTAACTTACTAACATTTAGATCAACAATTATCACCCCTTCAAATGCTGGGCTCCATTGGAGAGAGTCAAGTTATCCCTGTGCTGGGTCAGTAGCTGGTCCCTCCTGCGGTTTACAAGTGAAAACCCTGCTGGTGGTTAAAAACCACTCTGCTTGATTCGAACTTGGCAGAAGAATCTGACGCAAATGAAAGGCCTTCTTAGAGGACCAGGTGCAGGAGTGGCCCCCAGGGAGCCACTAAACAGCCACGGTCTAGGAAACTGCACCAACAACAACTCCACAGAAAGGCAGGAGGCCTGTTTTACATAATTGATGCTGTGTGACCTTGGACAAGTGGTTTTCCCTCTTTGGGCCTTAGTTTCTTCATCTTTATATTAGGGGCTGCTGAACCAGATAATATTGAAGGAAGGAGCCTTCTGCGCTATTGGGCTGAGCTAGGAAAGCCTCCCATGTACCACCTTTCATCATCCATCTCAATGAAAGAACTCTGTAAAGGCATGGATCACACTTAAACGTCAGAATTTCATTTTTAAGAGATGAAAGGGCATTGTGTACTTTAGAAAGGATGTGCTGGGCCCCAATTCAGCAGCTAGACCCTGGCCTTGATCTAGATAGAATCCCAAGACTTTTTTTTTTCAGTATGTTTGCTTTTCCTATTCATCCATTCATCTTGCTTCTAAATACAAAAGCTCCTGGCAGAAGCTCTCTCACAGCCTCACTTTCTCAGCTCAGCATCACAGGGTAAGAATGGAAAGGTAGGCAGAAAAATCTATGTCCATTCAACTTGGCCACAGGCAGGATGTGGCAAAGCCTCAAAGGTGTGTCTCAAATTGAGTTTAGACTAAACAGAGGACCTGCCAAACCCTCTGTTTGCTTTGCTCTAACAGTTTTGGAAACCAGCCTTTCACTATTGTCCTGGCCAAAACCTGGTCGGGGGGGGGGGGGCGGTCAGTGTGTCATAAGGTCTCCAAGATGAAAGGAACATCAAAGAAGGACTAGAGAACCAGGCCTAAGCATCCCTAAGAGACCAGCCAGCTCTTCCATCTTGAGGTTGTTCTACCTCTTAGAAAGTTCCATCATCCCATAACTTGTCCCATTTATCTTTGTTTCCACAAATTGAGGCCACTCACAACAGTTCAAATCCCCCATAAATACCCTACAGGATTCTCCTTCATCACCCTTCCCCCTTTAACCCTTTAAAGTCATCTTTTTCTCTTACCTGAACACTTCCCAAGATTATTCCTTGTATGAAAATCCTGAGTTCCCTTTGACATCCTGATCGCTTGTTCCTAGAACAAGTCCAGCTTGTTAATTAATGCCTCTCAGAGAGGTTACTGGTAGCCAGAACAGAGTATGCATCCTGAAACTGTGGGCTGACCAGGAGACAGGAGGACTGTCACCTCCCTCCTTGTACAGCAGAACAAGGCTTTTTGAGAGGGTATAAGGAAAAAACATGTAAAAATATTTTTTGACATTTTTTTATTGAGGTATTATATGTGTACATATCTTAACATTGCCCCCCCACTCCACACCCATACATGCCCTCACCCCCCAGAGTTTTGCGTCCATTGTTTATGCTTATATGCATGCATACAAGTCCTTCGTTTGATTTCTTATCTCCCCCACCTCTCCCTAACTTTCCCCCTGTAATTTGAAAGTCTGTTTGATGCTTTACTGTCTCTGTATCTATCTTTTTGTTCATCAGTTTATAATGTTCTTTATTATCCATAAATGAGTGAGATCATGTGGTATTTTTCTTTCATTGACTGGCTTATTTCACTTAGCAAAATGTTCTCCAATTCCATCCAGGTTGCTGCAAATGATGAGAGTTCCTTCTTTTTTATGGCAGCATAGTATTCCATTGTGTAGATGTACCACAGTTTTCCGATCCAGTCATCTGCTGACGGGCTCCTAGGCTGTTTCCAAATCTTAGCTATGGTGAATTGTGCTGCTATGAACATAGTGGTGCATATATCCTTTCTGATTGGTGTTTCTAGTTTCTTTGGAAATATTCCCAGGAGTGGGATTACTGGGTCAAATGGGAGTTCCATTTTCAGTTTTTTGAGGAAACTCCATACTGTTCTCCACAGTGGCTGCACCAGTCTGCATTCCCACCAGCAGTGCATGAGGGTTCCTTTTTCTCCGCATCCTCGCCAACACTTGTCGTTTGTTGATTTGTTGATCATAGCCATTCTGACAGGTGTGAGATGGTACCTCATTGTTGTTTTGATTTGCATCTCTCGGATAATAAGTGACTTTGAGCATGTTTTCATGTGTCTCTTGGCCTTCCTTCTGTCTTCTTTTGAAAATATTCTGTTTAGGTCCGTTGCCCATTTTTTTATTGGATCATTTATCTTCCTTTTATTAAGTTGCATAAGCTGCCTGTAGATGGAGATTAAACCTTTATCAGTGGTAGCATTTGCAAATATGTTCTCCCATGCAGTGGGCTTTCTTGTTGTTTTGTTGATGGTTTCTTTTGCTGTAAAAAAGCTTTTTATTTTTATGTAGTCCCATTTGTTAATTTTCTCTTTAGCTTCCATTGCCCTAGGGGCAGTGTCAGTGAAGAAGTTCTTTTGGCATATGTCTGAGATTTTGTTGCCTGTGGATTCCTCTAGTATTTTTATGGTTTCTCTTCTTATGTTTAAGTCCTGTATCCATTTTGAGTTTATTTTTGTGTATGGTATAAGTTGGTGATCTAGTTTCACTTTTTTGCATGTATCTGTCCAATTTTCCCAACACCATTTATTGAAGAAACTGTCTTGACTCCATTATATGTTCATGCCTCCTTTGTCAAATATTAATTGAGCATAGTGGTTTGGTCGATATCTGGGTTCTCTATTCTATTCCATTGGTCTATATGTCTGTTCTTGTGCCAGTACCAGGCTGTTTTGAGAACAGTGGCTTTGTAATACAGCTTCAAATCTGGTATTGAGATCCCTCCTACTTTATTCTTCTTTCTCAGGATTGCTGTGGCTATTTGGGGTCTTTTTTTATTCCAGATGAATTTTTGGAGAGTTCTTTCTAGGTCTGTGAAATATGCTGTTGGTATTTTGATGGGGAGTGCATTGAATCTGTAGATTGCTTTGGGTAGTATGGACATTTTACTGATGTTGATTCTACCAATCCATGAACATGGTATGTTCTTCCATCTGTTTACATCTTCCTCTATCTCTTTTTTCAGTGTCCTGTAGTTTTCCACGTATAGGTCTTTTACCTCCTTAGTTAAGTTTATTCCTAGGTATCTTAATTTTTTTGGTGTGATGGTAAATGGGATTGCTTTTTTAGTCTCTCTTTCTGTAAGTTCACTATTGGTGTATAGAAATGCCATAGATTTCTTGGCGTTAATTTTATATCCCGCTACATTGCCGAATTCATTTATTAAGTCTATTAGTTTTTTGATGGAATCTTTTGGGGTTTTTTATGTACAATATCATGTCATCTGCAAATAAGGACAACTTCACTTCTTCTTTTCCAATTTGGATGTCGCTTATTTCTTCTTCTTGCCTAATTGCGATAGCTAATACTTCCCGTACTATGTCAAACAGGAGTGGTGAGAGTGGGCATCCCTGTCTTGTTCCTGTTCTTAGGGGAAATGGTTTTAGTTTTTGCCCATTGAGTATGATGTTTGCTGTGGGTTTATCATAAATAGCTTTTATTATATTGAGGTATGATCCTTCTATTCCCACCTTGTTGAGAGTTTTTATCAAGAAAGGGTGTTGGATTTTGTCAAATGCTATTTCTGCATCTATTGATATGACTATGTGATTTTTATCTCTCAATTTGTTCATGTGATGTATCACGTTTATTGATTTGCGGATATTGTTCCATCCTTGCATTCCTGGGATAAATCCTACTTGGTCATGATGTATGATCTTTCTGATGTATTGCTGGAGCCGATTTGCTAGGATTTTGTTGAGGATTTTGGCATCTATGTTCATGAGGATATTGGTCTGTAATTCTCTTTCATTGTGTTGTCTTTATCTGGTTTTGGTATTAGGGTGATGCTGGCTTCATAGAAGGAGCCTGGAAGTGTTCCTTTCTCTTGAATTTTTTGGAGTAGTCTGAGGAGGATAGGTTTTAGTTCTTCCTTGAAGGTTTGGTAAAACTCTCCTGTGAAGCCGTCTGGCCCCGGGCTTTTGTTTGCTGGAAGCTTTTTGATGACTGCTTCAATTTCTTCCATAGTTACTGGCCTGTTGAGCTGTTTAGATTCTTCCTGATTGAGTTTTGGAAGGTTGTATTTGTCTAGGAATATGTCCTTTTCCTCCAGGTTGTCCAGTTTGTTGGAATAGAGTTGTTCATAGTATTTTTTAACAATCCTTTGTATTTCGTCGGGGTCTGTTGTTATTTCACCTCTTTCATTTCTGATTTTGTTTATTTGGGTCCTCTCTCTGTGCTTCTTTGTGAGCCTGGCTAGAGGTTCATCAATCTTGTTTATCCTTTCAAAGAACCAGCTCTTGGTTTTGTTGATCTTTTGTATTGTTTCTTTGGTCTCTATGTTGTTTATCTCTGCTCTGATCTTTATTATTTCTTTCCTTCTGCTTACACTGGGTTTTTCTTGTTGCTCTCTCTCTAACTCTTTGAGTTGTTGGGTTAGGCAATTTATTACCATTGTTTCTTGTTTTTTGCAGTAGGCTTGTAGAGCTATGAACTTCCCTCTCAGGACTGCTTTCGCTGTGTCCCATAGATTTTGGATTGTTTTCATTGTCATTTGTTGCCATGATGTTTTTTTATTTCTTCCTTGATGCCTTTGGTAACCCAGTCATGGTTTAATAGCATGCTGTTTAGTCTCCATGTGTTTGATTTCTTTGGGTTGTTTTTATTGTAGTTGATTTCCAGTTTTATGCCACTGTGATCTGAGAAGATACTTGATATGATTTCTATCTTCTTGAATTTGAAGAGACTTTGCCTATGTCCTAACATATGGTCTATCTTTGAAAATGACCCATGTGCACTTGAGAAGAATGTATATTCCATGGCTTTGGGGTGAAATGTTCTGAAGATGTCGATTAATTCCATCTGGTCTGGTGAGTCATTTAGGATTGATGTTTCTTTGCTGATTTTTTGTTTAGAGGATTTGTCCAATGGTGATAGTGGGGTATTGAAGTCTCCTACTATGATTGTATTGCTGTCAATCTCTCCTTTGATATCTTCCAGGAGTTTTTTAATGTATCTTGGTGCTCCTGTATTGGGTGCATATATGTTTACCAGAGTTATTTCTTCTTGTTGGATTTCTCCTTTTAGTATTATGAAGTGGTCTTCATTGTCTCTTGTTATGTCCTTCACTTTGAGATCTAATTTGTCAGATATAAGTATTGCTACCCCAGCTTTATTTTCATTTCCATTCGCCTGGAAAACCTTTTTCCATCCCTTTACTCTCAGTCTGTATGCGTCCTTTTTTTTGAGGTGGGTTTCCTGTAGACAGCAGATATATGGGTTTTGTTTTCTTACCCAATCTGTTACCCTGTGTCTTTTGATTGGGGCATTCAATCCATTTACATTTGAAGTTATATTTATAGGTACTTAGTTGTGGCCAGTTTGATTCTATACCCCTGTGTTTCTTCTTTGCTTCCTATTTCTTTCTTTTCTGTCTTTTTTTTTTTTTTTTTTTTTTTTTACAGCAGACCCTTTAGCATTTCTTTCAATGCTGGTTTTGTGGTGATAAACTCCCTTAGTCCTTTTTTTTCTGTGAAGCTCCTGATTTCACCTTCAATTTTGATTGATAGCCTTGCTGGGTACAGTATTCTTGGATTGAGACCCTTCCTTTGCATGACTTTGTATATTTCATTCCATTCCCTTCTGGCCTGATGAGTTTCTGTTGAGAAATCACTTGCTAGTCTGATGGGGGTTCCTTTGTATGTAACTGTCTGTCTCTCTCTGGCCGCTTTTAAGATTCTTACTTTGTCGTTGGTGTTTGCCAACTTAATTATAATGTGCCTTGGCGTCAGTCTTTTGGGGTTCATTTTGCTTGGAACTCTGTGAGCTTCTTGGATTTGTGTGGGTTTTTTCTTCCCTATATCAGTGAAGTTTTCTGTTATTATTTCTTCAAACAGGTTTTCTATTCCTTGCTCAGTTTCCTTTCCTCCTGGTACCCCTATTATCCTGATGTTGTTTTGTTTTGTGTTGTCCCGAAGTTCCCTTAGGCTCTCCTCATGCTTTCTAATTTTTGTTTCTAGAAGCTGTTGTAATTGGGTATTTTTTTCCATCTTGTCTTCTAGCTCACTTATGCGGTCCTCTGCTTCGTCTAGTCTACTCTTGATGCTTTCTATTGAGTTCTTTACAGTAGTGATGTCATTTTTCATTTCTTCTTGGTTCTTGTTCATTTCCTCTTGACTCTTACTCATATTGTCGAATTTGTCTTCCATCCTTTTCAGCCACCTTATGACCATTTCTCTGAATTCTTTCTCTGATAGATTGTTTGCCTCTAATTCGTTTACTTCCTTTTCTGGTGATGCCTGCTTTTCTTTCCTATGAGGGCTATTTCTTTGTCTCCCCATGGTCTCTCTTCTCCGGATGTCTGGTTATATAGTTCTCTCTCTCCTGCGTTGATTTAAAGGTATAAAATACAACACAACCAGGCACAACACATGAGGCACTGAACAGAACTGTATTCATGATATTAATAACCTCCAATAAAGGTAACCACCAGAGAAAGACAAATTAGGGAATAGGAGTGGAAGACGGAGAGTAAAAAGAAAGAACAACAACAGAAAAAAAGAGTGTGAATCTGAACTTGGGAAAAGAGCAGGAAAAAAAAGTAAGAGAGACAAGAACGATACTAAGAGAGAAAAGGGGAACAAACTATATATATGGGGAGTAAACTCCACTAGAACAACCACTAATCCCAGCAAATTCCAGCAACACGGGCCTGGAGATTAATACAAACTGCAACACCAACTAATATCAAGTGAGGCAAGGGAAAACAAAAGTAAAAAACAAACAAAAACAAAGCAAACCAAAGAACCAACCGAACAAACAAAAAGAATAATCAAAACAATCTCATATAAAAGCATAAAAATTCAATCTAATCAACATTCAAGCAAACAACAACAAAAGGCCACAGAGAAAAATAATTTTTTAAGGTAGCATAGAGAGAGGTATGTATGGATTTGGAGCAGGGGGTTGGGAATTAGATATATAAGTAGGGTGAAATTTTAGCAGAGGGTAAACTGAAAAAGTAGGGAAAATCTAAAGCCAGAAAGGATTAAGATAAACAGGAGACCAAAAGGGGAAAGGTTAGGAGGAGAGTGATGGCATAATGTTAGCGTTGAGATAGGGTAAAATGATTGTAAGGGAAAGATGCAAATAGAATGTAGGACACTAATCCCAAAATAAAAGAAAGAGAAAATAAATCAAATGACATTTTTAAAAAAAGTAAAATAATAGTAATAATAATGCTGATTGAAAATAAAAATGTAATAATTAAAAAGGTGAAAATCGAGTGAGGAAAAGGAAGAAAATTTAGTTTCTTAAGTAAAAGATGCAAAAAATGAAAATAAAATAAAAAAATTAGAATAAAAAAATTAAAAAAAATTGAAAAAAGAATTTAAAATTAAAAAATAGGAAGACTAAAATGTGCAGTAGCGGCTGTCATTCACTTCCTCTATTATTCTGTTTGGTATGCCTGTTTCCAAGTCTGGGCAGTATTTCAGTTCAGCTTCGTTCCACTGCTTCTCAGTGTTGTAAGCCAGTCCTGCTTTTTTCAAAATAAGTAAAAATATTTCTGTTGTGATTCAGGAAGTATACATAACCCAGATGATTTCCCTATTGTGCCTCCTTCCCTTCTCACCTACTATTTTGTGTACTTTCCATGTGTGTTAATGTATTTTTTAAAATATATATTTTTATTGATTTTAGAGAGGAAGGAAGAGGGAGAGAGAGATAGAACATCCATGATGAGAGAGAATCATGGATTGGCTGCCTCCTGCAAGTCCCCCACTGGGGATTGAGCCCACAACCTGGGCATGTGCCCTTGACTGGAATCTAACCTGGGACCTTTCAGTTCACAAGCCAATGCTCTATCCACTGAACCAAACCGGCTAGGGCATGTGTTAATGTATTTTTGCAAGCCACCCAGTCTATGGCACTGTTATAGCAGGTCGAACAAAGACAACGTTCCCAGCTGCAATCTTTGAGGGTTTAAATTCATCCATATCCCCACCAACACTTTATCTGCCTTTTTTTATTATAGCCTCCCTAGTGGGAATGAAGTGGGATCTCATTGTGGCTATTGCTTTCTTTAGAGAGTATTTATTGGCTTCATACTGGGAAAAAGCTCCCAGATGGGAGGAGTGCTGAGGAGACAGTGCTTGCAGAGGAGGTGAATCTTTCAGGATTGGTTGTGAGTGTTCAGACATTCCAGGAAAGGGGATGGCCTGGACTGAACCCAGAGACATCCATATTCCCACTTCATTTTATAAGTAAACAAAGTGTGCCAGTCCAAGCCGGTTTGGCTCAGTGGATAGAGTGTTGGCCTGTGGCCTAAAAGGTCCCGGGTTTGATTCTAGTCAAGGGCATGTACCTCACTTGCAGGCTCCTCCCCAGCCTAGGTCCTGGTCGGGGCTCGTGCAGGAGGCAACCAATCAATGTGTTTCTCTCACATCAATGTTTCTTTCATTCTAAAAATCAATGGAAAAATACCCTTGGGTGAGGATTAAAAAACAAACAAAACAAAACAAAACAAAACAAAATGTGCCATAGTGCAGTATCAGAGTCATAGGAGTTATGACAGGGTCTGAGCCTCAGGGTCAGATGGTGGGGGTGCCTGGAATCCCACATTCAGGAGCTAGGAGACAAGTTGCCATTTGTAAGCTCAGAAGTCAAAGGAGGAAATCTGTTTCAGGAGAGCCACCCAAATGCCTATAGAGCATGGGTTCGTGGGTGCAGTGCTGGAGGCAATGGGACCAGGGAGCAGCTGGTCCAATTATCCTGATGTGAGATGGGGACAACTGGAACCAGGGAAAAGACAGTGGTGACAGCATGAAGAAAGTCTCAGAAGACACAGTGAGGAGATCCCTTAGTGAGGTACTTTAATTCAGTTCTTTTTTAAAAAAACATTTTTATTGATTTCAGAGAGGAAGGGAATTGATTTCCTCTGGAAGGGAGAGGGAGAAAGAGATAGAAACATCAGTGATGAGAGAGAATCATGGATTGGCTGCCTCCTGCACGCCCCTCACTGGGGATCGAGCCCACAGCCCAGGCATGTGCCCTGACCAGGAATCTAACTGTGACCTCCTGGTTCAGAGGTCGCTGCACAACCACAGAGCCAGGTCGGCCAGGCTCACTCAGTTCTTTCACAATTTTTCACCACAGAAAGATAGTCTCAGAAAAATTCAAAGGTCAGAGTTTCCAAAGGAAAATTCCCACAGATGACAAAGGGAAGGTTACTGACCTCCCTATGCTCTATGCCCAATGCCGTCTCCCCTCTCCCTGAGAGTCTGACGGAAAGAACGAAGGTGCAGAGGAAGGAGGGACTCAATATTTAGATGTTCCCCTCCTTTTCACCCAACCAACTTGACCAAAATTCATTTCATATCCATTACATGCACTGTGGAGAGAAACACAAAGTAAGAGGTGTCCCTGGCTTCCAGAAACTTTCCATCTAGATAAAATCAACATCAGCGTATATGTGAAAAATAGTAAAAGATGGGAAATGCCCACCCAAGATAGTAACAGAGGATAGCTCATTAAATAGACAAATAATATCTGACTTTCAAAGGTTTAGAGAAAGAGGTACAAGTTGACCTTGGGCTTAGGGTTATTAGCATTTGGATACCAGGATATCCATTGTGCTAATGGGTAGCAGAAAGGAAAAGATATGTTCACACAAACACTTTTACATGCATGTTTATAGCAGCATTAATCATAATAGCCCCAAACTGGAAACAACCCAAATGTCCATCTATCAATGAATGGATAAAATGTGGTCTATCCATACAATGGAATATTATTTAGCCATAAAAAGCAACCAGGATCATGCTACAACATGGATAAGCCCTGAAAACATTATGCTAAGTGGAAGAAGCCAGACACAAAATGGCACATAGTATATGATTTATTTGTATGGTATGTCTAGAATAGGCAAATCCATAGAGACATAAAGCAGATTTGTGGTTGCCAGGGGCTGGGGAGGAGAAATAGGGAGTGCCTACTAATGGGTATGGGGTGATGGAAATAATCTGGAAGTAAATAGAGGTGATGGTTATGTAATGCTGAATGTATTGAATACCACTAAATTGTACACTTTATTTATTTATTTATTTATTTATTTATTTATTTATTTATTTATTTTAAACTAGGGGCCCAGTGCACGAATTCATGCACCTTGAAAGGAACTGTGGCCTGCGAGGCTGCAGTAGGCACAAGGGCTGGTCTCAGCCCATCCTTTGTGCCCTCTGAGTCCCTAGTCCCCTGTCTGTTGGCAGCCCCGCTCCTGCCTGCTGCTGCTGCTCCCACCCGCTGATGGTGTGGAGCGATTGGGGCCAGCGCCAATAGTGGGTGTGAGAGGTGGCTGCCAGCTCCAATTGCCCCTCAGGAGCAGGGGGAGGTGGAGAAGCAGCAGGTGCGAGTGCCGGGGCGGACAGTGGAGTACAGGAGCAAAGAATTTTCAGTAACCATCAGAGGCTTGCCCTGATGACAGCAACTGGCACCCCGCCTTGGTCTGGCGCCCCCGCTCACCTACTCCACCATCCTGCCTGCCGTGGCTGATGCCCGCCATGTTCTGTCCTCTGCTGCCTGCTGCCAAAGCTGGCCATGTTCTACACGCACCCCCTGGTGGTCAGTGCACATCATAGCGACCAGTTGTTCCACCGTTTGGTCTATTTGCATATTAGCCTTTTATTGTATAGGATTATACACTTTAAAAGGGTGGATTTTGCCCTAGCCGGTTTGCCTCGGTGGATAGGGCATCAGCCTATGGACTGAAGGGTTGTGGGTTCAATTCTAGTCAAGGGCATGTATCTTGCCAACCAATCGATATGTCTCTCTCACATTGATGTTTCTCTCTCTGTGTCTCTCCCCTCCCTTCTACTCTCTCTGAAAAAAAAAAGGGGGGTGAGTTTTATGTTATGTGAATTTTACCTCAATTTATAACAATTTTTTTTAAAAAAAGCTTCTATCATGTCACCAGGGCTGAGAACTAGGGGATCAGTGAGAGGAGACAACAATTTTCAAAGTAGCAGGCCCAGTTCTAAGGGAGAGTCAAGCACAGAGATCATAGGAGTAGAAAGAATGGGCCCCTCACCCTTCTGTGGCTGTGGGGGGCGGGATAGGGAGGGCAGTGTGCTCTAGTAAGGCCTGGGGGATAAAACAAAGCCAGCCAGGTGGAAAAGAGAAGGAAGGTCATTTAGTCAGGCATTTGGATTTGCTCTAAGTGAGATGAAGAGTCTTTAACATGAGATTTATGGATTTTAAGCAAGGGAACAACATGATCTGATTTATTTTTAAGAGTCTCCCTCTGGCTGCTGGGTGGAGAATGGGCTGGAGGCAGCGACACAGTTATTCAGGGCAGAGATGGGTGCCTACATCCAAGGCTGTTTAAAAATATGTTTTTATTGATGAGAGAGAGAGAGAGAGAGAGAGAGAGAGAGAGAGAGAGAGAGAGAGAAACATTCATCAGCTGCCTCCCATATGTATCCCCAGACTGGGGGTGGATCGAGCCTGCAATCTGGGCATGTGCCCTGACCGGCCTCAGTCTTTCAGTGCACATGACAACACTCAACCAACTGAGCCAAACCAGCCAGAGCCATCCAAGGCTGTTTAGAAGGCAGAGTTTTTTGGACTTGATAATGGAGTGGATTAGACCAGGAGAGGAGTCAAGGCTGTCTCCTAGGTTTGTGGCACCAGCAACTGGGAAATCCGTGGTGCCATTTACTTGTGGGGACCATGTGGGGGAGTGGCAGGGTGAAAAGGATGGATAGTTCTGTTTTGGACATTGCAATGCCTCTGAAAAATCCATTAGACAATGCAGAACATCCATTTGAATGTAGATATCTAGTTTCACAGAAGAAGCATGGCTGGAGAGGTAAAGGTGGGTATGATCTGCATGTGGGTATGAATGAGATGGCTCAGGGAGAGAGTTAGAAGAAAGAACCTGGCAGAAGGTACAGTGTGAGCAAAAACACAGTGAAAGCAAGAAGCACAGAGGTTTGGGGCCCAGCAAGTGCTCCAGTGAGGATGGATGCTGGGGCCAGGAGTGGTGGGAGGAAGATGGTTGAAGATGTCATCTGAGGCCAAGTCCTGCAAGGTCTTGGATGCTGAGCTCAGGAGTTTACACCAGGTCCCAGGAACAATGGGAAGAAGTTTGAGCAGGGCAAGGCTGTGATCTGACTGAACACTTTCAGATCCCTCTAGTGTGAAGAGTAGACAGAGAAAGGGAAGTAAGGATCCCAGTTAAGATGCTCCATTTTCTTGCAGTAGTCTCA
The DNA here is from genome assembly GCF_027574615.1 of Eptesicus fuscus. Classification (NCBI taxonomy): domain Eukaryota; kingdom Metazoa; phylum Chordata; class Mammalia; order Chiroptera; family Vespertilionidae; genus Eptesicus; species Eptesicus fuscus. The sequence continues at coordinate 92,697,951 of NC_072473.1, forward strand.
GGTGGTCACTTGTGTTGGGGTGTCCTTAGTGGGGATGGAAAGAGGGAAGTGCTTTGAGAAGTCTTGAAGGAGTTGAATTGCTAGGTATTTAATACATGGTAATTAAGTTTTGTTCAAATTTACAAAATCAGTTAGTGGCAGATCCATACTGCTCTGATTTTTCTCTCCCTCAGGTTACCCATGCCTGGGGATAAAAGTCTGCAGTCAAACAGAGGTTTGACATTTGCATAGGAGTTAATGGAATAGATTGGTCTTGTTGGATGGACTGGTATTTGGCTACTATAATATCCAAATTCACGTCCACCAGTACCCTGTGTGTGTGTGTGTGTGTGTGTGTGTGTGTGTGTGTGCATGCGTGCATGTGTCTGTCTGTGTGTAGAAGGGTGTTTGATGTATTTGGTGCCCCAAAGAAGTGGCAATGCCCATTGAAAAACAGCAGGAGGTAATCTGAACACAATATTGTTACTATTAATCGGATGCTGCTTTCCACATTTGTGTCCTGTAAATATTGGTTTCTGTGGGTTGTGTTTCCCAAGTGCTTCAGGTAGACTTCACTACGTAAGTTAAATAAGTTCCTACATCTTCACATTTGGTAGGCAAATGTTAAGTCCTGTTCCTGCAGAGGTCAGGATTCAGAGTGGAAAATGCTGCCTCGGAAGTATTACAGAGACATAAATTATTTCTTGCCAAGTGCTTATGCAAATTTCATATTAATTCGACTGAGCACTAGAAAGAAATGTACAGAACAGTCTCTTGCATTAGGAAAACATGCAGGTATGAGGTTTTGCCCTGCTTAACTTGGCACACAGGCTTCCAGAAGATGGGAGGGTGTTCTGCATTTAGATTTCCAGCGAAGAGGACTCCTCATGATAATGAGCCTTGAAACCAAGTCCTGACCCATTGGCATTTTGTATACATCTTCTTTTCCTCAGTATTCTTGTCACCATGACCACCATTGCCATTATCATCACTGTTGTATGGTCCTTGATGTATTAAGAAAAAACTCATGGGGGGCGGGAGCAGCCGGGGAGAGGTCAATGGGGGAAAAAAGGAGACATATGTAATACTTTCAACAATATAGAATTTAAATTAAAAAATAAAATAAAATGAAGAGAAAAGAACTGAAACCCCCAAAGGGGAATTCTAACAGAAATAAAAAGGATGAGATGATTAGTATCTAATGGGAATCTGTGACACTGGATTACAAAATGCTCTGATCAAAGGATCCCTTTGGAGGGGGGGGGTCGGGCGTTGAGCAATTTTATGACATGAAGTTGCAACAGGTGTGATTGGGGAGGAAGGATTCTGAAGAGGTGACTTCCAGAGAGATCGAAGTCACCTCTTTCTGTGAAGCTTCAGCTCCTGACCAGCCACACTGGGTTGTCTCCAGGCATCCAGCAGAGCCTGAGAGTCTACATCCTAGCTCCCTGCTCTGCCTAAGCCTGGCTAAGCACTCCTGGAACTCTTGTCCCAGCCTCCTCACTCTTCTCCCTGCCTCTATGCCCCATCAAGATCCCCTCTCTACTTTTCCCAGCTTTTTATTCTTCAATGGCTCTGTCACCTAGAGCAGCATTTTCTAAGGGAGATGCTGGATTTTGTACAAGAGACCCCTGAGTCTCAGTAAAGAAATGGTCCATGAGCCTGGCTGGCGTGGCTCAGTGCTTGAGTGTCGATCTATGAACAAGGAGGTAGGTCATGGTTCGATTCCCAGTCAGGGCATATGCCTGGGTTGTGGGCTCGATCCCCAGTGAGGGATGTGCAGGAGGCAGCCGATCAATGATTCTCTCTCATCATCGATGTTTCTATCTCTCTCTCCCCTTCCCTTCCTCTCTGAAATCAATAAAAATATATATATATTTTTTAAAAGAAATGGATCCATGAAATATCAATCTGATCTTGTCACTCTGCAGTCTCACCCCGGCCCCACTGAAAACTCTTCGAGGTTCCCAGTTGCCTTTGGATAGAGTCAAACTTCACTTGCTTAGTGAGTCCTACATGACCCGGATACAGCATACAGCTGTCTCATATTCCTTATGTTTTGAGCTTTCCCATTTCTGGGCCTTTGCTTCATGGGTTTTCCACGCCCCGCCCCCGCCACACACACCTATCTATCTGCATGGTGAATTATTACTTTTCCTTAAATCAGCTCAACCCTTGTCATCCAAATGGGATGGGCCCCACAGTGCCCTGTGCTCCCCTCTCTAATTGCCTGTATCACATGGATTATAATTGCTTGTCATCTGTCTTCTCCCCACAGGGCACCTGGGACTAGCTTTCCTCCCTGTCCTGAAAACTGGTCCAGACCTACATACCTATCCCCTTCTTTCATGGACACTGCTTCCTCTACCACATATGTACTCTGAATCTAAGTAAACTTTTCTCTTCAGCCCCACAGATCCCAGCCTCTCCCCCCTAGATGATGCCAGTAGCCACTCCTATAGCCACTCTGCTGTTTAATGGTTAAAACCCTATAGTGGCTTCCCTTTGTTCTCAGAATCAAATCTTTGCTCATTAGCATGGCATTCAAAGCTCTGCCTGACCTTGCCTTATCATAAAATCCAAGAACTCTGTGGAGAGGCGTAGAAGACTGAGAGATAATTTGCTTACAATTAAAAACTATGAAAGGGAATATTGTTTTAGAATCCATTTTCAGGGCTTTTGTTTACATATGGGGTGTGGTGTGTTAAAAAAAAGTCCTGTTTCAGGGTCCTGGGTGGGCTGAATATGCTGGTATAGAGAGTGATTCCCAGACTTGTGAATTTTACTAACAAGTAGATCTTTCTTTCTTTCTTTCTTTCTTTCTTTCTTTCTTTCTTTCTTTCTTTCTTTCTTTCTTTCCTTTTTCTTTTTTAAATTTGGGGATGGGTAGGGTTGCCAACTTCCTATTTTGCAAAGTAAGCACATTAAACAAAACACTGCCATCTTTTCATGAAATAAAGGACTTTTGTATACTAAAAAGCCTATGATTTCAGAATAAAGGTCAGTACTCTAGCTTTATAGGGAAAAACTTGCAACAACAACCTCATTTTTCTTCTTTCGCCTGGGACTGGTAAAGACCTGATGTGTGATGTCAGGCATTTGGGGAACTGTTGTAGCCCTTGGTGCTCCTCCTCCCCTCTGCTAGCTAGCCTCTGTAATTCCCATTGAAATGCACGAAGTCTTTGTCTCTTAATTGGCCTGCACAGTGGGGAGTTCAGGGGGTAGGGGAGGTGTTGCTCCCTTTCCCACCCCTATGGTGCAGGGCCCCACAAACTAGTTTGGTTAAGAGGGATTAACTAAAGGCTGTGCCAGAAAAGAGGAAGCAGAGGGAAGGGCTGTTGAAACCATGAGCACAAGCTGAGCTGCCTTGGGTCCCATCAGCCTTTGTCGCTGCCCTCCTCCATTCTGCCCCCCCCCCCCCAAGGATCAATGCGAGTGGAGGTTAGCAGGAAATGGCACTCCTGACATGGACAGTGGTGCTCTCTAGTGGCTCCTTCCACTCCACAGTGGTGGTGGCAGAGGCAGCGGTGGCAAGGCCTTTCCAGTGGCCTGGTGGGCAGATGCTACTAGTGATTTTGTTTTTATTTTATTTTTAAATCTTTATTATTGAAAGTATTACATATGTCCCCTCCTTTTTCCCCATCAACCCCCTCCACTCACCCCCATACCCCGTCCCAGGCCCTCACCACTGTTGGGAGTGATTTTGGCCATGGGTGAAGGAGGTCCCCTTGAGGGACGTTGCAAGGAAGGGTCTGTGGCACTTGTGATCTTGACTGGAACTCTGCACTAGTGATAGTGAGATATAGCTGTTTTGGAATTTAGAGCACTCTTCCCAAGACTATGGTGTGTAATAAGGGTGGGGGCAGAGGTTGGAAAATGGTGGAATATCAGGCTAGCCCTCAGAAGTCCTCCCAGCTTCATCTTTGCCTCTCTTGTACTCTCAGACTCAACTCCCTTAATGGCCATTTGTCTATTGCATACTTCTCTGTCAGAGCTGAGGAAAATAGGGCCTTTTAGGAGAGGAGCTTGTCAGACCAAATGGTTTTCCAATTGGTGACAATTTTCAGGATGTGAGAAGTTCAGGAAGGTGTAAGGAGTTACAAGAGGGTGGGGACAAGGCCGGCTGGGCCAGGAGTTGGCCTCAGTTCCCATGTTCAGGGGCAGTGGGGAGTGTGTGTGTGTGTGTGTGTGTGTGTGTGTGTGTGTGTCCAGAGGCAGGCACAGAATCAGAGTTTCTAAGTGTAGAATTTCCTGTTTGTAAATCAACTCCATGTTCTATTTCAATTCAGCAGGATAACCACTATCTGACTGACAGGATTACCAAGTTCTAGGCTGGTCCTCAGCCTGGCAGACTCAGGACCTAGATGTCAACAGCCTTTTCAGACTCACACTAACCTAATTTACATGAGACTTAGAGACTAGCCTGGGCCAAGATGAGTCATTTTACTAAGTACATAGGGAGAGTTATCTGGTAGGATAACTGAACTCAGACATTTTCAATGTTTGAAAATTGATTAATTACAATAATTTGTAATCAATTTGTAATTGATTAATTACATTTTTTTGAGTGGGTGTCTTTTGGCACATGGTAAACATTACCCTTTCCTTTTTTAAAAAAATATTTTTATTGACTTCAGAGAGGAGAGGAGAGGGAGAGAGATAGAAACATCAATGATAAGAGAGAATTATTGATTGGCTACCTCCTTCACACCTCACACTGGGGATTGAGCCTGCAGTCCAGGCATATGCCCCAAACCCGAATCGTGACCTCTGGTTCATAGGTCGACACTCAACCACTGACCTACGCCAGCTGGGCAACATTACCCTTTTCTGTTGGTTCTTATTTCTGTGTCATCCTGTGCTCTGGTGGAGCACACTGTTTAGGTCTAGCACCATCACCTGTTAATATTCATCCTTGTCACCCCTGGCTGGTGTGGCTAAATGGTTGGGCATTCTCCTTGTGCACCAGAAGGTTGCCGGTTTGATTCCCAGCCAGGGCACATGTCCAGGTTGTAAGCTTGATACACTGCAGAGGGTGTGCAGGAGACAACCAATTGATCACATCCATGTTTCTCTTTTCCTCTCCTCTCCTCTCTAAAGCATTCAATAAAAAAATATTTTAAAAATATTCATCCTTGTCAGAGTTCAAGCTGCTAGAACAGAGGCCAGCAAACTTCTCTGTAAAAGGCTAGGTAGTAACTATTTTAGGCTTTGTGGGCTCCATGATCCCCATCACAATAACTGAACTCTGCTGTGCCAGCACAGAGACAGCAATCAACAATACAGAAATTAATGGGTGTGGCTATGTGCCCACAAACTTCATGGGCCCTGATATTTGAATTTCATATAACTAACTCTCCCATACCACAAAATAATCTTTTGATTTTTTTAAAGCATTTAAAAATACAAAAACACTCTTAGACTGCAGGCCATGCAGAGACAGGTGGGCTGGATTTGGCCAGTGGGCTAATTACCCCTGAGCTAGAAGACAGTTTTACTGTGTATTACACCATAACCAGTGTTCTGCTGGTGGGATTTAGGTGTCTGCATTACACATGTACCAGTTAGAGCTCCTGGTGGGTGTGACTGTCCAGGGCATGTTGACTGAGATGGCCTCAACTCAGAGGCTGCATTTTCCTCACCTCCTCAGTGTAGGCCACCGACTTTCCACTATGTCAATTAATCCTTAACACAACCTTATTGAGTCCAGCCAAGATTTCATCTCTGCCTGACTCTAAAGCACATGTTCTTAGCCATTCACCCACTGGGCTTCCTACTGATCCCCTTGTGTCTATGGACACTAAGGAACTGGAGTTGATTTACTCCTCAACCTCAAGGAACCTCCATTTTGCTTCTTTCCCCTCATTAATCATTGAGGTGTTACATGAAGTTGTGAGGAATTAAAAAATAAGGGCAAAATACCTAGAATATACCACGCATGTAGTTTGTGTTCAATAACTAGCTATTTCTGCTGGTAGTGACACAGAATAAGTAAACACTGCCCTGAAAATCGAAACAGCCACTTACTCCTTACGTTTTATTTTTCAAGCCCCAGGATTCAGGGCAATGGATGGAAGTCACAGGCTCCATTTCAAGGAGACCCTTACCCCCCACTATGGCTCAGAGAGTGATTGATGGAAGACACTGGTGTGTGTGTGTGTGTGTGTGTGTGTGTGTGTGTGTGTGTGTGTAGGGTGTCTTTGGAGGGGTGGGCCCGGCGGTGTGGGGCACAGGAAGTCTGCGAAGGGACACTGGGTGGACGTGGTAGTAGCTGCCCTTTAAGGACGATGTGGCCAAACGCAGCCCATGTCGAATAATGGTAGGGACAGGCTCGACGCCCCTACTCTGCCACTCAGGACAGCAGCGGTGCTTTCTCTTTGTCCTCGAAAGCTGGCTGCAGCTGGAGCCCTTCTTGAGGGCGTTGGCGGGCGTCAAAGGCTGGAATGGGTATTTGGCTCTTCAGGGCAGTGCCAGAGTCTGATTTTGCCCGGTCCAGGACAAGGACTTCGTTTGCGGGGGTTCATGGGAAAGGACTGCAGCGCGTTTGTCTATTAGTGAGCACGTTTACAAAGCGACTCTGCAGATATGAACTTGCGCTTTCGGCGCATTCATCAAAGTCTCCGGAGAGCTAACCCTTTGCCTACCCCCTAGTCCCAGGGGCCCGCGGCGCTCCAGTTTAGTCCACCCCCACCCCTTCCCTCTGGCCTGCCAGGGCGCCCTGACCTCGGGCTAGTTTCCTCCAGACGTATCGCTGTTTGCCAACCGCCGCCAGACACGAAAACAGCCCTTTTTGTTAATCTCTGGACGGGGTTCCACTACAGTTTCCTGCAGGCATCAGCGTGTGGGCGGGCAGCCAGCGCCTCAGAAAAACTAAGGTCGGCCACAACGACTGAGGCAAAAGCGCGGGTGCCATCCTGGAGCAGCAGCCGGAGGGGCCTCTAGGGAAGAGCCTTTTACCCTGAGGACACCAAGGTCAGAAGGGGTAGAGCTCTGTCCAAGGGTCACCAGTCTGGCAGACCGCACTGGGCAAGTGCGCCGCCCTAGGTCCCGCTAGGGCCCGGAGTCTGGCGGCGCACTGCGTGTAATTCACCTCACACTCGACTCCCGCGCCTCTGGCTCCTTCACTACTGTTGACTCACTGCTCAGGGCCCGCAGGGTCCACCTTGGAGACTTCCATCTCCAGGACCCGGGTGGGAAGGGCCTGCGGGCAGCTCGCTGATGCTGGCCCCTCACCCAACCCAGACAACCTCACCCGCGGGGTGTCCTCTGGATCCGCCCCTGGCGCACCAGCCCCGCCCCCGAAACTGCAGGCTCCCCCAGCCGCTCGCGCCTCTGTCGCAAACCCTACCCCGCACCCTGTCACCCAAGCAGGGCGCGCACCTGGCGTCAGCGCTCGTGCGCGCCCCTGTCGGCACTCCCGGAGCGCGCTGCACGCTCCGGCTCTGGGCGGGTCCTGCGGTGGTGGCAAGGCTCCTCCTCCTGCTGCTCCGCCCCTTTCCCCACTCCATCTGGACCTACTCCTCGGGTGCTCTCGCGCAAACTGTTCTCCTCTGGGTCCCCTCTGTCCGCTCCCAGCAATGGTGGCCTGGCGCTCGGCGTTCCTCATCTGCCTCGCTTTCTCCTTGGACACTCTGGTCCAGAGAGGTAAGGCGAGCGGGGTGCACGCGGGGACCACCGCCCTGGGGCCCGTGGGGCGGGGGCTCGACGCCCTTGAGGCCCAGTGGTGCGCATGAGCGGACCGGTGCCCGCCCCAAGGGCCTGCGCCCGACACAGTTGGCGGGCGGTGGGGCGGGGGTGCGAGCCCCATGCCCACTGGGGGCTGACCCTGCTGCGATCCACGTGGCCGGAAAGGAGGCAGAGGGACCCCTTCTGGTGCTGGGCTGGAAACAGCAGGATAGTACCCCTTAAAATCCTGAACAAGGTGTCACCACCGGTGACAACAGCTGTCCCCAGGAGATTGCCTTTGGGAAACCTTGAAGAGAGCACTCATTCCCTCCAGCGGGGCTTCCCGAAATGTGTTTCTAGGCCGCCTGCGACAGAAACACCTGGCGAGCTTCTTGGGCGCATTCCTACCCCACTTTTCAGGATCTCTGCAGAGACTGGGACATGTAGGTCTAACCAGCTCCCCAAGTGCCTCTGGTGACCTCCCCAGTTTTTGAACCATTAATGACATTTTGCCAAAGATGGGGAGAGAGAAATTCTGCCTAATCAAGGCAGTAAGTTTCTTAGATCCTGGCTATTCAAAGTGTGGTCCAGGGCCCGCGCTCCATCACCTGGGACTTGTTAGGAATGCAGCATCTGAAGACCCCTGCCTCTGATCTATGAGTCAGATTCTTTATTTTATCTGGATCCCCGCATAATTTGCACTCAAGTTTGAGAAGCATTTTAGAATAAGTTGTCTGTGGTTAAAAATAGGGTCTCACACTTGTACTGGCAGAATCTTCTCACAATTATTTATATCCCATCCCCACATCAAAAAAGGGGTTTTAAAAAAACACTGCAGTTGAGTACAGAATTGTGCTCTGAGCTTCCTGACAACCAAGGCAAATTCAACTAATGAAAAACAAATGAGCTGAGCAAAAATAAGTTTGTCCTAGTACTGACTTCTTGTGGGATTTATGTTACATATAAGGAGCACTGGAAAGCAGTAGACAGCGCTAGACAAAATAATTTTGCAAAAGATGCAGAAATGTTTCTCATCTGGGCAATTCTCCTGGAGTTGGTACAACGTGGGACAAAGGTGCTAGGTTCTGTTCTAGACACTGGTAGTGCAGTGAACAGAACTGGACTGTCCTCATGGAGCTGATATTCTGGTGGGGGGTGAAAACAAATACAAACATGACAGTCTATATCAGGGGTCCTCAAACTTTTTAAACAGGGGGCCAGTTCACTGTCCCTCAGACCATTGGAGGGCCGGACTATAGTTTAAAAAAAAACACACTATGAACAAATTCCTATGCACACTGCACATATCTTATTTTGAATTAAAAAAAAAATGGCAAAAACACCCGCATGTGGCCCTTGGGCCATAGTTTGAGGACGCCTGGTCTATATGGCATATTGTTAGTGCCTTGAAGAAAAACGAAGTTACAGGATTGTGGAGTTTTCTATTTCTTTTTGAGGTTAAAATTTTAATTTTGTGTATAATGCATTTGTGGAAAAAGTATAATCATTTAATTGACTTACATCTAATGATGTGGAAAATTTGAGTGTGGAAGCACAAAAAAGTTAGGAAAATGATACTCTTTAAAGGCTCTCTTCTGAAAGTTTTCAACAGGGTACGTACATTGAGAAGGTGAGGAATGTAAATGATCAAGTCTCAGTTTTTCACCATCACGTGTTACACTAGGTGATTTAGGAGGTGGTGGAGGAAACTGCGAACTGGTAAAACCATTAAAAATTTTTTTTGTGGCCCAGCCAGCATGGCTCAGTGGTTGAGCATCAATCCATGAATCAGGAGGTCATGGTTCGATTCCCAGTCAGGGCACATGCCCAGGTTGTGGACTCGATCCCCAATAAGGGATGTGCAGGAGGCAGACGATCAATGATTCTCATCATTGATGTTTCTATCTCTCTCCCTCTCCCTTCCTCTCTGAAATCAATAAAATTTTTAAAAAAATTTTAAATGAGCAAATATTTTTTTTTAAATTAAAAAATGAGCAAATATTTTTTGGTTTAATTCTCACTTGAGGATATATATATTTTTTTAAATATATTTTATTGATTTTTCACAGAGAGGAAGGGAGAGGGATAGAGAGTTAGAAACATCGATGAGAGAGAAACATCGATCAGCTGCCTCTTGCACACCCCCTACTGGGGATGTGCCCGCAACCAAGGTACATGCCCTTGACCGGAATCGAACCTGGGACCTTTCAGTCCGCAGGCCGTTGCTCTATCCACTGAGCCAAACCGGTTTCGGCGAGGATATATTTTTAAATAATTCTTTATTGTTGAAAGTATTACACATGTCCCCCTTTTCCCCCCATTGACCTCCTCCAGCCCGCCCCTACCCCAGGCCTTCAGCACCCTATTGTCTGTGTCCATGGGATATATATATATATATATATATATATATATATATGGTCTTTGGTTGATTACCTCCCACCCACTCCCCCTCCCCCTTGTTCCCTCTGAGATTCTGCACTATGTTCCATGCTTCGAGTCTCTGGATCTACTCCGTTCAGCAGTCGAGGATATTTTTTCCATGTTTTTTTCAGAGAGAGTGGAAAGGAGGGAGGGAAGGGGAGAGAGAGGAAAGAGAGAAAGAAACATCGATGTGATGTTAGAGACACATCAGTTGGTTACCTCCTGCACACTCCCTGACCGGGGCTGGGGATTGAACTTGCAACCCAGGTACGTATCCTTGACCAGTAATGAACCCGAGACACTTCGGTGCATGGGCCGACACTCTACTGGGCCACGCCAGCCAGGGCCGGTGAAACCATTTTACAGATAAGTAAATGGAGGTGAATAACTTCTCTCATGTGGCAAAGCTAAGATTTCATCCAGGCTTGTCTGATTCCTGATTCCACAGTCCTTGCTTTCAAGCACTATATACACTGAGTGGCCAGATTATTATGATCTCTGAATGCATAATAA